>NC_080543.1:11240458-11602958 GCF_028640845.1 Ahaetulla prasina | reverse complement strand
TAGAAACAGTGTCTGTTTCTTGGTTTTTCATAGACAAGACAAGACTCTCTTTCTCCAGCTCTTTTTTCTAAGGCAGAACATCCTCTTGTAATTTGACCAGCATTTGAATGCCAGCGGAAGTAGCTAATTGTTTCCCAGACATTTGAACTGGACCCACATTTGCCTTTTCCAAGAAAATGTTGACTGAATGCTAATCACCAATCTCTTTCCACTTATGACTGTATGACTGTAACTTTGTTGCTGGCAATCCTTATGATTTATATTGATATATCGACTAACATTTGTGTTGTAAATGTTGTACCTTGATGAAGGTATCTTTTCTTTTATGTACACTGAGAGCGTATGCACCATGACAAATTCCTTGTGTGTCCAATCACACTTGGCCAATAAAAAATTCTATTCTATTCTATTCTATTCTATTCTATTTTATTCTATTCTATTCTATTCTATTCTAATAAAAATATTGTTTAATTGTGCCCCGACCTCCAGGCGTTATCAAATCACCCCTGAAGATTCCATCCACAAACAAATATAGCATTTATGATCTGCTCTTTTACATTTAGGTACAAATTAGAATCATACAGTAGAATTCTCTTCAAGGAGAAAACCTATCTATGCAGTTACTGAGAGTCAACAACTAGTTGATGGCACATAATAAACAAATCAAGAAAAATTCTTCCTCATTTTTCTTACCAATTGGACAAAAGAGAAATTAATTTTGAATTTCATTTCATAAACAGAATTTCAAGAAAATTGGGTGTAATGTGGCATTCTTTTTTTCGTTTAGCCATGATTAGACCATTAAATTATGATTGCACTATTAATAGTACATGATTGTTCTATTAAAATATCACTTGCACAGCCAATGGCAACCGGGTTGAATACGCTCAATTGTCAATAATTCTGATTGCTGTTGTGACCCGGATACTGTTGGATGGCTATTCTTCAGAAACCTCTAACACGGTTGCAGAAATGTTATCAATAGCTCTAACTGTTAGAAAGCGTCTGGTTCCTCCTAAATGCTATTAAGTTTTAGCTGCTAAATGTTTCAAGATATACTTGCAGAGAGAGAGAGAGACAGACAGACCGACAGACCGACAGACAGACGGATGATAGATAGGTAGGTAGGTGGGTGGGTGGATGGATGGATGGATGGATGGATGGAAAGACAGACAGACAAAAAGACAGGGATGGATGGATAGACAGACAGACAGACAGACAAACGATGATTGATAGATAGATAGATAGATAGATAGATAGATAGATAGATAGATAGATAGATAGATAGATAGATAGATAGATAGATAGATAGATAGAAAGACAGACAGACAGAAAGACAGACAGAAAGACAGAAAGACAGACAGACAGACAGATAGAGAGATAGAGAGATAGATGGAGAGACAGACAGACAGACAGACAGACAGATAGATAGATAGATAGACAGAAAGACAGACAGACAGACAGACAGACAGACAGACATATGGATATACAGAAAGACAGACAGGCAGGCAGACAGACAGACAGACAGATGGATAGATAGACAGACAGATAAATAGATGGAAAGACAGTCAGATAGATGATAGGCAGGTGATAAACAGACAGATTGCAGACAGACAAAGACAGACAGACAGTGGTAATCCTCAACTTACAATTTTTCATCTGGTGACTGTTCAAAATTACAACAAGAGCGAAAAAGTGACTTGTGACCATTTCTCTCTTCTTACGACTGTTGCAGCCTCCCCAGTGAACAAAATTCAGATTGTGGCTCATATTTATGACCATTACAATGTCCCAGAGTTATACGATCATCTTTTGTCAGCTGATTCCCTTTTCTCAGAGTCGTATGATCATCTATTTAGGACGGTGGCAGTGTCCCGGGGTCATGTGATCACCTTTGGAGACCTTCGGACATGCAAATTCAACGAGGAAGCCAGAGACGCTGAACAGCCAGGTGACTAACTTAACAACTGCACTGATTCACTTAGCAAGTGTGGCAAGAAAGGTCGTAACATGGGGCGAAACTCACTTAACAACTGTCTCGCTTATCAACAGAAATTTTGGGCTCAATTGTGGTTGTACGTCGAGGGTTCCCTGTCATGGAAATGTGTGTCAATTGAATCCATGATATCCCCAGTGGCATTTCTACCAGTTCCAAGCTCAAAAACATCCTAGGCTTCCTGAGACAGTAAAAAGTGCACGATTAACCCCCAAAACCCTCTTTTTATTTCAACGGCTGTCAATTCTTTTCATTCTCGCTTGGACTACTGCAATGCTCTCTACATGGGGCTCCCCTTGAAGAGCACCCGGAGACTCCAGTTAGTCCAGAATGCAGCTGCGCGGGTGATAGAGGGGGCCGCTCGTGGCTCCCATGTAATGCCACTCCTGCGCAAGCTGCACTGGCTGCCTGTGGTCTATCGGGTGCACTTCAAGGTGTTAGTTACCACCTTTAAAGTGCTATATGGCTTAGGACCGGGTTATTTACAGGATCGCCTGCTGCTTCCGTTTGCCTCCCACCGACCCGTGCGCTCTCACAGAGAGGGACTCCTCAGGGTGCCGTCGGGGAAGGGCCTTCTCTGTGGGGACTCCTACCCTCTGGAATGAACTTCCCCCGGGACTTCGTCAACTTCCTGACCTTTGGACCTTTCGCCGCGAGCTGAAGACGTACCTATTTCTTCGAGCAGGACTGGCATAGGATTTTAGAATTTTATATGTTATTATTGGGGTTTTAAATTTTAACTGGGTTTTATTGTTTTATATATATTTTAAATTGGCCATATTTGATAGGTTTTTTAATTACTGTTTTATTATGTTTATTATTGTGGCTTTATTTGGCTGTGAACCGCCCTGAGTCCTTCGGGAGAAGGGTGGTATAAAAATTTAAATAAATAAATAAATTCACAGCCTATAATGAGTCACAAATAGTTTGTAAAGAGTCCGACAGAAGTCTGCCACAGTCCTTCGGGATAAGGCTGATAAGCAACCACCTTTATCTCCCTTGACACGCTGCCAAAGACCTAATTGGCAATTAGCTTTGCAAGGCCACACGGAGCACAGAGTCAAAACGGAGCTTCAGAATACAAACTGACCAGCACAAACAAAGTTGCTTCCTGCAAAGGCTCACGTGCCTTTGCTCCTCCTTTATGTCTTATGGGAAGAGCCAATCATCTCCAAGCCTTACTCCCAAGTCGTCCCTTTTGTCTTAACTGTTCTTGCCTTCTGGCAGCTCTGTGCATGCGCGCACTGGGAACAGGCTCCCCCTGTTCCTCTGCCTCACTGACGTCAGACTCTGGAGGCTCCAGTGTCAGCACATAACTTCTAGACAGTGCCGTACCCATCTCTGCCTCCAACGCAGAGCCCTCGTCCGAGCCTTCTGCAGACTACAGGACTGGGCCATGTTCCTCCCCGGCCTCCTCACTGTCTGACTCAGCTGCCAGCTCCACAGGCTGCCGGCGGACCACAATTGTGGGAGAACCTCAACGAAAGTCTTAAGCCTCCTGAAAATATCCATGTTTTTAAAAAACAAACCTCTTTTACAAAACAAGAATAAGTTTGAGAAAATTCAAAATGCCTCACTGCAGCTGACTATGGAACTCATCTTGGAGGCCAATAATATTCCAACTGGGTTTTACACACATCAGTGCTTTTTACTGAACAATCACAGACGGGCAACAATAACAACAGGCTGAGAGGAAACGCTAGACTGAATGCCGATTTAAATTACCTTCTAACCAGCTTTCAAACTTATTGTAAATGTTCCATTATAAAATCCCAAACTACAAAAAGGGTGAAATTAAAGCTTTAGACCTTTGTCTGGTTCCATTCTCCTTGATATCAAACACGAATGGATCCTATTAAAGTCTTAAATGAGCCCGGGACTTTGCCATGATCTTTAATTTAAATTCCATCCCCTTCTTAAAATGAGACCAAAAGTGAACTTTTGGAACAGAGTTACCTGGAAAAAGGTACCATTGAGTTTTAGGCTCTATTGCAGGGGTGTCCAACTCGATTTCATTGTGGGCCACATCAGAGTTGTGTTTGACCTCAGGGGGCTGGGTGGCCATGGCCAGGGTGATGTCACTCACGTTGGGGGCGCCCATGGTAGCCCGAGGCTCTGCCAGAGAAAACAGGGTCCTGAGCTCCATTTCCAGCTGCGAAGGTGTCCTGCAACCTTCTGATGGATGCTTAATTAAGTCATGAGCCTTGAGCCAAGCTTCAAAAGAAATCTAGTTATTTATTAGGAGCTTCATGTTGGCACATTCCAAGTGAAGCCATGTAATTTATAGCTCAAGCTTAACCCTGTTTCCCCCTTCTCCATAGGGTGTGTCATCAGTCACATTCGCCAACAGAGCAATTTCGCGGGTTGTAGAGCTCACTCACCCCACCCCACCCTAGGCTGCTGTGGGTAACCCTGGGAGACAGCCTTGAAAGAGATATGTCTGGAATATGCTTTTGATTTTGGCTGCTGTGCTGCTTTGCCAGTTTCCCATCCCCCTTGCCTATGGCAACTTGAGAGCAGGCCAGGGAAGCTTTGCGAGTTGATATCTGCCGGCGAAAATGGAGCTCGAGAAAGCCATGGGTGGCCCTCTCGAGTTCCATTTTTGCTGACAGAGGCATCGTGGGCTGGTCCTTCACTGTTTCCATTATAGCCCTGTGAGCCAGATCTAATCACTCTGCCAGATCCGGGCCCCAGGCCTTGAGTTTGACACCCCTGTTCTATTGGAATTATGACTAGTCAGCTGTTGTGCCTCGTCCTCCATCCTCTCCTCAGCCGGGCCCCTCCCGTCTCATCCCAGGCCTGCTATCAGACTCCGAGTCTGATAATGAAGATGAACAGCCTGTCATGCCTCCAGCCCCCGGCCCTGGCCCCATGCCCAGACAGGATGTCAGGAATGAACAACAAACCTCACTCATACGGCGTGTGTTCCTTTGGCTCAGCCATCAGTGGAAGTCAGCCACAGATTGTAATTACTCGGGCCTACTCCTTCTGACCCCTCCCTTTCTCAAACAGCAGAAGACAATTCAAAGTGGGAGGATCCTCGCTTCCGGAGATCTGAGAGGCAACGCCAGCAGAAGAAAGGGAGGGGCAGACCTGGATAAATGCTGAGTCATGGAGCCACACCCCACAGCCTATATAAAGGACCTGCTTTTGGCATTCCAACTTTGAGTCAAGCAAAGTCTCATCTAATTTGCTGAAGTCACACCTTGGACTCCTGCCTGCCCTGAGAAACCTCGGAGGAATTTGGCAGAGGCTTTGTTGCCACACCTGATACGGACTTCCTAGACCCAGTCGTCGGTGGGGGAGGGGGACACGACATCAGAGGTTATGTTTGTTCAACACATAACAATACAACAACCCAAATAAGTAAGGATAGGACAGGTAGCCCTCAACGTATGACCACAACTGAGCCCAAAATTTCAACTGCTAAGCGAGACATTTGTTAAGTGAGTTTTGCCCCATTTTACAACCTTTCTTGCCAACGTTGCTAAGTGAATCATTGTGGTTGTTAAGTTAGTAACCTGGTTGTTAAGTGAATCTGTTGTTTCCTTGTTGATTTGGCTTGTCAGAAGGTCGCAAAAGGGGATCACATGACCTCGGGACACTGCAACCGTCATAAATATGAGTCCATTGCCAAGCATCTGAATTTTGATCATGTGACCCTGGGGGTGAGACAATGATCGTAAGAGTGAAAAATGGTCATAAGTCATTTTTCTCAGTGCCATTGTAACTTTGAACGGTCAGTAAACAACCTGTTGTAAATCAAGGACTACCTGTAGTCATTTTCTGAGTTTTCATAATACAGTGAGCATGTCAGGTTCCAAAAACCAAGAAAGAACTATTAAGATTAAGATTGAGTGCCAGAGCCCACTGTAACAACATTGCCAAAAAGGCACTAAGAGTTGTTAACCTAATCTTGCGTAGCTTCTTCTCTGGTAATATTGTACTACTAACTAGAGCATACAAAACATTTGCTAGACCAATTCTTGAACACAGCTCATCTGTCTGGAACCCGCACTGCATGTCGGACATAAATAAAATTGAGAGAGTCCAGAGATATTTCATAAGAAGATTCCTCCACTCCTCTGCTCGCAACAGAATACCTTATGCCACCAGACTCCAAATTTTGGGCTTAGACAACTTAGAACTACACCATATTCAGTCTGACCTAAGCATAGTACATAAAATTATCTACCACAATGTCCTACCTGTCAATGACTACTTCAGCTTCAACCACAACAATACACGAGCAAACAATAGATACAAACTCAAGGTAAACCGCTCCAAACTCGATTGCAGAAAATATGACTTCGGCAACAGAGTGGTTAATGCCTGGAATGCACTACCTGACTCTGTAGTTTCTTCCCCAAACCCCCAAAACTTTAAGCTTAAACTGTCTACTGTTGACCTCACCCCATTCCTTTTTTATTATTTTTATTATTTTTTAACAAAAAAGAACAAACAAAACCCCAACAATACATAACATACATTGACATAAAACATATATTCCTTCTTTACATCAGCTTTGTGTTGTGACTCCAGCCCTTGAACCTGGCCCCATGCCCGAAAGTGACTCCGAGAGTGAGGGGGAAGGGCCGGTAAGGCTTACCTCGGGAACACCAATTCCTTTGGCCTGGCTCCAGGAGCCAGAACCAGGCCAGTCAGCGGACGTAATGAGGCCTGATTCCTCCCTTCTCCAGGCTATGCCTTCAGACCCAGCTGATAATAATAATAATCAAGCTTGGATTGACCCGCGCTTCAGAAGATTAGAGAGGTGGCGTCATCAAAGGAAAGGGGCTCCTGCCCCACCCCACAGGATATATAAGGAGCTTTGGGACTGCTCTCACTCCACGGGAAGCAAAAGTTTAGCTGAACCATTTCAAAAAGAGCTGAAAGTCTTGCTACGTGAATCATTGGTTTGAACTTTGGCAGGCAGTTGCGGTTTCTCTGCCAGGACTGATAAGAGCCGTGAATCCACTGGCTGAAGGCCAGCTCGTTACTCCGAAGTGGGGAAGGAGACAGAACACTTTGTTTCCTTATTCTTCTCATATTTACATCCTTATCCCCCCTCTCGTTTCATTTAATTATACTTTTCTTTTTTGTCCCATTCTCCCTTGTTTTCTTTCGTACATTGCCATTTTATATACATGTATAAAGAAGCTTTTCACCTTTTTCATCATTTACTATTTCTAGTCTCTAGCCAATTATGCAATTTGTTCCATGCTATATAATATTCCGACTCTTCTTTTTCTTTTAATTCCTTCATTAATTTGTCCATCTCGGCACAGTCCAAGATCTTCTTTATCACTTCCTCCTCCATTGGTATATTCTCGTTTTTCCACTTCTGTGCGTATGCTATTCTGGCAGCTGTTATTATATGTAGAATTAGGTATCCTATTTCTTTACTGTATTTCGTGTTGTGTATTCCCAGCAGGAAGGGACCTCACCCCATTCCTAATAGGTCTGTAAGGGGCATGCATAAGTGCACCTGCGTGCCTATCGTCCCTGTCCTAATATTCCTTTTTACTTACTTACTCTTTTCAAGATTCTTCTAAGCAGTTTTCCAACCTATCGTTTCCTCCAGTTGATTATCAAAATTGTCTCATGCAGATAGTCCTAAGAAACCTTCCATGAATTTTTCATTTTGTTTTTGGGGATCAAGGAAAATCTCCTCTCCATCAGTTGCGAGTTCCTTCACAGAATCTCAGTCCACGATTTAATTGTGAGTTTTGAAAACTCTGCATACACTGAAAAGCTTAGAAGACAATGACTTTACCCACGGATATGAGTTTCATTTTTTGACATAGGAAGCAATGGAACATGCAGCCATCAAATTAAGTATGGACATATCATGAATGTTACTATTCAATTACATTTTCCTTGGCACTCATTAGATTTTCTCAGCCTATTAGCTGATCTTCCAAATCATTCTTAGAAACTGAAGGTTTAGTTTGACTTATCAAGGAGAAAAGCAACCTAGAATTTAAAGAGGAATTTCCTGACAGTGAGAACAATTAATCGGTGGAACGTCCTGCCTCCAGAAGTTGTGGGTGCTCCAACACTGGAAATTTTTAAGAAGAGATTGGACACCTATTTGTCTGAAATGGTAAAGGGTTTCTTGCCTGAGCAGGGGGTTGGACTAGAAGACCTCTGGGGTCCCTTCTCTGTTATTTGATATTCTGTGAGTGTGCATGAAATAGACAATGAAAAATTGAAGTTGGAAGAGGAGTGCTCACATTTCCAAATGTATTCATTGCCCACTTCCCCAAGCTAGGGATGCCTACTCTGTGATTTTATGTATGACTTTTTTTTTTTGTAAAAAGTTTTTATTTTTTTAACACACACACAAACATACAATACATTTTTTCAGAACAGAATATTGGCCCGGTTTCAGATTTATACAACTTTTAGTTCTCTTCCAACACATTTTGTATGTTTACATTAATGTATTTTTTTTCCTTTTCTCTCTCATTTTTGTTTTCTTTCCTTTATTTATGTTGTGTATCTAATCTTACTCTTCGCCCTGAATTCTAATCATTTACCAACTTCCCTCTTTTCCCCCTCCTAAATCAAACCCTTTATTTCCAAATCAATCATTATCAAAATTAATATTTGTAAAATGTTATATATACTACTTATCAAACATTAAAGTCATTCATAGATTTGCAATTCAAAACAATTCATAAAATATTCAACTATTTATAAATTTATAACTCTTTATAGTAAACCATAATCAATAAAGAAAAAACAACTTAGTTAATCTTCATAACGTAATATCATTTCTAATGCTTTAAGTGAATTCCATAATTACAATTAAAGACTTTTTATATTTTCAAATTTCAGATTCAGATTTTATGTATGACTTAACGTTGAAATCGCTGTCATTTATCTGAAGCAATGTTTGAAAATTAATCAACCCAATTCCTTCGAAATCAACAGGTCTCGCTCCTTTCCTGCTATGTCTCACTCACAGTCAGCTTTTTGGTAGAGATGTTTTAATTTTAGCAAACAAGAATCAAATGCTGTAATGTAACGTGGCATGTGTTGTAACATGGCTTGAGGGGGGGGTTGGACTAGAAGACCTCCGAGGTCCCTTTCAGCTCTATTCTGATTGATTGATTGATGTTGATAGTATGGGAAGAAATGTCCATCTGGGTTCAGTTCCAAGTGGGGAAAAAGACACTGAATTCATGGAAGTTGCTTAGAAAGAAGGTTTATTGATGAACAGGATCACACGGCTTGAGATCCTGGGCAGAAAAGGGCAGAGATGCTGAGAGTCCCTTGGTTTTATGTCCTCTGTTGGGCTTTGAATTTGAGCTTGTGTTCTGATTGGTTGTCAGACTCTCATGGAGCCATCCAGGGGTAACTTTGTAGGTTGTCTTTTGAGTCCCAGGCTTGGTTGAGTCTTGCTGGGTGATGATGTAATGAAAGGGCTTTGGGTCAGGGGTGAAATCCAGCAGGTTCTGACAGGTTCTGGAGAACCGATAGCGGAAATTTTAAGTAGTTCAGAGAACCGGCAAATACCACCTGTGGCTGGCCCCAGAGGGGGGTGGGAATGGAGATGTTGCAATATCCTTCTCCTGGAGTGGGGTGGAAATGGGGATCTTGCAGTAGCTTTCCTCTGCAACGCCCACCAAGCCACGCCCACCAAGCTACACCACGCTCACCAAGCCACGCCCACAGAACTGTAGTAAAAAAAATTGGATTTCACCACTTCTTTGGGCAATTCCTACTATGGCTCTGCCTGCAGGAGGTAGATCTTTGTTATGTAGAATAGACTGGCCCAGGCCTTAGTGGCCCATTGACAAAGGTGGGAGGGGAGCTGAGTTTCTGCCTCCCTTTTAGGGGAAATATTCTGCCCTTTTCATATTACCTTAAATATCTCATTTTCCTAGGAGAGGGGTGGGTGCTAACTTCCTACAATGCGACATACGGGCAAAGAAACAAAAGAAAGGATGGTGTTGTGTCTGTGCCCCCCGAGCCGGGCTTCCTGCCAAAAAGTGACTTGGAAAGTGAGGGGGAAGGGCCATCAGGAATTACCTCGGGAGCACCGGCTTCCCTGGCTCAGCTCCAGGAGCCAGAGGCAGGCCAGGTGGAGGAGATAACGAGGCCTCCGTCCCCTGACTCTTTCCCCCCCAGGCCACAACTCCAGACCCAGCTGATGGCAATCAGGCCTGGCTGGACCCTAGGTTTCGTAGGCAGGAGAGGTGGGAACAACAGAAGCAGGGGTGGGGCAGGCCTAGGAAGTGCTGAGTCATGGAGCCACACCCCACAGGATATAAAGGCAGCAAGGGCTGCTATGCCTCTTTGTAGCAGGCAAATCAACTGATTAACTAAGAGCTGAAGTACTGTTTGTTTGTTTTTTGTTGTTTTTTGTTGTTTTTTTTGTTTACATTTATACCCCGCCCTTCTCCGAAGACTCAGGGCGGCTTACAGTGTATAAGGCAATTGTTCCTGGGTGACTCATCAACATCGAGGGAGATAACAGAGACACTTGGCAAATGCTCGCTAGTTTGCTGCCAGAGCTGATAGTCCCGGCTAATTAAGCCATCGCTCAGACGGAGGCGAGGGGGGAATAGAACAGATGGTGTTTAGACTCAATTGGTGTGGGAAGACTGATTCCATACCAAATAATTCTACTCTTCTCATTCTTCTTTATTAGCAGAGTCAGTAGTGTTTATTATGCCGATTTTCCCAAGAGGAAAATAACCGCAGTCACTAACTGCCTGATCTCCGATAAAATGTACTTGGTCAACTGAGGAACACTTATGATATTTTTTGAAAAAGGATAAAGCTCAAAATAAAATGAAATGCATCACAAATAGGTGTTTGTTTGTTTTTTGGAGATTTTTTCAGATCAGTGCTGTTCAAAGTCTTAGCTAACCTGCTGTCTGAAGAAATTAAGGTCAAGGCATGCTCCCAGGGGTGGGCTCCTGGGGGTTCGGCAGGGTTCAGGCGATCCTCTAGCCAAGGATTGCCGGGGTTTGGCAACCCCCCCAAATGCCACCCCTGGCTGGCCAGGCCCACCACGCCCCATCCCTCCCAGGAGTTTCCACCAGAGGTGGGTTTCAACAGGTTCTGACCAGTTCTGGAGAACCAATAGCGGAAATTTTGAGTAGTTCAGAGAACCGGCAAATACCACCTCTGACTGGCCCCGCCCCCATCTATTCTCTGCCTCCCGAGCCAGCTGATTGGGAGGAAATGGGGATTTTGCAGTATCCTTCCTCTGCCACGCCCAAGCCACGCCCACCAAGCCATGCCACGCCCACAGAACCGGTAGTAAAAAAAATTGAAATTCACCACTGGTCTCCACACAGCCAATTCATTGTTCCAGGTAAGTGCAGGGGCCGTGCGGAGGGTCTTGGAGGGCAAAAAACGGGCCTACTGGAGGTTCTAGAAGTCCAAAAATGGACCTGTTTGCAGCCTCCAGAGGGCCTCCAGACCCCGGGAAAAGCAGTTTTCACCCTCCCGGAAGCTCAAGGAAAGCCTCCGGAGCCTGGGGAGGGCAAAAAATGACCTCCCCTGCTGTGGTGCAAACGGCCAACTAGGCCACACCCACCATGGCCACGCCCATCTAGCAACGGGGCAGCGAACCCATTGCTAAAGGATCTGAAGCCCACCCCTGCATGCTCCCCTCCAATTTATTTACAGTTATAGTGACCTCCCCCATCACAAGACCCTCACCTGACGCATCACAACCCACTTACCTGATGTGATCCTCACCTGACGTGACCTCCCCATCACAAGACCCTCACCTGATGTGACCCACACCTGACGTGGCCTCCCCCATCACAAGATCCTCACCTGATGTGATTCTCACCTCATGTGACCTCCCCATCACAAGACCCTCACCTGATGTGACCCACACCTGACGTGACCTCCCTCATCACAAGACCCTCACCTGACCCATCACAACCCACTTACCTGATGTGATCCTCACCTAACGTGACCTGCCCATCACAAGACCCTCATCTGACGTGACCCACACCTGACCCTCACAAGATCCGTCATCTGATATAACCTTCACCTGACATGGCTTCCCCATCACAAGACCTACTGATTACACTAAGCCCTGATACGCAGAAGAACACCGACCCTGCCATCTCTGCTGAAGATTTTACCCAGCCTGGTAATGTAATGCTCAGAAATGAACCCATAAGCTCAGAGAAGGAACCTCCACCCTCAGCGCCTCAAATATTGGAAGATGCTCTCATAACTACCCTAAGCCTTCTCTTCTATTAAGCTAAACATACCCAGTTCCCTTAGCTGTTCGATTTAGCTTCCAGACCGCTTACCAGTGGTGGGATTCAGCTGGTTTGGGCCGGTTTGGACAAACCGGTAGTTAAATTGCTGGCTGGCCCCTCCCCTCACCACCCCTTCCAAGAGTCCCCACATGCCGCATTTTGGCTCCCAGGTAAGTGCAGGGAGGCTTACTAGGCCCAAAATGGGCCATAGGAGGGTGCAGCACACACACACACACACACACACACACGTGTGGCCCGTTTTTTCTCCCAGGAGGCTGCAGGGAGGCCTACTAGGCCCAAAACGGGGCCTGGGGGGGGGTAGCGTGTCCCCCCCACCATGGCCCGTTTTTGCTCCGGGGTGTGTGTGCAGGAGGCCAAGTGCTGCCTGTCACACACCCTTGGCCACGCCCACCATGGCCACGCCCAACCAGCGGGTCATTAGGGCAGAGAACCGGTCGTTGAATTATTTGAATCCCACCACCGTCCCTTACTACCCACGTGGCACTCTCTCTAGTTCCCAAGCGTTGGTAGAATTGCTCCTTGAGGAACCAGTACAGTAGAAAAACAGGAAGTAAAACTCCACTGCTATCATGTCTCCCCTAGTCCTTCTTTTCATTAAACTAGGCATACCGAGTTCCTGCAACCGTTCTTCATATGTTTTAGCCTCCAGTCCCCTAATCATCTTTGTTGCTCTTCTCTGCACTCTTTCTAGAGTCTCAACATCCTTTTTATATCGTGGCGACCAAAACTGAATGCAATATTCCAAGTGTGGCCTTACTAAGGCATTATAAAGTGGTATTAACACTTCACGTGATCTTGATTCCATCCCTCTGTTTATGCAGCCCAGAACTGTGTTGGCTTTTTTGGCAGCTGCCGCACACTGCTGGCTCATATCTAAATGGTTGTCCACTAGGACTCCAAGATCCCTCTCACAGTTAGTACTATTGAGCAAGGTACCACATATACGGTACCGGTGCATTTTGTTTTTTTGGCCTAAATGTAGAACCTTACTTTTTTCACTGAATGAAACTGAATGAATGGCTGCTTTGGGAGAATGGAAGGTACCAGCACAACGTGCTAAAATCTTCTGTTCTCTTTTGATACCGAACATCATGTTCAGATATAAATAAAATATTGTTCATGAATATAAAAGGGCTAAGTGGATAAATGTCCGTTGACTCATTCACTGCTTCAACTTAGGTTGTCAGGAGGCAATTATTGTGAATTGTATTTAGTTTTTCTTCCCAATTTCCTACTCTTGTCAAGTTTGCAATTGTCTCAAAATACATTATTTTATCACTGCAATACGCCTTCCAGGGAGGCCTAATCCCTTTGAAACTAATTTCATTACTGCCCATCCCACAATAAAGTGGCGGTGAATTCCTCAAGTTAATTAAATGTTGCATCATCTTAAGTGTACTTTTGCTCACCTTGGAGCAATTCATTGGATGGAAAATGATAGAATTCCCACTAAACCAGGAGTCTCCAACCTTGGCAACTTTAAGCCTGGAGGACTTCAACTTCCAGAATACCCCAGCCAGCAAAGCTGGCTGGGGAATTCTGAGAGTTGAAGTCCACCAGGCTTAAAGGTGCCAAGGTTGGGGACCCCTGCACTAAACAATATTTTACAGGTCCTCTTCCTTTAAAAAAAGATGCAAGATCGTTGCGATGTAAAAAAGATATGGAGACTCTAAAAAGAGCATAGAGAAGAGCAAAGATGATTAGGGGGCTGGAGGCTAAAACATATGACGAACAATTGCAAGAATTGGGTATGTCCAATTTAATGAAAAGAAGGACTAGGGGAAACATGATAGCAGTGTTCCAATATCTCAGGGATTGCCACAAAGAAGAGGGAGTCAAACTATTCTCCAAGGCACCTGAGGGCAGGACAAGAAGCAATGGGTGGAAACTAATCAAGGAGAGAAGCAACCTAGAACTAAGAACAAATATCCTGACAGAACAATTAATCAGTGGAACAACTTGCCTCCAGAAGTTGTGAATGCTCCAACACTGGAAGTTTTTAAGAGGATGTTGGTTAACCATTTGTCTGAAGTGGTGTAGGGTTTCCTGCCTGAGCAAGGGGTTAAACTAGAAGACCTCCAAGGTCCCTTCCAACTCTGTTATTCTGTCAAAATCTGAGCCAGACTTCTGTATTATTTCCTCCTCCTCCTCCTCCTCCTCCTCCTCCTCCTCCTCCTCCTCCTCCTCCTCCTCCTCCTCCTCCTCCTCCTCCTCCTTTTCCTCCTCTTCCTCCTCCTCTTCCTCATCCCACTTCCTGATCTTTGCTTTGGGGGTTTTCTTCCATTCCCTCTCCATCACTGACAATTCAACAGTTGAACCGACTGCGTGGAGAATTCATCATTTGAGGCCACACAAGTCATTTGTATATCTATATTTTGCATCCTTTTACATGATGAAATGTCAGCCCTATATAATAGATTATTTTTTTTAAAGGGAAGAAGGAAAACAGCATTGTGGAGACACAGCGCCACCATGTGGGGCTGAGCAGTTGATCGTAATTCTTTATTCAATTAACTAGATTATTTATTTGCAGGTAGCCCTGGATTTACAACAGTTTGCTTGGTGATTGTTCAAAAACTGTCCTTGTGTCTAGTTGTTCTGGTGTGCAGAGCTCTGTAGCGTCGTTTTGATGGTAGGAGTTGAAACAGTTTATGTCCTGGATGTGAGGGGTCTGTAAATATTTTCACAGCCCTCTTTTTGACTCGTGCAGTATACAGGTCCTCAATGGAAGGCAGGTTGGTAGCCATTGTTTTTTCTGCAGTTCTAATTATGCCATGTCTGTCTTGTTGGGTTTATGGGGAAAGAAGCATAAAAGCCAGGAGTTTAACTTGAACAGGTAGTCCTCGACTTACAATTCATTTAGCGACTGTTTGAAGTAACAATGGCACCGATAAATGTGACTAATGACCATTTTTCTCACTTACAACCATAACATAACATAACATAACATAACATCAGAGTTGGAAGGGACCTTGGAGGCCTTCTAGTCCAACCCCCTGCCCAGGCAGGAAACCCTACACCATCTCAGTCAGATGGTTATCCAACATTTTCTTAAAAATTTCCAGTGTTGGAGCATTCACAACTTCTGCAGGCAAGTCATTCCACTTATTAATTATTCTAACTGTTAGATTTGGGCAATAACGAGGCAGGAGACCAGGATAGTGACAACAGCTCTTTACTATATGGTGAACCCAGCAACCAGTGCTCGGAAAAACCCCTCTTTATATACAGTTTAGCCGGAGGCTTCAACCAATCAGCAACGTGCTTTTTCCCGCTCAGTTTTCCCTCCAAAACTTTTAAAGATACATTACACTCCTTCCCTCCCAGAAAACATTTTACCAATATTTACATAAAATTAACATCTTATTTTTCTATGTAATCACGCAAGTAGACTGGGCGTCTCCTGACTCTTTCGGACCTGCGCAATTCATTTTCTGGGAGTGAGTCGAGCTGACCGGAGGGACTGTTTGTTCCTCTCAGCTCCTCCTCTAGGCCATCCGGCCCTGGATTATTTGCAGAGTCGTCCCTGCTGTCTTCAGGAGGAGCCGGTTGGTGTCGCTGGACCTCATCGAACTCAGATAAGTCCCGCGTTTGCCCCGGGTTTGAGTCAGCTGTGGATTCAAACATTGGGTAGTCAGGGCCTGTTTCGTCTGTGTCTGATCTGCTGGATATTCTTTTCCTTATTTGGTCTATGTGGCGCTTCCATACCCGGCCATCCGCTATCTCTACTAGATATGATTTTGGTCCTGTTATCTCTAGGATTTTTCCTTTTACCCAGGTCGGGCCCTCGCTGTAGTTGTGTGCCCACACTAAGTCGCCTACTGCCATCCCTCTTGTTTTACCGTGTGCCCCTTTGTAACCGTCTGTTGTGTAGTTTGGGTTTAACCGGTCTAGTGGGCACCTAAGCTTCCGACCCATTAATAGTTCTGCCGGGCTGCGGCCAGTTGTTACACAGGGGGTTCTGTGTTGGACTGCTAGGAAGGTATCGATTTTTGTTTGCCAATCGCCTGGCCTGATTCTGGACAACGCTTCCTTTGCGCTCCGAACGAAACGTTCTGCAAGGCCGTTCGTCGCAGGGTGGAAAGGCGCCGAGAGGACATGCCGGATGCCCTCCTCTGCCAAGTACCCCTCAAACTGGGTTGCCATGAATTGCGGGCCGTTATCGGAGACTAACGTGTCGGGCAACCCGTGGGTTACGAATAGGTGCCGTAGGACTGAAATCACGGCCTCGGCTGTCATGGATTTCATGAGAATGATTTCCAGCCATTTGGAGTAGGCATCGACTACTACCAGAAAGGTTTGGCCGTGGAAGGGGCTGGCAAAATCGATATGGATCCTAGACCAGGGACCCTGGGGTTTCTCCCACTCCCAAATCGGGGCTGTTGGGGGTAGTGGTCTGGACTCCTGGCAGGCCTGGCATTTGCCTACCCTTTCAGCAATCTCCGTGTCCATTAAGGGCCACCACACATAGCTCCTTGCTAAACCCTTCATTCTCACGATCCCTGGATGGCCCTCATGCAGGAGCTCCAATACCTTTTCCCTTAATTTTTCCGGGATCACCACTCTATCCCCCCATAGCAGGCACCCCCCTTGAGCCGACAGTTCCCCCCGTTTCTTTACAAACTCTTTAAAACGCTCGCCCGGCGCAGCGGGCCATCCTCTTTTTACCCAACCAATTACAGTCCTTATTGTAATGTCCTTGTACGAAGCCCGAGCCACCTCCTTGGAGGTGACTGGCCCAGAGTCCAAAGAGTCAATTAGTAGGACGGGTGTCCCCGGAGTGGGGTCTTCGATAGTCTCTGGTAACGGGCATCTGCTCAGTGTGTCTGCATGCCTAACTCCTTTCCTGGCCGGTGTAGTAATTTGTAAGAATACGCGCTAGGAAGATAGTCCATCGGGTCAGTCTGGGCGAAAGTGCCACGGGCGTTGGGCGATCGCCTGCCAGCAGCCCTAGCAAAGGTCTGTGGTCCGTGATGATTTCGAAATCACGACCAAATACATATTCATGGAATTTCTTTACCCCGGAGACTATAGCCAAGGCTTCCTTATCAAGCTGGCTATAATTCCTTTCAGCTGATGACATTGTTCGGGAGTAATATGCAATAGGGGCTTCTGTGCCATTTGGCAACCTGTGGCTGAGCACAGCCCCCACCCCGTAGGGAGATGCATCGCAGCTTAACACTAATGGCAACGTGCCATTGTATTGAATAAGGAGGCTATCACTAGATAGGAGGTTCTTTACCCCTTCGAATGCCCTAGCTTCCGCCTTTCCCCAAGACCACACAGCTGTCTTTGCTAGTAATTTGTGAAGCGGTTCGGCTATTGTTGCCTTATTTTTTAAGAATACCGCGTAGAAATTGACCAGACCTAAGAATGCCTGTAACTCCATTTTGTTTTTTGGGACCGGGGCCTTCCTGATGGCCCGTACCTTGCTTTCAGTGGGGTGAATCCCTTCCCTGTCTATTCGGTAGCCCAGGAATTCCACAGATTCAACCCCGATCTGGCATTTGGTCAGTTTAACTCTGAGACCGGCAGACCGGAAAATGCCCAAAACTTTTCGCAGCCTTACCCCTAATTCCTCTAGATTCTCCGCGGATACCAATACATCGTCGAAGTATGGTACCACCCCGGGTAGTCCCTGCAATAGCCGCTCCATTAGGTTCTGAAATAACCCTGGGGCCACACTAACCCCAAACTGTAACCGGGTGCATTTAAAGGCACCCCTGTGCGTCACAATTGTCTGCGCTTCGGCTGTGCTGCTATCTACAGGTAACTGTTGGTAGGCTTGGGCCAAGTCTAGCTTGGCAAAAACCTGCCCTTGCCCCAATGAGTGCAGTAAGTGCTGTACCACCGGAACGGGGTAAGCACTCTTTTGCAATGCTTTGTTAAGCGTTGCCTTGTAGTCAGCGCAAATCCGGACCGACCCGTCCAGTTTGACTGGGGTGACTATAGGTGTCTCCCACTTCGCATGGTCAACTGGCACTAGAATTCCCTGGTTTACTAGCTTGTCCAGGTCAATCCTGGGCTTTAGGGCGAACGGGACCCTCCTAGCCTTTAACCGAATAGGGGCAACTTGTGGGTCTAAGTTAAAGGAGATAGGGGTCCCCGTGTACTTGCCCAGGCAGTCTTTGAAAACGTCCTCGAACTCCTTCATTAGTGCGTCTTTGAGGTCGACTTCGTTTCTGAAGATTCCAGTTACTCCCATGCCCAATGCTCGGAACCAGTCCAGTCCCAACAAGCTCGGCGGGGTTCCATCAACTATGGTGATGGGCAGAGTTTTCTTGTATTGTCCATACTCGACGTGGACGGACGTTACCCCTCGAACAGGGATGCGGTTCCCTTGGTAGTCTTGTACCTTAAGCTTCTGTGGTTGCAGTTTGCGCTTCGCGATGGCGGGTAAGGCTTTCACGAGAGTATCCCAGGACATGATCGTGATCGATGAGCCGGTGTCCACTTCCATTCGGCACGGCACCCCCTCAATGTGTGTTTTCGTGAAAATCTTTTTCTCTAGGTGTGTTGATGCGTGACCCACTCTCACGGCAGTCTGATTCAACTTCGCGCCTTTTTTGAATTGACCAATCACGGGCCGCTTCGCCGTTCCCGCGCTCTGATTGGTCGGTTTGAATTTTTGGCGGGAAGGTTGGGGCGCTCGACAGGCCTGCGCTATGTGCCCCTTCCTTTCGCACCGCCGACAAGTCGCATCCTTAAACTTGCATTGTTGTCATTGGTGTTGCCCTCCGCAACTTGCGCATTCGCCCCGGTCTTCTTTCTCCGGCCTCCCGGTGTGGAAGACCCCTTCCTCTTCCTCACCCTCCGACTCGGCCTGGACCTCTTCGTTGTGGACCGGGGTTGATTTCGCACCATCCGCTGGCGCGATCGGCTTTTGTAGGGTTTCCGCCGCTTGGGTAGACATCTCGTGAGCCCTGGCTTCGTCCAAGGCATTTGCCAGCGTTAAGTTGCTTTTAGACAGCAGCCGCCGTCGCAAACGGATGTCCCTGACCCCACAAATGAGCTGCTCAAGCAATGCCTCTTCCAAGTCTCGGTACTCGCAATGGTTCGTGGCTTTCCTCAGGGCTGCCATGTATACGCTGATGGACTCGCCTCTCTCTGTACCGCTGCCTCAACTCGAACCGTTGCACAATTTTGAGGCGTTGGTGCGTAGTGTGCCCGAAGTGCCGTTTGCAGCGTTTGCCACGGTACCGACTGTACCGGCGTTGGCTCCGACAGCGACTCTGCGGTGTCGAAAACCTCTGGACCGCAGTGGCTCAGGAAATACGCTCGCTTCCTGTTGTCTGAGACTCCTTGGAGTTCGTTCGCCTCGAGGAAACACTCGAAACGAGCCATGTATGACCCTCATTTCTCCTTAGCTGGGTCGAATGGCGCTGGCGGTGTGTAGCTGGACATCGCTGCTTTCCGCCCCTTATTTGCTGGGTTCGCGTATTCCTGGTTAGTTCAGCTCTTTTCCTGGCGCTCTTTTGCCTCGAGATCCCACCTTCGTCGCCAGTGTTAGATTCGGGCAATAACAAGGCAGGAGACCAGGATAGTGACAACAGCTCTTTACTATATGGTGAACCCAGCAACCAGTGCTCGGAAAAACCCCTCTTTATATACAGTTTAGCCGGAGGCTTCAACCAATCAGCAACGTGCTTTTTCCCGCTCAGTTTTCCCTCCAAAACTTTTAAAGATACATTACACTAACTGTCAGGAAATTTCTCCTTAGTTCTAAGTTGCTTCTTTCCTTGATCAGTTTCCACCCATTGCTTCTTGTTCTACCCTCAGGTGCTTTGGAGAACAGCCCGACTCCCTCTTCTTTGTGGCAGCCCCTGAGATATTGGAACACAGCTATCATGTCTCCCCTAGTGGTGGGTTGTCTTCCGGTTTGGTCCGGTTTGGTCCGGTTCTTGAAAACTGGTAGTAAAACTGGGGGGAAGCTCCGCCCACCCACCTGGATGTCGTCATAGACAGTCTGCGCATGCGCAGAAGTTTGGTGCGCGCACCAGTGAAGCAAACATGCACGCGCAATCTCGTTGCAAACCGGTAGCAAAGATAAGTAGAACCCTCACCCCTGCTTACAACCGTTGCAGCCTCCCCATGGTCATGTGATCAGAATTCAGACCCTTGGCAACTGGCTCATATTTATGACGGTTGCAATGTCCTAGCTTATATGACAGCTATTCAAAAGCAGAGAAGGCTGACAGCTGAAGTCTAAATAGCATCCTAAGTTCCATATGAGTTTTGTGTTGGTTGTGAATCGCTGAGATTATTGTGAAGGCTGCCTTTCCCCCCCAGTTTTCATTTCTGCTCAACAAGATGGGCGGGGACCTTTCTCTAAGCCAGGGGTGTCCAATCTTGGCAACTTTTAAGACCTGTGGATTTCAACTTCCAGAATTCCCCAGCCAGCCATGTTTCTTCAGGATCTGTACTCAGCATCATTTTAGAATAGAATAGAATAGAATAGAATAGAATAGAATAGAATAGAATAGAATAGAATAGAATAGAATAGAATAGAATTTTTTATTGGCCAAGTGTGATTGGACACACAAGGAATTTGTCTTGGTGCATATGCTCTCAGTGTACATGAAAGAAAAGATACGTTCATCAAGGTACAACATTTACAACACAAATGATGGTCAATATATCAATATAAATCATAAGGATTGCCAGCAACAAAGTTACAGTCATACAGTCATAAGTGGAAAGAGATGGGTGATGGGAACGATGAGATTAATAGTAGTGCAGATTTAGTAAATAGTTTGCCAGTGTTGATGGAATTATTTGTTTAGCAGAGTGATGGCCTTCGGGAAAAAACTGTTCTTGTGTCTAGTTGTTCTGGTGTGCAGTGCTCTATAGCGTCGTTTTGAGGGTAGGAATTGAAACAGTTTATGTCCAGGACGTGAGGGGTCTGTAAATATTTTCACTTTTTTCACATTTTTAATCTTTAAAATGTTGAGAGCTCCTTTTTCAATCAAGATTTTGCCAGTTGAGTTCCTGCAAGAACAGCCTAATTCCCATAACGCTGTCAAATTATTTACTAAAAGTGTATTATTATTTTTCTTCTCATCCTTCCTAGTACTGTAGCTATCTTTTCCCACTTATGAGTATAACCATGTTGCTTGTATCTCTACAATTTATATTTTTTTTATTTATTTGTCCCACAGTATATAAAAGCATAAGCATGTAATAACTATACAATATATAAGCATATATATATGAGTATGTTATAACTATATTAATTGGATATAACAAAAGAAAACAATAGGACAGGAACGGTAGGCACGCTTGTGCTCTTATGCACGCCCCTTATATTGTTTTATTTGTTTCCTAGTACAATTTGATTGCTTATTAATAGCCTATGACTATCACTAAGTGTTTTATCTTATGATTCTTGATGAATGTATTCTATTTTATTTTTCTTTATATACACTGAGAGCATATGCATCAAAGACAAATTCCTTATGTGTCCAATCACACTGGGCCAATAAAGAATTCTATTCTATTCTGTTCTGTTCTGTTCTGCTCTGCTCTGCTCTGTTCTGTTCTGTTCTGTTCTGTTCTGTTCTGTTCTATTCTATTCTATTCTGTTTTGCCGAGATTTCAATGGTTGGCATTGCATTTGTAATTTTTTCATCAGAATCAGAATACAGCTGGAAGGGACCTTGGAGGTCTTCTAGCCCAGCCCCCTGCTCAAGCAGGAGATATCTATAACCATTTCAGGCAAGCGGCTATCCAGTCTCTTCTTAAAAACCTCGAGTGAAGAAGCACCCACAATTTCCGAAGTCAAACTATTCCACTGCTTAATTGTCCACAGTGTTGGGAAGTTTCTCCTCAGTTCCATGTTGCTTCTCTCCTTGGTTAGTATCCATCCATTGTTTCTTGTCCTGTCCTCTGCTGCTTTGGAAAATAAATGGAACCCCCCCTTCTTTGTGGCAGCCCCTCAAAATAGTAATACTGTTATCATGTCCCCTCTATTCCTTCTATTCTCTAGACTAGACTAGCCAAACCCAAATCCTTCAACCGTTCTTTATATGTTTTCGTCTCCAGGCTTTTAATCATATTAGTTGCTCTTCACAATGAAGATCATCGTCTTAGTTAACTAACATCACAAGAGAAGCTACTGGCCCTTTTGTTGTCTGGATGTTTAAGGGCAGAGTAACCCCCGAGGTTTGCTAGGCTGGCTTGCCCTCTTCTTGGCCTCCCAGGCTGTCTGCTTTATGATGGAAGATGGTTCTCAGAGCCCAGCCAAAAATCCTGTAGTAAAACTTGCCCTTATGCCTTTCTCTTCAGCCTGAGGGGTGGGGGGAACAGCGTGACTCATTTTCCTGTCTGGCTAGAAACAGAAGGGAAAATGAGGAATAGTGAGGGCCTGGATTAAACACTTCCTGTAGACACAAAGATGTGGAGAATTTCTGTAGGAGGCTCTGCCAAGAGTTAAAGTCGCTAAATTACAGTGAAATTGTTAACTGGCGTGGAGAAATGAACTTCTCCAGCTGTTTCGTGGCAAGCGGTAAATGGAATTTGAGCTGCGTCTGTGAAAAGTCCACAAAAATAAGGAGAGAAACGCTGTAAAACAAGCAGGAGAAATAGCAAAAGTCAAAAGTCTTTCTTGTTTTCTCTTGTGCAGGCTGTTCTCCACTTACAACCATCCGTTTAGTGAACGTTTGAAGTTACACCACACTGAAGAAAGACTTGCAACCAATCTTCACAGTTTTGACCATCGCAGCATCCCCAAGGCCAAAATTTGGGTGGTTGCATCCTGAGGTCCTGTGATCGCTACTTGCAATCGTCCCAGCCGGCTTCTGACAAGCAAAGTCAATCCAGGAAGTGTTCTGTCCCCCTCCCCACCTCACAGAGAAGATGCAGAGACGCGTGTCCCACAGTCCTTTATATTTACAACAGACCTGACTTTCTGTAGTGGATGACAGACTTGGCAGTGACAGTGCAAAGGCCTGCCAAGTTCCGAGTTCCTTATCTCTTACGGAGACAGAAGCCTACGTGTCCAAAATCCGTTGCCAAGAGCTCACAGAAAAATCCTTTGCACAGTCCAGGCCTTTTAACTCCCAAAGGACCGATCTGCAGTTCACACTTGGTAGCTTTTTGTCCGCCACAAGGGCCAGATGGCAACTCCACCCGCTTTTATCCCGTGGGGTGTGGCTCAGTGACTCAGCAATCTCTGGGCCTGCCACACCTCTTCCTTTGCTACGCATACTTATCTTTTCATCGCTGCCTTGGGTAAATCCAGGATTGATCTTCAGCAGCTGGAACCTGAGGCATTGCCAGGGAGGAGGAGGGTCCAGGAGAGGGAGGCCTTGTCAGCTCCTCCTCCTGGCCTGCAGCTGGAACCTGGGGCGGTGCCAGAGAGGAGGATCCTGGAGAGGAAGGCCTTGTTGGCTCCTCCCCATCACTCTTGGACTCAGCCTCCTCCATGAGGACAGGCTCGGGGGCTGGAGTCACAACAGGAAGCCAGATTGGTTTAATGATCGAATGGTTTGCTAGACCTTAGAACTGAAGAAGCTTCTTGGATGAGAAGCGAAACCTTTTCAAGGAGAAAAACAAACAAACAAGAAAGTCCTGTTGCCTTTTGAAAAGCACCTTTGGGACAACCACAACCTGGAGGATTGAGAATCTCCATAGACACTTTCTAGTGTTTTAGCACCAGCATTGGATGAGTAGAGCCACCCACAGAGCCTTAAGGATTCTGAGATACCTAGGTTCAGTTGAACGTAAGATTCTGATCACCTTCCTCACGGTTAAGAGCTTTTGTACCCTCTGTTGGGCTTTGAATTTGAGCTTGCGTTCTGATTGGTTGTCAGATTCCCATGGGGCCATGCAGGCGAAACTTCTTAGGTTGTCTTTTGTTTCCCAGGCTTGGTTGACTCTTGCTGGGTGATGATGTAATGAAAGGGCTTTGGGCAATTCCTACTAATCGCTCTACCTAAAGGAGGTAGCTCTTTGTTCGGGACCGCCTTCTGTTACCACATGCCTCCCACCGGCCGGTACGCTCCCATAGAGAGAGTCTTCTCAGGGTGCCGTCAGCCAAACAGTGTAGGCTGGCGACCCCCAGGGGGAGAGCCTTCTCTGTGGGGGCACCTACCCTCTGGAATGAGCTTCCCCCAGGACTTCGACAACTTCCTGACCTCCGGACCTTTCGCCGTGAGCTGAAGACGTATCTATTCTTCCGAGCAGGACTGGTTTAAATAGGGTTTTTAAATATGGATTTTATTGGGGTTTATTTTATATTTTGTATTGTATTTTAAATTTTAGGCCATATTGAATAAGTTTTTTAAAGAGTGTTTTTATTGTAATATATTGTATTATTTTATCTGCCTGTTCACCGCCCTGAGTCCTTCGGGAGAAGGGCGGTATAAAAATTAAATAATAATAATAATAATAATAATAATAATAATAATAATAATAATAATAATAATAATAATAATAATAATAATTATTATTATTATTATTATTATTGTGTGTGTGTGTGTGTGTGTGTGTGTGTGTGTTGTTATGTAGAATAGATTGGCCCAGGCCTTAATGGCCCATTGACAAAGGTGGGGGGGAGGGGCTGAGTTTCTGCCTCCCTTTTAGGGGAAATATTCTGCCCTTTTAATATTTCCCAGAATATCTCATTTTCCTAGGAGAGGGGTGGGTGCTAACTTCCTACACCTTATCAAAGATATAATGAGATGAGGAGGCACCTTGTTCCAAGTGTGTGTTGTGAACAATGAGAGGTCTTTAGTCTTTGTGGTTTCTGATGAGTCAGCTTTATGTCTGGCCCTGATTGAATATCATTCTGGAGGGCAAGCTTCAACAAGTCCACCCAAACCACCTGTTTTTTGTTGTTTTCAATTTCCCTGTGACTAGAACAAACTGATTTGCAGTAAGCCCATTCATAGCAATGGGATCGTTAAACCTTGCCTGTTTATCCCCTTACCCAATCGGGGCCTTCCAATAAGCCGTGATTTCTGCAGAATTTTATTAATTTTATTTTTATTTATTTATTTGTTGAGTACGTATTAGATAATATATATATGTATAAGCATGAACTGAATATATAAAATGAATACAATTAAAGGAAACACTAGGACAGGGACGGTAGGCACGCTGGTGCTCTTACGCACGCCCTTTACAGACTTCTTAGGAATGGGGTGAGGTCAACAGTAGACAGTTTTAAGGTTAAAGTTTTGAGGGTTTGGGAGTGAAACCACAAAGTCAGGTAGTGCATTCCAGGCACTGATCACCCTGTTGCTGAAGTCTTATTTTCTGCAATCAAGTTTGGAGTGGTTTACCTTAAGTTTGTATCTATTTTGTGCTCGTGTATTGTTGTGGTAGAAACTGAAGTAGTCATTGACAGGTTAAGGACATTGTAGCAGATGATTTTATGAGTATTTTATGAGATGATTTTATTGTAGCAGATGATTTTATGATTTTATAAAAATATTTTTTATGAAAATATTTACAGATCCCTCACATCCAGGACATAAACTGTTTCAACTCCTACCCTCAAGACGACGCTATAGAGCACTGCACAACAGAACAACTAGACACAAGAACAGTTTTTTCCCGAAGGCCATCACTCTGCTAAACAAATAATTCCCTCAACACTGTCAGACTATTTACTGAATCTGCACTACTATTAATCTTCTCATAGTTCCCATCACCCATCTCTTTCCACTTATGACTGTATGACTGTAACTTTGTTGCTGGCAATCCTTACGATTTATATTGATATATTGACCATCAATTGTGTTGTAAATGTTGTATCTTGATGAACGTATATTTTCTTTTATGTACACTGAGAGCATATGCACCAAGACAAATTCCTTGTGTGTCCAATCACACTTGGCCAATAAAAAAATTCTATTCTATTCTATGCTTAGGTCTGACTGAAGGTGGTGTAGTTCTAAATTTTCTAAGCCCAAAATTTCAAGTCTGGTGACATAAAGTATTTTGTTGCGAGCAGAGGAGTGGAGGACTCTTCTCGTGAAGTATTCCTGGACACATGCAATTGTATTAATGTCCGATATGTAGTGCGGGTTCCAGAAGAGCTGTATTCGAGAATTGGTCTAGCAAATGTTTTGTATGCTCTAGTTAGTAGTGTAATATTACCGGAGAAGAAGCTACGCAAGATTAGGTTTACAACCCTTAATGCCTTTTTGGTGATGTTGTTACAGTGGGCTTTGGCACTTAAGATCATTAGATATGAGTGCTCCAAGGTCCTTGTCAGAGTGAGGTTTCCCAGAGTGATTTCCCAAACTCACCTTTCAAGCCAGGCAGGAAAACCACTCATAAAAAAAATTGAGGTCTGGGATCTTCAAAGAAAACGTAGCCGAGCGTACGAGGGGCTGTATTGTACAAGGCCGTGTTTCTCCTGAAATTCCCAACGGTTGGGCAAACTGTTAAAAAAATCCATTTGCAAAAGGCATTTTGTCGTATAATTTCACCCTTGCTGCATTTCCCCCAAAATTTATCTGGTACCAGTGGAGTTACAGTCTGGATAGCTCATTTACTAAGAGGAAATCAGCCCGAGATTAGATGGCAAGACGTTTCCACCCATTGAAAGAGAACAATGAGCGACTCACTTGGGCAACACACTACACACTTTAGCTGAACTTAGCTGAACTTAGTTGGCTGGGGAAGCAGAGAAAAGTTCCCAGTTGCTATGCCAGAACAGATGCCATAAAAGTAGAAGAAAATATCAGTACAAGGGGAAGGAAAGGGAGGAGAGGAGGGGAGGGAGGAAATGGAGGGGAGGGGAAGGAGGGGAGGAGAGACAAAGGGAGGGAGGGGAAAAGAGACAAAGGGAGGGACGAAAGGGAGGAGGAGAGACAAAGGGAGGAAGAAAAGGAAGGGAGGGGAGAAGAGACAATGAGGGAGGAAAGGAGGGGAGGAGAGGAGAGACAAAGGGAGGGAGGAAAGGAAGAGAGGGGAGAAGAGACAAAGGGAGGGAGGAAGGGAGGAGAAGAGACAAAGGGAGGGAGGAAAGGAGAGGAGGAGAGACAAAGGGAGGAAGGAAAGGGGGAAGAAGAGACAAAGGAAGGAAGAAAAGGAAGGGAGGGAAGAAGAGACAATGAGAGGGAGGAAAGGAGGGGAGGAGAGGAGAGACAAAGGGAGGGAGGAAAGGAAGAGAGGGGAGAAGAGACAAAGGGAGGGAGGAAAGGGAGGAGAAGAGACAAGGGAGGGAGGAAAGGAAGAGAGGGAGGAGAGACAAGGGAGGGAGGAAGGGAGGAGGAGAGACAAGGGAGGAAGGAAAGGAGGAGAAGAGACAATGAGAGGGAGGAAAGGAGGGGAGGAGAGGAGAGACAAAGGGAGGGAGGAAAGGAAGAGAGGGGAGAAGAGACAAAGGGAGGGAGGAAGGGAGGAGAAGAGACAAAGGGAGGGAGGAAAGGAAGAGAGGGGAGGAGAGACAAAGGGAGGGAGGAAGGGAGGAGGAGAGACAAAGGGAGGAAGAAAAGGAAGGGAGGGGAGAAGAGACAATGAGAGGGAGGAAAGGAGGGGAGGAGAGGAGAGACAAAGGGAGGGAGGAAAGGAAGAGAGGAGAAGAGACAAAGGGAGGGAGGAAGGGAGGAGAAGAGACAAAGGGAGGAGGAAAGGAAGAGAGGGAGGAGAGACAAAGGGAGGGAGGAAGGGAGGAGGAGACAAAGGAGGAAGAAAAGGAAGGAGGAGAAGAGACAATGAGAGGGAGGAAAGGAGGGAGGAGGAGAGACAAAGGGAGGAGGAAAGGAAGAGAGGGAGAAGAGACAAAGGAGGGAGGAAAGGAGGAGAAGAGACAAGGGAGGGAGGAAAGGAAGAGAGGGGAGGAGAGACAAAGGGAGGGAGGAAGGGAGGAGGAGAGACAAAGGGAGGAAGGAAAGGGAGGGGAGAAGAGACAATGGGAGGGAGGAAAGGAGGAGAGGAGAGACAAAGGGAGGGAGGAAAGGAGGAGAGGAGAGGAGAGACAAAGGGAGGGAGGAAAGGAGAGGAGGAGAGGAGAGGAGAGGAGAGACAAAGGGAGGGAGGAAAGGAAGAGAGGGGAGAAGAGACAAAGGGAGGGAGGAAAGGAAGGAAAGAGAAAGGGAAGGGATGGAATGGAATGGAATGGCAAAAATGGGTAAGAATTTGCGTACATCTCTTTTGGAATCATCCATAATATATCCTAATAGGAATGTCTATTCAGATGTAAACCCCATTTATTTCCTGGTCAGCCTCTGGATCCTTCCATTTTTTGTTCTTTTCCTGGATTTTTAAAATGATTTGGTTTTCAGCTCTGAAACTCAGGGATGATATTTACGCACAAACCGTAACACAACTAAACCTATTTGATTTGATTTTGGTGTGCTCATGATGGGAGTGGTAACTTGGGGGTTATAACAAAGGCAATGCAGATCACAGGCAGTTGAAGTCCACAACTCTTAAAGGGATCAAGGTTGGAGACCCCTGGTCTGGAAGCGTTAGCGGTAAAAGGAAACCAGGTCGCCAAAGGACACAATGATTGGACACTATCAAAGATGGCACCAGCCGGAGCGTAGAATAACTCAAAGAAGCCAGTGCAAGACTGGAAGATGTGGAAAGACCTGGCCCGTAGGGTCGCCAAGAATCGGACATGACTGAATGGATAACGTTATCATCATCATCATCGTTTAATTGTTAATGGTGTCTACTATGCTTTGTTGGGGGGGGGGGAATGGAACTTGAAAACCGCCTTAATAGGAATTGATTTCCCCTTGAAATCTCAGGGGTCACCGTCAACTGGTGTCCTTTCTAGATTCAAAGAAAGCAGTGGTGAAATCCAATTTTTTTTTTTACTACCGGTTCTGTGGGTGTGGCTTGGTGGGTGTGGTGTGGCTTGATGCGCGTGGCAGGGGAAGGATGCTACAAAATCTCCAATTTGAATAAATGAATAAATAAATTCCCACTCCACTCCAGGGGAAGGATATTGCAAAATCTCCATTCCCACCCCACTCTGGGGCCAGCCAGAGGTAGTATCTGCCGGTTCTCCGAACTGCTCAAAATTTCTGCTACCGGTTCTCCAGAACCTGTTAGAACCTGCTGGATTTCACCCCTGAAAGAAAGTAAGAGACCACATGACTTTTCCTTCTGACTTTCAACAGGGGTGTGCCCTATTCCTCTTGCCTTTGGTATATCGATATAGATATGTGGAGCTCCTTCAGAGGTTCACCACAAGGGGAAGGGTATGTAGATGGAAAGAAATGATCACCAAAGTCGTAGGGTGTTTTGCAACGGTGGGTTTCACTTTATGATACTACTGGTTCTCCGCGCGGACGCTCGCTTCGTGCGCGCCCGGTTCGCACATGCGCCTGCCTTCAATGCATGTGGCTTTGCTCGCACATGTGCCTTCTGCGCATGCACCCAGCCTCAAAAACGTGCCTAAATAGGATGGCGCAGACCCGGGCAAACCGGTCCAAACCAGCTGAATACCACCTCTGGTCTTCTGCCTGAGAAGGGGTTTGGACTAGAAAACCTTCAAGATCCCTTCCAATTCTTTTTTATTCTGTTATTTCCTCACCCCAAAACCATTTTCCAATGTACCCACCAGAGTAATATTCAGGAATATGAGGTTTTCATAAAGAGTCCAACTTAACAAGAGATTCTTGAAAAGAAATGTCTCTTTATTAAATTAATTCAAGAGCAATCAGCAAATATTTAAATAATCAGGATTGAGAGACTGCAGAGCCTCACTGTTTATTTCCAACTGTTCCAGTCAAAACAATAACTTCAGTCCTTTTGTTTTCAGTTCTTTCAAGTTACACAAAAATCCATCATCACTAAGCAATCGATAGACGTGCCTCCTGCACATACATACTATTTAAGGTTTGACAGTGAATTACATAAGAAAGTCCAGATACCTGACATGTATGCTATCTCCTAACTCCTAAGTGTATTTATTTGGAAAATTAATTGTTGGAGTAAACAGAGTGGTTTTTTTTTAAAGTGGGACTTCGTCTTCTCTTCCATAATTCCAAGGAGGAGGCACACTCACCAGAGGTGGGGTTCACTTACCTACCTACCGATTCACAAATATGAGCGCATGCGCGCACGCTTTGCACGCATGCACCACCTCTGCGCATGCACACGGCCTTCTGCGCATGCACAGTAGTTGCGCATTACATCCGGGCAGGTGGGCGGAGCCTCCCGCAGTCGCCGCTACCAGTTTAGGCGATCCGGAGAGAACTGGCTGAATCCCACCACTGACACTCACCTGATGGAGGAATTGTGCTCCTTTGTGAAGGAAATGAACACTTCTTACAAGAATGATCCCTAGCAATTTTACTTCCACATAACATGCTTAAAGTGGCCTGTTAAAGATCATAGATAAATGAAAATAGTACCCTGCTTCCCCTAAAATAAGACATCCCCTGATAGTAAGCCCAATCGGGCTGTTGAGCGCATGCGCTAAAATAAGCCCTCCCGAAAATATTTAACTGCATGCGCAGCCGATTCCCGCCATTTCCTCTGGTTAGGTAGATTTCCAGGTAAGATGGCAAGAGGAGCCCCGTCTTGCTCCATGCGCCCCAAAATAATAAGACCTCCTCGAAAATAAGGCCAAGCACTTATTTCAGGGTTCAAAAATATATATAAGACAGGGTCTTATTTTCGGGAAAACATGGTAGTAGGCCAAACAGAAATGTGAAAGCTTTTTATAGACAGGTTGTCTCCTTGATCAGAAACATCGAAGTGTATTGCACAGAAAGTATTTATTCCCCACTCAAAAGTTTGCCACAATGTGCAAAATTCAACTTTTTTTTATTATTCCAGTGTTTTCCTCAGAGTAGGGTTAATTTTTTTTTTTCGTAGTGAAAGGAACACACCCGGAGAAAGCACTTGTTCTTTCAGACACAAGTGTCTCTCTAAAAGTCAGTTTTCACTTACCACATAATCTGACACAGCCCTATGAAACTTCTGCGATACTGGATATAATCAATGGGTTTTAGAAATCAATCTTTTGCGAGTTGCAGTTGTAGAGATATTGAATTTCTAAAGTGATTCTATTTCAAAAAAAAGCTGCACAACATCGGCTACCGGCAATTTGAGCCTACCTGAAAAAGATCTCAACAATAAATATAGGTAGTAAGCTTCATTATGAAGAAACGTAACAAAAAAAAGGCTTGAATACAAAGATCTACCTTAAGCCAAAATGCAAAAAAAGACTGAGTCTTTGCAAAGTTTAGGTCCATTATTTGCATTTCCCAAACAAATTAAGTTTTCAAAATGAAGATAACTAGGAAATAAATACCTCCACAGAATACCCATGTGTTTTCAAATTTGTCTTCCCTTCTGCTATGTGACCCAAAGTGACTTTTTGGGGTTAGTTTCAAGGGTGGGAATCAGCTGGTTCGGACCAGTTAGAGTGAACTGGATGATAATTTTAATCTGGTTCACCAAACCGGTTATTGTAAGGATTGGCCGATCCTGCCCACCCCTCCCCTCCCTTCCCAGGAGTCTCCACGCAGCCCGTTTTGGATGCCAGGTAAGTGCAGGGCCTGTGTGGAAGCTCTGGGAAGGCGAAAAATGGGCCTACCGGAAGTACCAGAAGTCCAGAAATGAGCCCATTTCCAGCCTCTGGAGCCCAGGGGAGGCCATTTTCGCCCATCCAGAGACTCAAGGAAAGCCTCTGGATCCTGGGGAGGGCAAAAAATGGGCCTAGTGGAAGTACCGGAAGTCCGAAAACAGGCCCGTTTCTGGTCTCTGGAGGGCTCCGGAGCCCAGGGGAGGCTGTTTTCGCCCTCCTGGAGGCTTGAGGAAAGCCTCCACAGTCAGGGTGGGAGGCAAAAATGCCCCCCCATGGTGCAAGAGGCTGAGTAGGCCACGCCCACCATGGTCACGCCCACCCAGCAATCAAGCAGAGAACCGGTTGCTAAACTTCCCACCCCTGGTTAGTTTTCAAAAGTTTTGAATTAGTTTTCAAAATGAAGGTAACTAGGAAATAGATTACAACATGAATCAGCCCAACCGGCCAGATTATTTAGGGAGAAGCTCCTTGTGGTCCTTCACTTCCAGGAGAGAGCTGGAATTGAAGCCAGAAGGCGCTGATTTTCAGCGGTGGAGTTTGGATCTCCCTGATGACTTTTAGAAAGATGTTAAAAAAAACCCCAAAAACTGAGCTCCTCTGGAGCGGGCTGAGTTCATGACTTGCCTCTTCTTTTATTCCTATTTTTATACGTGGCCATCGTCTTAGTTTTGTGGCCAAGAGGATCAATATTGGTTCGTGGTTTTATGACTTAATTTTTAATGTTTAAAGTACCTTGGAGGTTTAAATAATAATAATAATAATAATAATAATAATAATAATAATAATAATAATAATAATAATAATAATAATAATAATAATAATAATAATAATAGTTGTTGTTGTTATTGTTATTATTATTGTTATTATTATTATTACATCATGGAGAGCTTTGGAATGGCAGCCTGATATAAAAGTGGTATCTAACTAAATCAATCACACAACAATGAACATTGAAAGAGTTTGGGTGTCTGTGGTACATCATAAATCTCCTCAAGTCCAGTCAATTGGAATCCTGTGCACTTGGCCCCCTTCCCAAATTCCCATTTTTTTTCCTACCCTTACAGGTTAGATCTCCCATCCTGTCCTGAATAATAATAATTTTTTTTAAAAAAAGAATAAAAGGAAAGTGCTCAAACTTTTGAATATCATTCCGGCTCTTTCATACTCAATGCTGACTGCAGATGACCTCCATCCTATTCCATCTCAGTTCTCCCGGCTTTCAAGTTAATTTCTTAAAATCCTTTCCTTTCGAGAAACTAGGATGTTCAGATAAAAGAAATACTGAGGCTGAGAGACAGAATTAAAAATGAACGTTGACCAGGCATTTCTTCTATTTATTTATTCTTCAAGTCCAACCAGCAAGGTCCCTCCTAACCCCATTATTCTATATTCTCCGTTCTTCCAGGCATTAACTAACTGCCCCACATCTTATACTATTTATATTTTTGGGGTATTTGTGTTGTACCAGTCTTGGGGTTCTTCAGACTATTTCAGCAGATTTCAAAGTCGCAGCCAAACACATGAGATGGGAGTTGGATAGATCAGTGAGTTCTAAGTTTACTTTTATGAAGAACTTGCTCTATTGCCTTTCATAAGGAATATTGTGAGCCGCTGTGGCGCAGTGGTTAGAATGCAGTGCTTCTGAAGACTGCCGGCTGACTGCAGTTCGATCCTGACTGTCTTAAGGTTGATCCATCCTTCCATCCTTCCGAGGTCAGGAAAATGAGGCCCCAGATTGTTGGGGGCCGTAGGCTGACTCTGTAAACTGCTTAGAGAGGGCTGTAAAGCACTGTGAAGCGGTATATAAGTCTGAGTGCTATTGCTATTGATCAGGAAGATCCACCACTCACCCCTACCTGGGACATTCCAACTTTCTGCTCATCCAGCAATTGATAATGCATCACTTCCTGTACCACACAATTGGCAGTGACAATTTTTTAGGGCAGCCGTCTGATTTAAATAACTTTTTTGATCCACACCCCAGGGCCAGAAGCGGATTCAAAAAGGTTTGACAAAACTGGATGTAAAGTCTACAGAGGGAAAAAAGTAAAGATAATACTGAACAAGCATAATCAATAGTCTCTTAAAAGACTGACGCATGATTTCAGCCTCCAATAAAGATAATAAACACAATCAGCTAGTCCAAACAACAACTGGAACACAAGTGCAAATTATGACTGAAATATTATTTCACATTAGAAAGAGAGAGGTGCTCTACGGTATGATATGATATAGATTTTTTTCCCTATTCCATTTTCCTTTCATTTCCATTCTTTTAGTCTGAATGGTAATTCTGACAAATTCCTTAGGCTCAAAATAAAATTTTATTCTCCTGTCCTGTCAAAGCAGCATCATTATTACAGTGAGTGAAATAATACTGGTTCATTTGTGTGCTTGTTCAAATCGTATAATAGATGGGGAAGGTGGGGGGATCAGTTTAGAGAAATTAAATCTAGTTCCAAACAACCTCTCTTTTTCTGGTACTTTTGATCACAGACATTTCAGCTTTTAAGATATCGGTACAGATCTGAGTAGTAGAGTTTTTTTTCCCCCCTTTTAATCTCTCAAATGCTTCAAAAGTCCTTCCCTACGTCACGTGCAGCTATACTAAGGTGGCTGTTAAACCAGAAATCAGATAATCCACCAAGGCAAGTGGGTTTGTGCAATGACCAGCTTTTACATTGTCGCGGGCCAGATCAGAAAAATCAGTTAACACAATCTGTAGTACTAGATATCACCCATAGTCTTAACTATGATTGACCCTGATTGACTTCGTCCACTGAATGTCAGATCTTGAGTTCACTTTAAATGTTACGGGAAAAGCAACATTCAAGTTTATAAAATTAAGACAGCTGCGTGTTCAGTGGCATATTCACTTTCTGTAGAAGGTTGTCAGAACAGTGTCATTTTTTTTTCCTTCTTCAATTTCAAAACTGGAAACTGCTACATCCCTTTTGAAAAGTCCAAACCAGGGGTCTCCAGCCTTAGTCCCTTTAAGATTTGTGGACTTCAACTCCCCGAGTTCCTCAGCCAGCTTTGCTGGCTGAGGGACTCTGGGAGTTGAAGTCCACAAGTCTTAAAGGGACCAAGGTTGGAGACCCCTGGTCCAAACGTAGGTCTCCACCCCCCTCATTTTTTTTTAACCTCTCACTGTGCAACTGAGTTTGGAGAGTGGGTTTGGATACTCTCCGAAGGCAGTATTCAAAGCCAAAGTTGGATATAAACAGTGCAGCTGTATAAATAAAGTACCGATATTGCCTTTTTAAACAATTGTCAAGAGCCGTAATCATCTCTTTTTTTTAAAAAAAAAAATCCATCTAAAAGAAAATCTTTTCCACTAGAATCTGATCTGCAACTATAGCATACATATACATATATTCGTTTTACGTATCTTTTATTTCTAAATGTAAAAATATCATTTTTCTTTTAAAAAAAAAATCTACCTACTTGGAATGAGTCAGAGTGAACTGTGGATGTGTATTTTTTAAACCAGGGGTCTCCAACCTTGGCAACTTTAAAACTTGTGGACTTCAACTCTTTGCAAAGCTGGCTGAGGAACTCTGGGAGTTGAAGTCCACAAGTCTTAAAGTTGCCAAGGTTGGAGAGCCCTGGTTTAAACCACATCTGGGCATTTTTTAAAAAAATTATTTTTCATATATTAATCCGTTGATATATAATGCAATTTTTTTAAAAAAATCTACGAGGTTGTGTCAACCAGCCACAGTGATCCAGAGCTTCTATCTAAGAAGGGAAGTAGAATTAATCCACACCTTTGCAACGGTGTTTCAGTATTTTGATTGTATAACATAACTCACTGAAACAATACTGATGTGGAACACAAGCAGTCTTCCATCTATTTGACTGTTAAGTTGATTAACTCTTTAGGACAGCCGGGTAAGACATAATCACAAACGGATGTATCAGTTCCAAGACTTTTGAATAGGTCTCTCTGGTGACAAAACTGTGTATCTTGGGTCGAGTTCTGGACAGAAATCTTTAAAAGTCATAGATGCTTCAGTACCAAATACATCCAGTACTTTTCTGTTCATGACCGCAAATCTAGAAAATGAAAGATCCAAAATTAATGTACTGTATAACTCAGGGAATAAAGCAACAGAAAACAGGATTATGAACTCCGTGGTATGAATTTAACTTTTTTTTTTACGGCAAAGTTGAAGAAATTAAAACTATGTTCATCCCACTGGAAAAAAAAATCATGAATTAATACATTTATTAAAAGAAGCATGCAGTGATATCTTAAGAGAAATAAAATAAACATGCTACTGTGTTTATATATTACTATGGTAAAATGATAAGAAATGGCAAAAATATTTTCAAATAAACTCAACTGAAATGTTCCTGAACCTGTTAAAGGCCTTCAAAAATTTCAGCTGTTCGATATATTTTTTTTCCTCCAATGTTTCAAACAAACTCTTTTTATTAGACTTTTTGTATAAGACTAACCAACTTTCAGTGAATGTTATTTCTGTTAGCCAAGTAGACGAGAAAATAGAAATATTATTCTATTTCTCTTTGGGACAAATGAAGGTTAAAGTAAAAACACAGGCAAACTAAAATTGTGATTAAAATGACACTCCTTGCCTGAATCACTGCTGTTTTTGGGCACAAGTACAAATCTTATGTACTGAAGGACAATTCTGCTCATGAAAACTCTGAAGGAACTCTAAGATCACAAGCAAAACTAGGAATCTTAAGAGAAAACCCAGTCTTGGTATAAGCTTTACATTCCTAGAATGCTTTTTATTTTTTTTAAAAAAATCATGTTACCGTATTTTTCAGAGTATAAGACGCTCCGGATTATAAAATGCACCTACCTTTTTTTTTTTTATTTGAATTTATATCCCGCCTTTCTCCGAAGACTCAGGGCAGCTTACACTATGTTAAGCAATAGTCTCATCCTATTTGTATATTTATATACAAAGTCAACTTATTGCCCCCAACAATCTGGGTCCTCATTTTACCTACCTTATAAAGGATGGAAGGCTGAGTCAACCTTGGGCCTGGTGGGACTTGAACTTGCAATAATTGCAAGCAGCTGTGTTAATAACAGACTGCTTAGTCTGTTGAGCCACCAGAGGCCCCTTTTTGGGGGAGGAAAACAAGATATATGCTAGTGCAGTGATGACGAACCTTCGGCAGTCCCGTGTGCCGGGGCGCGTGCCAGAAGTGGCACGTAAAAATGTCCCGTGCCGAATACACGGCCTCGCTGGCTCCCATTGTGTTCCAGTGCTCAAACGTGTACCGGTCAGCTGGCCGTCGCGCACGCGGTGCTGGCGACCCCGGAAGTGCTGCGGTCCATCGCGCATGCGTGAGCCACCAACTCAGAAGGCCGGGTGCCGGCTCACGCATGCACGATGGACCGTCACACTTCTGGGGTCCGCCGGCACCGTGCGCGTGAAGGCCAGTTGACCGGTGCGTGTTTGAGCACAGGAACACGATGAGGAGCCGGCGAGGCTGCGCATTTGGCACAGGATGGTTTCACGTGCCGCTTCTGGCACACGTGCCATAGGTTCGCCAACAGGCGCTAGTGCATGGAGATGGGAAATAATATGAAATTTTACCGGTTTGGAACTGTTTTAAGTTTTTCTCTCTGCCTAGATTGGTATTGTAATCAGAATCAGAATACAATCTGTTAGATGTAAAGCTTTTTCCCCCTCTCTTTGTTTTTCTTCAGGTAACATTTTAATTAAGTTAGTGAAATGTTTTTTAAATTCCAGCTAATTGTAAATTCTAGACAGAAATTTTACAACAAAAGGACATAAAGAAGAAAATAAGACTCATAAAACACTCACAATAACTCTGCCTCTGCCTCCCAGCTTGCCTTGTTGCAGCAAACAGCCTGCTTTAGTTTCAGTTTCAGCACAGCGTGATTAGCACAAGAAAAAAAATATCTGCCTCCTAGCAATTTACCTCCTTGCAGCAAGCAGCGGAGGCCCCGGGTGGCAATAGGCAATGGCAATCTCTGCAGCCTGAAACAGCTGAGGGTCGGAGGCCAATCCAACCGACAATCAGCTGCTTGTGCTAATCAGGTTGTGCTGAAGCTGAAATGGGCTGTTTGCTGCTTGCTGCAAGGAAGTAAATTGCGGGGAGGCAGAGGTCAAAGAGTGGGGGCCAGCGGGTGGGTGGGGCTACATTCGGAGTATAAGACGCACCCAAATTTTCAGCTTCTTTGTGAGGGGGTAAATGTGTCTTATACTCCAAAAAATACGGTAATTGACCATCTCATCATTTAACACAAAATGCCTTCAAAATTCCTTAAAAAAGAAACTCTGGTACCTACCATGTTTCTTACAAATGGATAATAGTAATCATTGAGACCCAACGGTGCTTTTCCCAAAAAGCGACTGGACTTTTCTTGTTCGTTTGTTCTTTTTCCTTTGAAAACGTATCATTTCTCATCCAAGAAGCTTCCAAGGAACTCCAGTTGCCTTTTGGAAAAAGCACCTTTGGGATAACCATGACTTGGACGATTGAGAATTTCCATGGACACATAACCACTGAGAGTTACTCACTTTCCTTTGGTTAATCGCAACAGGAATTTCCAGTATGAAGGTCTCAGGTTCTGGACTTCCATCACAGCCTAAAACGAAGAAAAAAAATTTTCTGGCTTTAACTTGGGAATTCAATTCAATATTTTGCTATTGTCGCCCTACTCCATCAGAATCTGGACAGCTTACAACATTCTGCCCCCCCCCTCCTCAAAAAAATCCCAATTAAAAAAGTTAGTAAGCAGCCGGGACTAAAACAATCAGAACAATAAACAGCACAAATCATTTGAACAATTAAACCCAGCTTGGCAGCAGAGTCAGATCTTAAAGCCACGGTGGTGCAGTGGTTAGAGTGCAACACTGCAGGCTACTTCTGCTGATCACTGGCTGCCAGCAGTTTGGCAGATCAAATCTCTCCAGGCTCCAGGTGGACTCAGCCTTCCATCCTTTTGAGGTGGATAAAATGAGGACCCAGATTGTTGGCGGCAAGAGGCTGACTCTGTAAACCACTTAGAGAGGGTTGTAAAGCACTGTGAAGCAGTATATAAGTCTGGGTGCTCTTGTTAAGTGCTATTAAAGACTTCCTAGAACCCAAAGAGAATGGGCACCATCCATATTTCAGGCAGGGGACAGATGTGATGCGATGTTCCAGAAGGCAGGGGCTAAAAGCAGGAAAGGCATTCTTCCTTAGTCCCTCAAGGTAGCAAAATTTAGTTGAAGAGATCTGGAGTGCACTCACTCGCACTCCAGGCAGGCAGAAACAATGGGAGGTAGCAATAGCGCTTAGACTTATATACCACTTCTACAATGCTTTCCAGCCCTCTCTAAGCGGTTTACAGAGTCAGCCTATTGCCCCCAACAATCTGGATCCTCATTTTACAGACCTCGAAAGGATGGAAGACTGAGCCAACCTTGAGCCGGTAAGATAGATGGCTGCCCACATATAATAAGGCCCTGGGCCATGAAGGACTTTATAGGTGCATCTTGAATTGTACTCAGAAGCCTACAGGCGATCACTGAGCTTATATTTATATTAAAAATATTTACAGACCCCTCGCAACCTGGACATAAACTGTTTCAATTCCTACCCTCAAAACGACGCTATAGAGCACTGCACACCAGAACAACTAGACACAAGAACAGTTTTTCCCCGAAGGCCATCACTCTGCTAAACAAATAATTCCATCAACACGGTCAAACTATGTACTGAATCTGCACTACTATTAATCGTCTCATAGTTCCCATCACCAATCTCTTTCCACTGTATGACTATAACTTGTTGCTGGCAATCCTTACGATTTATATTGATATATTGACCATCAATTGTGTTGTAAATGTTGTACCTTGATGAACGTATCTTTTCTTTTATGTACACTGAGAGCATATGCATCAAGACAAATTCCTTGTGTGTCCAATCACACTTGGCCAATAAAATTCTATTCTATTCTATTCTATTCTAGCTTGTGTACCAGTGCTTGCCAATAAACATGGGCATCACATGAATGGCCTACACAACTCGCCATGGCCATATCGTTCCTGCCAACTTGCTATGGCCAACTCACCCTTGAGAACCCTGGGGGGGGTAAGACACTCTTATAAATACTACTAATCTATCATCTCTCACAAAGATCAACCACTTGGCCTGGATATACTGTTATGCTAGTTACTGCTTCTTGGATGTTAAATCATACTGTCACTGAATAAAATATATAGGTAAAGGTTCCCTCGCACATACATGCTAGTCATTCCCGACTCTAGGGGGCGGTGTTCATCTCTGTTTCTAAGCAGAAGAGCCAGTGCTGTCTGATGATGATTCCATGGTCATGTGGCCAGCATGACAACGCCAAAGGCGCACGGAACACTGTTCCCTTCCCACCAAAGGTGGTTCCTATTTTTTCTACTTGCATTTTTACATGCTTTCCAATTGCGATGTTGGCAGAAGCTGGGACAAGTAACGGGAGCTCATTCCGTTATGCAGCACTAGGGATTTGAACCGCTGAACTGCCGACCTTTTTCATCGACAAGCTCAGCGTTTTAGCCACTGAGCCACATGCTAGCGAATTCTACCAAATTCACTGATATATGCTACCTTACAATGTGTGAGCTGTGTAACATGAAAATAACCAATTATAATTGTGTGCCAAATTTTTAGGCGATAACGTGGAATAAGCTCACCCAAGGTGATCATGCAAACAGATATGGTGGATCACGGCGGTTATGAAATCCTTAGTGCTTTCTGCGCTTGGTGGTTTCCTTGCAGGCATTTCATTGCCAAATAATTAGATAATATCACCTGTGCACTGACAATATTACCTAGTCTGGTAATGAAATGCCTGCAAAAAAAGCACCAAATTGAAAGACCTCTCAATTCAATCCTGAACTACAAATATTTTCCTCATAAATATCAGTAAAGTTGTTTGTTGGAAGATGTCCCCAGCTATGGCAGGTTTGATCATCTCTTCTTCTCTAGCAGCCTGAAAATATAAACAAACCTCTTAAAAGTGAAATAGAGGCAAGCAGCTATTGTATGAATGAATGTCTAGGACAAACTGCCCTCCATCCTATTACTTTTACTTAATGAGCAACATTAGACGTAAACAAAAAGAGTTTGAATCTAAAGAACAAAAACTTACAGCTTGGAAGCAGATGGCGGTGGATACAGCGTAGATTATACTGTCTGCATGAGGGAAATAAGGAACCTTTCCAGCTTCAATGCCTTTGAAATACATAGTCTATAAAATTAAAAAGAAAACACCCACACAAAAAAAATAAGCAAGCAAGGGAATGGAATTTTTTTTCCAAAAAGACCAATGACGCAAAGTTAGGCACAAGAAAAATGACAGTGTTGTGGCCCGCCAGCAGCCAGTAGAGCTGTGGTGGATTCAGACAGTGAGGAGGTTGGGGAGGAACACGGGCCAGTCCTGGAGTCTGGGGAATGCTCTGATGAGTGCTCTGCGTCGGAGGCAGAGATGGGGCCAGGGCCATCTGACAGTTGTCAGCTGCCTTTGGAGTTGGACATCAGTGGGGCTGAAGAACAGCTGGAGCCTGTTCCCAGTGTGCACATGCGCAGAGCTGCCAGGAGAGGGGAACAGCTAAAGAACAAGGGTCGACTCAGGAGTAAAGCCACAGGTGGATGGTGAATATTTATTATTTATTTTATTTATTTATTATTTAAATTTTTATACCGCCCTTCTCCCGAAGGACTCAGGGCGGTTCACAGCCAGGTAAAAATACACAATGATACAGTATAAATACAATTAAAATACAATTAAAAAACTTATTAAATTGGCCAAGATTAAAAAATTTAGGATAAAAACCCATTAAAAACCCATAAATTTAAAACTAACCCAGTCCAGCGCAGATGAATAAGTGAGTTTTAAGCTCGGGACGAAAGGTTTGGAGGTCCGGAAGTTGACGGAGTCCTGGGGGGAGTTCGTTCCAGAGGGCGGGAGCCCCCACAGAGAAGGCCCTTCCCCTGGGCGTCGCCAGACAACACTGTCGCGCCGACGGCACCCTGAGGAGTCCCTCTCTGTGAGAGCGCACGGGTCGGTGAGAGGTATTCGGTAACAGCAGGCGGTCCCGTAAATAGCCCGGCCCAATACCATGGAGCGCTTTAAAGACGTTCACCAACACCTTGAAGCGCACCCGGAAGGCCACAGGTAGCCAGTGCAGCCTGCGCAGGATAGGTGTCACACGGGAGCCACGAGGGGCTCCCTCTATCACCCGCGCAGCTGCATTCTGGACTAACTGTAGCCTCCGGATGCCCCTCAAGGGGAGCCCCATGTAGAGAGCATTGCAGTAATCCAGGCGGGGCGTCACAAGGCGTGAGTGACTGTGCACAAGGCATCCCGGTCTAGAAAGGGGCGCAACTGGCGCACCAGGCGAACCTGGTGGAAAGCTCTCCTGGAGACGGCCGTCAGGTGGTCCTCAAAAGACAGCCGTTCATCCAGGAGAACGCCCAAGTTGCGCACCCTCTCCATCGGGGCCAATGACTCGCTCCCAACAGTCAGCCGTGGACTCAGCTGACTGTACCGGGATGCCGGCATCCACAGCCACTCCGTCTTGGAGGGATTGAGCTTGAGCCTGTTTCTCCCCATCCAGACCCGTACGGCTTCCAAACACTGGGACAGCACTTCGATAGCTTCATTGGGGTGGCCCGGTGTGGAAAAGTACAGCTGGGTGTCATCAGCGTACAGCTGGTACCTCACACCGAAGCCACTGATGATCTCACCCAGCGGCTTCATATAGATGTTGAACAGAAAGGCGAGAGAATGACCCGCGGCACCCCACAAGTGAGGCGCGCGGTGACCTCTGCCCGTCAACACCGTCTGCGACCGGTCGGAGAGATAGGAGGAGAACCACCGATAAACGGTGCCTCCCACTCCCAATCCCTCCAACCGGCGCAGCAGGATACCATGGTCGATGGTATCGAAAGCCGCTGAGAGGTCTAATAGGACCAGGGCAGAGGAACAACCCCTATCCCTGGCCCTCCAGAGATCATCCAACAACGTGACCAAAGCCGTCTCAGTGCTGTAACCGGGCCGGAAGCCGGACTGGAACGGGTCTAGATAGAATGGCCAGACGACTGCAAGCAATATAAATCCTTTCATTCTTCACCATTGAATTCAGAACTGAAGAAGCTTCTTGGATGAGAAGTGAACCGTCTTCAAGGGAAAAACCCAAGAAAGTCCAGTTGCCTTTTGCAAAAGCACTTTAGAGACAGCCATGACCTGGATGACTAAGAATCTCCATAGACACCGTGCATCGTTCCCAGATGGTCCTGGCCCCATCTCTGCCTCTGACACAGAGCCCTTGTCTGGGCCTTCCCCTGACTCCAGGACTGACCCATTGTCCTCCCCTGCCCCCTCACTGTCCAACTCCGCTGCCAGGTCCGCAGGCTGCTGGCGGACCACAACAACATCTGCAAGAAAAAACCAAGCTCAGAAAGCACAAATTCTTCTTTATTGGAAGCTTGAGCTGGAGTATCACTGGATGAAACTAACTCTGCCGTTCCTGAGGAAAAGATATTCTGACAGCACAGAGAGGCCTACCTCTACTAGTTTGGAAGCCAGGTACATTGAAATACTTGTGCTTCTGTAAAACATCATGGACAATCCTGCTAGGGATCCTGTGAGGTTAAAAAAAGAAGAAAAAGAAAGCAAATTAGCCAAATTCTGGATACTGGACCACATGAAATTCTACTATAGCAGTTCCCCCCCCCCAAAAAAAAAAACGAAGAGAAAGGGAGTCCAGCTGGATTGAGAAAAGTTTCTCTAGTTCATCCTGTCTCACCTTTGTGAACAACTTGATGTCACTGAGATATCATTGCCAGAGATGGGATTCACATAATTTACCTACCGCTTCGCCTGGCACCGAAAATGTGAGCGCACGTACCACATCTGCCCATGTGCCCGGCCTTCAGCACATGTGTGCTTGGCTGGCGCAGCGGCCTTCTGCAAATGCGCCTGGCCTCAAAAACGTGCCTAAATAGGACAGCATAGAGCCGGAGGGGGGAGGGGGGGCACCGCGATTTCCGCTACCAGTTCGTGCGAACCGGTCCGAACTGGCTGAATGCCACCTCTGATCATTGCACATTGAAGTTTTATAAAGAGCTCAGTTACTTCAGGTAAAACAGATCAGCTTTCCAATTTGCTCCGCAGAATCATGTTGGAGAAGGCTAATATATTCCCGTGACCGTCAGAAGTCACTTAGAACTTGATGCTCTATCTGTCTACTCTAGGGGTCTGCAAACTTGGCTCTTTTAAGACTTGTGGACTTCAACTCCCAGAGTTACTCAGCCAGCAAAGCTGGCTGAGGAACGCTGGGAGTTGAAGTCCACAAGTCTTAAAAGAGCCAAGTTTGCAGATCCCTGGTCTACTCCCATTTTGAAGCCACTTGCAAATTATGTATATCACATCACTGGTAAGAAATGTGACACTTGAGTCATTTGCTGTGTGAAGAAGCAATTCCTTTGGTTTGCCCTACATCTTTTATCATTCAGCTTGATTCATGATTTTTAACGCCATGAGAAGAGGAGGGGTAAAGATATCACAATGATCAGTACATTCCCCTGATCTGCTACTGAACTTATATATTCAAGGCCATTCCGAGGTCTCTTCTTTCTTCTTTCTTCGCGAACTTTCTTTTAGTTCCTTTACAAGTTCTCCTGAGGTTCCTTCAGTTTTGACAATCTCTTTTAACATTATTCTCAGTCCCTCCCAAAAAAACCTGAATTTTCAATACTGCAAACATTCTGTTCCAGACATGGCCTACACACCCACCTTTGTGGAATTACAGGAAATGATTAATTACAGGAATTAATCATTTATAAAGGCTTCCTTGCAATCATTTATGGAGGTTCCACCCAGTGGTAAAATCCGATTTTTTTTTTACTAATGGTTCTGTGGGCGTGGCTTGGTGGGCATGGTGTGGCTTGGTGGGCATGGCAGGGGGAGGATACTGTAAAATCCCCATTCCCTCCCCACTCCTGGGAGAAGGATAGTGCAAAATCCCCATTCCCTCTCCACTCCTGGGGGAAGGATACTGCAAAATCTCCATTCCCTCTCCACTCCTGGGAGAAGGATAGTGCAAAATCCCCATTCCCTCTCCACTCCTGGGGGAAGGATACTGCAAAATCTCCATTCCCACCCACGCTGGGGCCAGCCAGAGTGTTGTGTCTGCACCCCCTCTGAGCCGGGCCTGGTGCCAGAAAGTGACTTGGAGCCGGGCCTGCTTCCAGGAAGTGACTTGGACAGCGAGGGGGAAGGGCCGTCAGGACTTACCTCGGGAGCACCGGCTTCCCTGGCTCAGCTCGAGGAGCCAGAAGCAGGCCTGGTAGAAGAAATAATGAGGCCTCCATCCCCTGACTCTTCCCCCCCCCAGGCCACGCCTGCAGACCCGGCTGATGGTAATCAGGCCTGGCTGGACCTTAGGTTTCGTAGGCAGGAGAGGCGGGAACAACAGAAGCAAGGTGGGGCAGGCCTAGGAAGTGCTGAGTCATGGAGCCACACCCCACAGGATATAAAAGGCAGCGAGAGCTGCTGTCTCTCTTTGTAACAGGCAAATCCACTGATTGACTAGAGCTGAAGGTTGTGACTCACCAGCATCGTGGAAGATAATGAGGGCTCTTGGCAGACATTGGCTCTTTTGCTGCCAGAGCTGATAGTGCCGGCTAATTAAGCCATCATTCGGACGGAGGCGGAGGAGAACACAGAGGTAGTATTTGCCAGGTTTCTGAACTGCTCAAAATTTCCTCTACCAGTTCTTCAGAACCTGTCAGAACCTGCTGGATTTCACCCCTGGCTCAACCCTATAAGATGTCGCAAAGGTGCTTTTTCAAGAGGCAACTGGACTTTCTTGTTTTTTCTTTGAAGATGTTTCATTTCTCATCCAAGAAGCTTCTTCAGCTCTGATTGGATGGATTCTTCCATTCCCCACTGTCCAGCCAGAGCTGGAGAAGCTTCTTGGATGTCTTCAAAGTATAACAAAGAAAGTCCAGTTGCATCTTGAAAAGGCACTTTGAGGACAACCATGACCTGGATGACTGAGAATCTTCATAGACACACTATAAGGTGCACAACATTATTCTCCGGAAATTATCAGAAGGCTTTTACTCTTGGGGAGATGCATGGAAAGTACTACCATACTTTTCAGAGTATAAGACACACTCCCCCCCCCAAAAAAAGAGGGCGGAAATATTCAGTGTATACAGCCATTTTTGGCCTCCCAAAATCCCGCCCCGGGTGTCCCATTTTCGCCAAAAGCAGGCCCGTTTTTTGCAAAAACAGGACACAAAGAGGGTTTGGGAGTCCGGTAGAGCGCTCCTGGGAGCCAGGGAGGGCAAAAACTTTTTTTCCCCCTGGTTTTCCTTTTCGAAATCTTGGTGCGTCTTATACTCCGGTGCGTCTTATAGTCCGAAAAATACGGTACCTTTGAGAATCTGAGGGAGACTGTTGAGAGGAAATGTAGATTTACCTGCAATGAGTGCGTGTACTTCATCGTCCAGGTTCCGTACCCACCGCAGGAAACAGCTTGTACCCTGCATTTTTAAGGTAATCATGGCAACATTTTTGTCATTGCAATACAATAATTTAGTAGCAAAGATCCCAATAATAGACTTAGAATTTAATCAAGGCAAGAAAACTGCTGATTATGGCTTCAGCTTTGATCCCTATTTTATCGCTACCTTGTGCTATGACTTATAAACTAAACACTGTATTTAGATATATGTTAAAGGTTTACAGTAACAGCAACAGAGTTGGAAGGAACCTTGGAGCAGGGGTGAAATTCAAATTTTTTCCCTACCAGTTCTGTGGGCGTGGCTTGTTAGGCGTGTCAGGGGAAGGATATTGCAAAATCTCCATTCCTACCCCACTCTGGGGCCAGCCAGAGGTGGTATTTGCCGGTTCTCCGAACTACTCAAAATTTCCGCTACCAGTTCTCTAGAACCTGTTAGAACCTGCTCGATTTCACCCCTGCCTTGGAGGTCATCTAGTCCAGGGGTCTCCAACCTTGGGGAATTCTGGGAGTTGAAGTCCTCCAGAATTAAAGTTGTCAAGGTTGGAGATCCCTGATCTAGTCTACCCCCTGATCACGCAGGAGACCTATACTAGGGATTCGAACAGCCAAACTGCTGACCTTTCTGATCGACAAGCTCAGCGTCTTAGTCACTGAGCCACCTAGCCAGGCATTTTTCAACAGGAAACGCTTCAGGCAAATTCAAAGGTATAGGGGTGTGCGTGCAAATGTATATGTTCTTTCCTTCTTAGGCAGAATTTATTCAATTATTTAATAATTAGCAAACTGTTATCTTAAAAGTCGTCCTCACACAAAGAAGCCTGTATATTTCTTATCTACTTTAAACTTCTATTAGGGAGAATTTGCTTCACCAATACGTTTAGATAGTGCACATAAAACTGTACATAGTTTTAGTTTTATCAGTAACACCGCTTTAAAAGTTAAGGTAAATCGCTTTAAACTTGACTGCAAAAAAATTGATTTTTGTAACCGAATTGACGAAGTCTGGAATTCAGGATTCAGTTGTCTCAGCTGACTTTCACCATTTTAATTCTAATTTAACTTCTGTGGAACCTCACCCCATATTTCCTAAGGAGGCACGTGTAAGTGCACTAATGTGCCTATTGCCCTTGTCACGTTTTAATGGTTTTCATTTTGCTCGTTCGAATTTGTAATTTTCGCGTGAGAAATAAATGTAAATAAATAAATAAACATTAGACAGGTAGCTAAGAAAGTTTGGTGCAGTGGTTAAAATACTGGAACAGGAGACTGTGAGTTCTAGTCCCGCCTTAGGCATGAAAAACCAGGTGGGTGACTCTGGGCCAGTCGCTCCTCCTCAGCCCAATCCATCTCACAGGGTTGCTGTTGTGGGTGGCAACTGGAGAAGGAAGGAGTATTAGGTACGTTCGCTGCCTTGAATTACTTATAAAAATAACAAAAGTGGGATGTAAATACAGAAATAAGCAATAAAAAGTGATATCCCAGTACAACAGAATGCAGGCCCTGGATGATAAGGGGGTCATATTAGTACTGTACTCCACTAGTAAAAAACTCCTTGGATACAACAGCCTAGTACTATGATGGTGAACCTATGGCGCACGTACCAGAGGTGGCAGGCATAGCCCTCTGCAATAGCCCTCTGCAATGGCCTCTGAGCCATTGCCCCAGTTCAGCTCTGCTGGCCTTCGGGTTTCTTCCATGCGTGCACGGGGTGGGGGGCACATGCAGGGGGCTGTGCGCGCATGCACGGGGCACATGCGAAGCACGCACATTACATTTGGGGGGTTCAAGGGCATAAGCGCATTCTCACACTCGGTCCGAAAAAGGTTAGCCATCACTGACCTAGTACTTCAGGGAGAAAAGTTTAATGTAGTGCCTACAAAACTGGACCTGATTTTTATCTCTGGTCGGTGGTTGAAGGATCTGGACTTGAGAGATATAGTCACGGAACCTTTGTCATGGTCAGATCACTCGCTCCTTCGCCTAGACCTTCTGACCGCTACCCAACACCGCAGGGAGACGGAACCATTACGTTGGTACCGTCCCAGGCGCCTGATGGACCCGGAGAGGTTCCGGACGGAGCTTGGGCCACTTCCTGAGGGTCTGGCTCACGGCACGGCAGAGGAACTAGCCGCAGCCTGGGAACGGGCTGCGGCTGGGGCTTTAGACCGTGTCGTGCCTCTGCGGCCTCTGACCCGGCGCAGATCCCAACCGGCTCCTTGGTTCTCCGAGGAGCTGAGGGGGATGAAACGCCGGAGAAGACGCCTAGAGAGTTCTTGGAGGTCCAGCCGCTCAGAGGCTGATCGGACACTAGTTAGATCCTATACTAGGACCTACCTAGTGGCACTGAGGGAAGCAAGGCGTTGCTCCGCCCCCTCCCTCATTGCGTCGGCAGATAACCGCCCAGCTGCCCTGTTTCGGGTGACCCGCTCCCTCCTTCACCAGGGGGAGCGGGATGACCCGTTGCAGGGACGTGCTGAGGAGTTTAACGGTTATCTATACGATAAAATCGTTCAGCTTCGGGATGGTCTGGACCAAAATTGTGGCGATTCGGACGGGGCGTCTGAGGGCGGTCTTGGTGATATTGTCTGGGATGAGTTTGACCCTGTGGCTCCCGAGGACATGGACAGGTTGCTGGGTAGATTGAATGCCACCACGTGTTTACTGGACCTGTGCCCTCCTGGCTGGTGCTGGCCACTCAGGAGGTGACACGAGGCTGGCTCAGGCGATTACAAGTGCTTCCTTGTTGGAGGAGTCTTTCCCGCCTTGAAAGAGGCGGTGGTGAGGCCCTCCTCAAGAAGCCTTCCTGGACCCGGCTATTTTAGGTAATTATCGTCGGTCTCCAACCCGCTCGCGGCGAAGGTTGTAGAGAGTATGGTGGCATATCAGTTTCCTCCACCTGGAGGAAACTGTCTATCTAGACCCGTTCCAGTCCGGCTTCCGGCCCGGTTACAGCACTGAGACGGCTTTGGTCGCGTTGGTGGATGATCTCTGGAGGGCCAGGGATAGGGGTTGTTCCTCTGCCCTGGTCCTATTAGACCTCTCAGCGGCTTTTGATACCATCGACCATGGTATCCTGCTGCGCCGGTTGGGGGGACTGGGAGTGAGAGGCACCGTTTATCGGTGGTTCTCCTCCTATCTCTCCGACCGGTCGCAGACGGTGTTGGCGGGGGGGCAGAGGTCGACTCTGCGGCGCCTCACTTGTGGGGTGCCGCAGGGGTCGATTCTCTCGCCCCTTCTGTTCAACATCTATATGAAGCCGCTGGGTGAGATCATCAGTGGCTTCGGTGTGAGGTACCAGCTGTACGCTGATGACACCCAGCTGTACTTTTCCACACCGGGCCACCCCAATGAAGCTATCGAAGTGCTGTCCCGGTGTTTGGAAGCCGTACGGGTCTGGATGGGGAGAAACAGGCTCAAGCTCAATCCCTCCAAGACGGAGTGGCTGTGGATGCCGGCATCCCGGTACAGTCAGCTGAGTCCACGGCTGACTGTTGGGAGCGAGTCATTGGCCCCGATGGAGAGGGTGCGCAACTTGGGCGTTCTCCTGGATGAACGGCTGTCTTTTGAAGACCACCTGACGGCCGTCTCCAGGAGAGCTTTCCACCAGGTTCGCCTGGTGCGCCAGTTGCGCCCCTTTCTAGACCGGGATGCCTTATGCACAGTCACTCACGCCCTCGTGGCGTCTCGTCTGGATTACTGCAATGCTCTCTACATGGGGCTCCCCTTGAGGGGCATCCGGAGGCTTCAGTTAGTCCAGAATGCGGCTGCGCGGGTGATAGAGGGAGCCCCTCGTGGCTCCCGCGTGACACCTATCCTGCGCAGACTGCACTGGCTACCTGTGGCCTTCCGGGTGCGCTTCAAGGTTCTGGTGAACGTCTTCAAAGCACTCCATGGCATAGGGCCGGGCTATTTACGGGACCGCCTACTGCTACCGAATACCTCCCACCGACCCGTGCGCTCTCACAGAGAGGGACTCCTCAGGGTGCCGTCGGCGCGACAGTGTCGTCTGGCGACGCCCAGGGGAAGGGCCTTCTCTGTGGGGGCTCCCGCCCTCTGGAACGAACTCCCCCCGGGACTCCGTCAACTTCCGGACCTCCGAACCTTTCGTCGCGAGCTTAAAACGCATTTATTCATCTGCGCAGGACTGGGTTAGTTTTTTTAATTTATGGGTTTTAATTGGGGGTTTTAAATGGGGTTTTAAATTGTATCTAAATTTTTAGGCCGTTATTGAATCAGTTTTTTATATAGTTTTTAATTTGTATTCTATGTATTGTGTTTTTTATTGGCTGTGAACCGCCCTGAGTCCTTCGGGAGAAGGGCGGTATACAAATATAATAAATAAATAAATAAATAAATAAATAAATAAATAAATAAATAAATAAATAAATAAATAAATAAATAAATAAATAAATAAATACAAAAGGTATTTTACATGAAGACAGCATTATAGGAGTAGAAAGCATTCCCTTCATTGATTTCTAGTCTGACATTTTACCGTTCCTGGCTTAGGAATTCTGGGAGTTGAAGTCCAAAAGTCGTAAAAGGGCCACAGTTCCCCACCCCTGCCTTAGACAGTCCACCTATTTAGATTTCTAATTTCTTAACTAGGGCTTAACTAGGGCTTATTTTTGGGATAGGTCTTATTTTTGGGGAAACACGGTAGGTAGATAGATCGATAGATTGATAGATAGAAAACTAAATAAATAAATAAAATAGATTGTTTAAAAATTAATTTTAACCAAAGTAATAACATTAATTCATTACCGTGTTTCCTCCGAAAATAAGACTCTGTCTTGTATTTTTTTGAACCCTGAAATAAGCGCTTGGCCTTATTGCCATGCGCTCAAAAGCCCGATTCGGCTTATTATCAGGGGATGTCTTATTTTGGGGGAAACAGGGTAGAATTTAAGTTAATTAAAAATATTAGAGGTGGTTTTATAATACCCACTAAACCAAACTTCCATTCCAAACTTCCATTCCATGATAATACCGACCGGGTTTTTTTTAACCCTCACATTTTTGCTGCTCATTTGCCCTTGTTTTCCGCTCCTAGCTTATGAGTAATGGAATGTTATAAAGACTTAAGGTCAGAGAAAACAAAATCACGTGAATTTCTACCTTGCCCCTATTAGGGAGGTTACGAATTTCTGACGGAAACCCACCAATTTCCCTCTAATGCTTACTAAGGAGCATTCTGCCTTTTATCCATATTAGGTTTTTTTTTTTTAAAAAATGAGGTTGGTTAGTGCCTCCGTATTCCCCCCCCACTTCAAAACTGCTCACAAATAACACATTTAATTTAGCTTTGAGAGATACTCTGCTCTAGAACAATAAAGACACTTTTAGCTACAGGGTTGCAACGGCAGCAGCTGCTGAGGCCAAATGAGGAGCTTAGCATAATCACATTCTAATTTCTCAGCACTTTCGAAACTTACTTTGTATATGCTGACAAAGGACCCAAGGAAAGCGCCAAGCTGGAAGTTTTCTTTGTTGTAGAAAAGCGAAAGAAGCCGAGATGGTTTTGTAAACAGATGTCGGAACGCGGAGGGGATGCGAAGGCAACACTGGATCAAATATCCGACGCTAAACATCCTAATGAAACCCTGGAAAAGATATTCAGAAGGTGCCATGAGAGAGAGAAAAAAAACAGCCTCAGGAACTCCACTCACAAGGAATAGTTAACAGAAGGATGGAATCAAGATCACGTGAAGGGTTAACACCACTTTATAATAATGCCTTGGGAAGGCCACACTTGGAACCCTGCATCCAGTCGTGGTCGTCGCGATGTAAAAAAGATGTGGAGATTCTAGAAAGAGTGCAGAGAAGAGTAACCAAGATGATTAGGGGACTGGAGGCTAAAACATATGAAGAACGTTTGCTGGAACTGGCTATGTCTAGTTTAATTTAAAAAAAAAGGACTAGGGGAGACATGATAGCAGTGTTCCAATATCTCAGGGGTTGCCCCAAAGAAGAGGGAGTCAAACTATTCTCATATTACTTCTTCTTACAGTCCATTTTTAAAATTAATCCATCTTCTCAAATTCAAATTTTTTTTCCCACTTGTATATTCCTTCAAATTTCATAAGTCCATTTCTCAAATTACAGTCCATCTTCTCGAACTCAAATTTTCATCACTTATATATTTCTTCAATTGCCATAACATTTAATGTCCGTTCTTCTTACAGTCCATTTTAAAAATTAGTCCATCTTCTAAAATTCAAATTTTTTTCACCCACTTGTATATTCCTTCAAATTTCATAAGTCCATTTCTTAAATTACAATCCAGCTTCTCAAATTCAAATTTTCATCACTTATATATTTCTTCAATTGTCATAACATTTAATATCCAATCTTCCAATACTACTCCATCAATCAAATATCATTTCGAATAAAATCTCTCAAATATAATATTTCCAGCTTAACTTCATAACTTTTACTATCTATAAATGTGTCAATTAAAACTACATCCACAATATAACAGTTAAAATCATTACATCCACATTATCTAAATTCATAAATTTCACTTTCCATCCTTCACAATTAAATAATATCATCCCATAGATTTATACCATACAAATAGCAAATAACAAAAATCCTATAATTTATATCCTAAACAAATCAATTCCAAAAATTAACCATAATCATCATATTCACATCTTAAACATTCCTCCCCTCTCCCATTCTATTTTCCATCATTTCCAAATCAATTAACTTAGCATCTAACAACAAAGGATTCCCACTCTTTAAAACATTAATATAAAAATGTCTCGCTTTCATAACTGAATTAAGAAAATACTTTCTGCCTCTAAAATTCACTGACAAACCCATTGGAACTTCCCATCTAAAATATATCTGATGTTTCTTAAACTCATCCACTAAAAAAGCAAATTCTCTTCTCTTTCTTAACATTTTAGGAGGAATTTCCTTCATCATTTTTATATCTGGTCCCAATATTTGAAATTTATTTTTATAAAAGTCTTGCAAAATTTCATACCTTACCTTTTTAGTTGTAAAATAAATAACCACATCCCTCGGTACTCTATTTTGTCTTGCCCACCAAGAATTAACACGATAAATTCTTTCAATATTAATCTCAAAGGAAAGAAGCAACCTAGAACTAAGGAGAAATTTCCTGACAGTGAGAGCAATGAATCAGTGGAACGACTTGCTTCCAGAAGTTGTGGATGCTCCAATACTGGAAGTTTTTAAGAAGAGATTGGACAACCATTGATTCACTTAACAAGAGTGGCAAAATAGATGGTAAAATGAGGCACAATTCATTTAGCAACTGTCTTGCTTAGCAAAGGAAACTTTGGGCTCCACTGTGATCCTAGAAGTCAAAAGACCTACCTGTATTACCTCTAACCCTTTTTAGATAATAAACTATTATGTTTTCTTTTATCTTAATTAAGGGTGACTCTTGTGTTTTATTTGTTGGTCTATGGTTGAATAAAGATTTGGTTTGCTCCAACACTGGAAATTTTTAAGAAAATGTTGGATAGCCATTTGTCTGAGATGGTTTAGGGTTTCCTGCCTGGGCAGGGGGTTGGACTAGAAGACCTCCAAGGTCCATTCCAACTCTGTTATTATGGTTATGGTTTGATTTCAGCTTCACTATAAAACAGGCTTTTAATGTCAAGACTTGAGATGGACAGTTTTCATTTCGCTTGGAAACCGCAGATTTGAAACCACGTTGTCTTTCCACAATTTTCAGGATATGAAAAGGAAGAGTCACTTGGCTGACATTACTTTTCATCTAGAAATCTCCAAATGATTGTTGGCTCTTCTCTTTGGACACCTTCACAAAAATCTTAGGAAGCCAATTAGGCCTGAAGATGCTGACTGATTGACCCAAAGGGATACTTGAAACTGACATTGTTGTGTAGCTCTGAACCTAGACAGCTCTACACAAGAGATCCTTAGGCTATCGCTCTACAAACATTCAAAAACTCCTAGGAGAAGAATGAACTACTTGATTTCCAGCTATTTATTTTTAATAGACCTTTAATAGAGCATTTCCTTTTCTTGGAGTAATTTGGGCAGCCGGTCACGATCTACAACCATGTAATGCCCATGTGGCCTTGTGTAGATCTGCTGGTAGCACTTAAGATAAACAAAAAACAAAAAACAAACAAGCCGCCTGAGGATTTATTTCACTAACTCATCCCACACCCTTCCTTGGCATCTTAAAAGTAGAGTGTTCCGTTTCCTCTTTGTTTTGTGAATCGATCTGTCTAAACAAATTAGCTCCATCAATCAATTTGTCTCTGCTTCGCCTTAGTGGGGGGAGGGCTTTTTAAGCAGAGAGCTAGTTCTGAATGACAAATTGAAGAGCCTTAGTTTCACTCAAACAGAAAGTCAAGTCTTTTGCTCCTTAGTATCATTCCCATGCATGGACCAAGCCTCAGTATGAAGACCAGCTGTCCGGCGTGCGCACACGTGATGGAACCCGGAAGAGAGCAGTTGTCCGGCGTGCATGCATGCAACAGAACCCGGAAGAGCAGTTGGCCACCATGCTCATCCCTTTTAAGACTTGTGGACTTCAACTCCCAGAGTCCCTCAGCCAGCAAAGCTTCAACTCTGGGAGTTGAAGTCCACAAGTCTTAAAGGGACCAAGGTTGGAGACCCCTGTGTTAAAGAGTAGGAATTTAAAAACCTGGCAAATTGGGTGGACTTCAACTCCATGAATTGCTGACTGGAATTCTAGGAAATTGAAATCCGCGCATCTTAAAAGTTGCCAGGTTTGAAAAACATTGTAGATTTGTGCTGCTGTCCTTTTTCTAAGACGATTTCCTTTCGTCTTCATGTAATGTGAGTCTCAGGAATCTGTAGGAATCCTTTGTTCAGGCTGTCAAATCAGATTTCTAAACCCTTCTCTCTATCACACACACAAACACACACACACACACACACACACACACACACACACACATACACACACACACAAACTAGCGCCAACATGGCTAAGTGCAAGAGCAAGCATAGTACAACTTATCTGAAAGCAAACAGCTCCAGATGACTCAAGCTACCAAACTGAGCCAAGAAAAATGGCAAAAACAATTTCAGAGTCATTAACCTCAAGGAAAATTTCTTTTGGACTCCCAAAATGCAGCCAAAAGTTGTAAAAATGTAAAAAGAGTTTAAAGAAATTAATATTTTTGCAGAGTTAATTTCCTTCCGATCTATAACTGCCTCCTCGGCTAGGAAACAGAAATGAGCAGCGCCCCTAGAACTGGACATGTCTGGACAGGGTTACATTTTTCTATCTAAATGTACTGGATGACCACAAATTCATTTAGAAGGTGGGTAGTCTTCGACTTATGACCCCAACGGAGCCCAACATTTCTGTTGCTAAGCAAAACAGTTGCTAAATGAATTTTGCCCCATTGTAGGACCTTTCTGGCCACTGTTGTTAAAGAGAATTGCTGCAGCTGTTAAGTTAGTAACATGGCTCAAGGGTCCCCACCCTTGAGTAGAAACCTTCAAATTTCTAGGTTCTACCATATCGCAAGATCTCAAATGGACAGCTAACATCAGAAACGTCATCAAAAAAAGGACAACAAAGAATGTTATTTCTGCGCCAACTCAGAAAGCTCAAACTGCCCAAGGAGCTACTGATCCAGTTCTACAGAGGAATTACTGAGTCTGTCATCTGCACCTCCATAACTGTCTAGTTTGGTTCTGCAACCCAACAAGACAGACACAGACTTCAGAGGATCATTAGAACTGCAGAAAAAACAATGGCTACCAACCTGCCTTCCATTGAGGACCTGTATACTGCAGGAGTCAAAAAGAGGGCTGGGAAAATATTTACAGATCCCTCGCATCCTGGACATAAATTGTCTCAACTCCTACCCTCAAAAGGACGCTATAGAGCACTGCACAACCAGAACAACTAGACACAAGAACAGTTTTTTCCCCGAATGCCATCACTCTGCTAAACAAATAATTCCCTCAACACTGTCAAATTATTTACTAAATCTGCACTACTATTAATCTTCTCATCGTTCCCATTACCCATCTCCTCCCACTTATGACTGTATGACTGTAACTTTGTTGCTTGTATCCTTACGATTTATATTGACATTGTTTCCTGATTGCTTATTTGTACCCTATGACTATCATTAAGTGTTGTATCGTTAAGTGTTAAATTTGTACCCTATGACTATTATTAAGTGACAGAATTCTTGATGAAGGTATCTTTTCTTTTATGTACAATGAGAGCATATGCACCAAGACAAATTCCTTGTGGGTCCAATCACACTTGGCTAATAAAGAATTCTATTCTATTCTATTCTATTCTATTCTATTCTATTCTATTCTATATTTATCGTTATTTTTATACCTATTTTTATTGCATTTTAAGCTGCCCAGAGTCGCTCTTGACAGCAAGAAGGGGCCAGCATATAAATTTAACCAATAAATAATAAATTGACAAGTTTCCTTTTAAACACCCCACTTTCAAATCGAGATAGGCAAAGTGGGGCATTCCGGATGACCCTTAACCATGGCTTCTAGGTTCTCAAAAGAAGTAAAAATGAGAAGATTTGTCTTCTAAAGCAAAAAAAAAAAAGAGAGAGAGAGGTTGCAAATGATCCTGGGGGCAACTGGCAAGACTGTAGGGACACCAGCCTCCAAAAGGAACCACAGCTTCAAAGGAGAAATTATCAGGTGCGGTCTCCAGAATCAGGGACAAAGAAGGACTATCCAATTTCCAGCTAATGCGGAAATTTTAATCCTGTACTTCACAACACTTCCAAGTCAAGTTAATAAGGAAAGTGTACAAACAGAGGAATGTCTGATGGCATCACCTGCTACAACAACTGGCATGGACATCTTAGAAACTCAAAGTTTACCACCAATCTATACTACGCAGATTGGCAGTAAAGTTGTCAAGGATAAAGACGAACTGAGTCTTTTAGGGATAAACTCCAGAATCAATGACTGGGGATGACTAACTAGAATAACTCTCTTGTCCTGCTCAAGATTTCCCCAAAGGACTTGGTTGATTATTGTGAGAAAATTTACAATGACCCTTTCAATTCCTTGACTTTCAAGGAGGTTGTTTTCTATTTTTAAATGGAGCATTTAAAAAATCTTGATGATTTATTTATAGTGCTGATTACTGTGTATTACTTTACAGGGTCAGGGTACAAGAATTTTGGGTGTGATTAAAGAGGCTAGTGTGTGCTTGTAGCCGTGAGGGAAGTAATTGCTGAAAATATGTCTAGGCAATGAAATTTAAGCCCGCTTACGTGAGACTATTGTGAACAAAGTCAACGCATAAGTTGCAACTAAAGCTAACCAACAACAGCCTCTTGTGTGGATTAGTAGACATTTGGATCGTACTGGTATGCAACTGGTTGCAATCTGCTATAAGAGCCGACGCACAGGAAGTAGAAAAGTTTTGCTCAGCGCAAAAACACAACAAACACACTGTTGAAACATGCAAGCTACTGAGTTGCATCTTGTCTTCCATGTGCTGGTTTTATTTTTATTTTTTTAACCTACTGTTGAAAAGCCAAATCCACTTCATTCTGAACGGAAGAAATAATAGGGGGAAATAAAACTTTTTCCCTCTCAAAAGCCAGTTTGCCCAATAAATATTACTTTCAAAATCCAAATTTCAAGTAGAAGCAGGTGTTCACACTTGTCCCAGTCAAATTCCAGCCAAAATAATTTTTGTGCAGTTATGGAAAGAAAACACACACTAATCACATTCTGGGTTAGGGTAATTTATACCCCTGGGCAACGACTGCTCTTCCTGTAGGCAACAACTGTGGATTTTCTCCCATGATCCTTAAGCTACAGTCACAAGTTGGCTTCAAAATAAAAAATAATTGTCCCCAACACAGAGAAAGACAATGCAGCTGTATAGATGCTGCTAACTTGAGCTGCTGAGGATGGCACATTCCAAATATTTGAGCCAATATGGGGGACCGGTTGTAAGTGGGATCTGTTACATCGTTTCTGGGGGTAATTAAATTAGTCAAGACACATCAGGCCTTGCTTTTCAATCACTTTAAAAGCTTATCATTGACACTAATGGACCATTTCTTCCACCTGCAAGGCAACAGCCGGGCCAAAGGAACGATTCCGCTTGCTAAAGCAACGCTCTCTTGAAGATGCTTGCTTAAGGAGGCTGGTTATTCAAAAAATAGCTATAACTAGAATTGCAGAAGCTGCTAGTTCACTGCATCTGTTAGTGTATAGCTCCTGATGCTTTACTTCAAAAATAAAAATAAAAATACAATTATTGCAATTGCTAACAATACAGTATTTTCTCCACAACAGTCAAGCAAATACCTCAAAATAAATAAAGGCTGGGAAAACCCATTCTGTTTGTCCGTTGGCTATAGTGTTATGAGGGATAAAATTTCTACTCAATGTATATACAGTGGTGGGATGTAACTGGTTTGACAACCAGTTAGCTGAGCGTGCGCTTCGTGCATGCGCAGCATTCAAAATACAGCCATTTGAAGCTCAGCTGCTTACCTTCTAAGGCAGCCCCGGTAAGTAGAACAGTGAAGGCGCAGAAATCAGCTATGCCACGCAAATCAGCTAAGCCAGAAAGAAGGAAATGCAGGACAGGATACGGCGGGGGCGGAGCCAGCTGATCATTGGAACTACCGGTTCATCTGAACCGGCTGAATCCCACCCCTGAATGTATACCTCTAAAGATAGGGGTGTCCAATCTTGGCAACTTTCAGACCAGTGGACTTCAACTCCCAGAATTCCCCAGCCAGCCATGCAGGCTGGGGAATTCTGGGAGTTGAAGTCCACAAGTCTTAACGTTGCCAAGGTTGAATACCCTGCTCTAATATAGGTTGAAGAACTTGCATTGGTTAAAATGTGTCCTATTCTTTTGGAGGAAAAACTTAAAAAGAAGACGAGACAGTCCTTGGGAGAAAGAATTCTTTGGAAAGGCATCACTAAGGCACCCGGAATTAGGGTAGTCCTCAACTTACAACCATCACTGAACCTGCCAATTATTGTCATACGTCATGACAGTTGTAAAGTGGATCATTAACAGGTGGCCAACCTGTATTTACGCTTTAGTGGTGGTTATTAAGCGAACATCATGGTCGTTAAGCAAAACCTATTGTTTGCTATGGGGCATTTTTGCCGGAAGTAAAAAGTAAACCCTGGTTCAAGGGGGGGGAGGGGAATGTCGTAAATTGGTCATGTGACCACGGGATGCTGCAAATAGGCATAAATGTGGGTCACATGCTAAGGGTCTGAAATGTGGTCACATGATCACAGAGTGGGGGAGTTGTCCTTCAGAACTTTGGAACCAGTTCATAAGTATCTTTTTGGGGGGTTCATTATCACTTTGAACATTTGCTAGGTAAGTGGTCGTAAGTCAAGGACTACCTGTATAAAATACAAGATAGGCATGCTGATCAAAACTCCTTATTGCAATCCAATTTATTCATATCTCTCAGCATCTATGGAGCTGACCGAAGCTTACCAAAGCAATAATTTAAGTTGAATGCTTAAGCAGCTAACATACAAATGAATCAGACTTTCATAGAGAAGAAAGAAAGAAGTAAAAAAAGAAAGTAAACATTTTTATTTGTGCGCACAACTGGTGCCTGACACCTTAACCCGGGGCCATCTATTAAGTGCTGCACAACAAAACCCCACTCACATCCCTGGGAATTGCAGACAGCCGGTAAAGATCCTGTGCACATTTATCCAAGATGATTATCATACAAGAGGCAGTTTTAGTCCATGTATTCTGCCCATATGCTGCAGGTGACACATAACTGACATACCAAAATGAGATTTGCAAGCCACAGTTTAATTCACTATGATACAGAGCCTGTATTTGGTGGCCTTTCTGCAACATCCTGAGTTGCAGAAATTTCATCCGTTTTTCCACCTGGGACCATATGTGGATCCATATGTTCAGGGGGTATTATGATGATGCAGTTTTCTCATTAATAGTGGAGCAGAATTTGAACACTGTGTGGTTTATTGGAGGCAAAAATAATTGGAAATGGGTGGCTAGTGATATTCATGGCATAAAAAAAGAGGACTGCCTATGTTTTATCTATTGCACGGGTGTCAAACTCAAGGCCTGCGGGCCTAATCAGGCCCCCTCTGGTGCTTAGATCTGGCCCGTAGGGTCGCCCTGGAAACAGCGAAGGACTGGTCCACAGTGCCTCTGCCAGCGGAAACGGAGCTCAGGAGGGGGCCGCCTGTGACCCTCCCGAGCTCCGTCTTCACTGGCAGAGGGTTGCAGGAAGCCGTCGCTGCCCAAAATGGAGCTCGGGAGGTCCATGTGCGGCCCTCACAAGCTCTGTTTTTGCTGGCAGAACGCTTGGGCCCCCAGTGGCGCCTCCGATACGAGTGATGTCAAGCTGGCCGCATCCACTCTGGCCACACACTCCCAAGACACCCCCCCCCTCGAGGTCAAACACAAACCTGATGCGGCCCGCAATGAAATCGAGCTTGACACCCCTGGTCTATATCTGCCATAAACTATGGCCATGATGGCGAACCTATGGCACGCGTGCCATAGGTGGCACGGGGTACCATATCAGTGGGCACGTGAGTGTTGCCCTAGCTCAGTTGTAGCGCGCATGCATGCGCTGGCCAGCTAATTTTCGGGCCTTCTGGCCCCACCGGAAGTCAGGAAATGGGCTGTTTCCTGCCTCCAGAGGGCCTCCGGGGGCGTGGGGAAGGCCGTTTTTGCCCTCCCCAGACTCCAAGAAAGCCTCTGGAGCGTGGGGAGGGCGAAAAACGGGCCTACCAGGCCCACTGTGCCATCGTGTGCCAAGAGCAGGGGGCACATGGGGGGTGTGTGTTGCGCGCGCATGTGCAGGGGGGTGGGGCGCATTGAATTATGGGTGTGGGCATGCACACACATGACTCTCCCTGCGCTCCCCCGGCTTTTGGCACAAGACAGCAAAAAGGTTAGCCATCACTGAACGATGGTGTACTAAAAACTGCGGCATCCACATAATCTCAAGCGACAAGGACACAAGAGACTATCTGACAAGAATCACGTGCGATTAACATTCATTCTAGGTCACCATATCCACTTCTAGACCACGGATTAGGGAATTAAGAGCAGGAACAACCCCATTGCAACTTTCGTTTTGTTTCTTGTATTTGCCTGTTCATTTTTAGGTATCTATATCTGTGAGCGGAAGGGCTGGTGTTGACTCACTTTAATGCAATATGAGATGCAATTATCTTCGTAGTGCTTACAGCATCTGTGCCTGGGACCATTTTTGCATCTGAAAAAGCAAACAAAACAACGTTGACTCTCTAGATTTCGCCAGCATTCCACAGCTACACGCTCTATTTTCTCCAACGCATACAAAGTATTCTCCTTATCAGTACTTCATTCTTTGTTTTTATTTATGGTGCCCAGATGTGGATACCTGTAACTGTACGTTTTTGAAAATGTGGCGTATTTTATATAATAAAGGGCAAAAGCTTTGTTCTAGAGCCCACAATGGGATATCGCAAAGAAACCCATTAATAGGACAGAAAATAAGCAAGATCCTTTCTCCCAGTTCTCCAGGAACTGGCATTAAAAACGATGAAGGGTCCTTGGTGCTCTCTGAGCTTGCTTGTTTTCTTGCAGATGTTTCATTACCCTAACTAGGTGTTGTGTCTGCGCCCCCAAGCTGGGGGCCCTGCCAGAAAATGACTCAGAAAGTGAGGGGGAAGGGCCATCAGGACTTACCTCTGGAGCACCGGCTTCCCTAGCTCAGCTCCAGGAGCCAGAGGCAGGCCAGGTGGAGGAGATAACGAGGCCTCCGTCCCCTGACTCTTTCCCCCTCCAGGCCACGCCTCCAGACCCGGCTGATGGCAATCAGGCCTGGCTGGACCCTAGGTTTCGCAGGCAGGAGAGGCGGGAACAACAGAAGCAAGGGTGGGGCAGGCCTAGGAAGTGCTGAGTCATGGAGCCACACCCCACAGGAAATAAGAGCAACTTCGTGGCAAGCAAATCAACTGCTTAGAGGGAGAATTAGAGCTGAAGTCCTGTTTGTTCCTGGTTTCCTGGCTGACTCATCAGCATCAAGAGAGATAACAGAGACACTTGGCAGATGCTCGCTAGTTTGCTGCCAGAGCTGATAGTTGCCGGCTAATTAAGTCATCGCTCATGTCTCCCGGACTGTGGAGGGGGACAGATCACTAGGTAACATCATCCGTGCTTGTCAGTGGTATCAAGTTTTACCTTTATTGCCACAATTGTTAAGTGAATCACTGCGGTTATTTAAAGTGAATCACAGAATTCTTAAGGGGAATCTGGTTTCCAATGACTTTGTGAACTTCGAAACGGACCAGAAGCCTGCAACTGTCATAAACACATGCCCGTTGCCTCTGAAGCATCTGAATTTTGATCACATGGCAGTAAGGATGCTGCGATGGTCAAAAGTGTGAGGACCTATTGTTAAGTGACTTTTTTCACTGCCCCTGTAACTTCAAATGACTTACCTGTCGTTTATTTACTTACTTATTTACTTTCTAATTATACTTTCGGATAGCAATCCAGTGTCAGAAAACTAAGCTTTCAGCCTTATTACTAATTATACAACATCAATCCCGTCTGCATCTTTTTTTTAAAAAAAATAGCAGTGGAAGAATGTATGAATATGTATGTGTTCATTTTTCCCTAGAAAAACAACCTGGGGTTTTCTCCCATGCCTTCACTTAGACCTCAGAACCTTGTTGTGAACAACACAATCATCTTGGACAGGAAAAAAAATATGTCAGTGATATCTTGCAGCTGCACCAGGGGCGAAATGCTACCGGTTTGAACCGGTTTAGGTGAACCGGTAGTAAAAAAAAATGCTATTGGTTCAGACAAACCTGTAGTTAAAAAATGCTACCGATTCAGATGAACCGGTGGTAAAAAAATGCTACCAGTTCAGATGAACCGGTATTTCCGATGATCAGCTGTGCCACACAATTTTTATTCACTGCTTTCTAGCGAATCTAAATCACGCGACACAGCTGTCCCCCCTCCCCCCGCTGTTCTACTTACCTTCTTAAGTCTCCTTTTTTAGTGCTGCGCGGTAGCGCCTGAATTGCATATGCACGTGAAGTGTGCATTTGGCATGCACCGCACATGCGCGCACATAGCAAACTGGTAGCAGACCTCAGAGGATTTCACCACTGAGCTGCACCCTAAAGACCATGTAACCACAATCCTCATTTCTAGGTTAATTTTATGGAATAAAATTGCAATCTGCAGGTAGCCAGGAATGCATTTGGCAATGTTATATACACCTCCCTGAAAAAATATCACAGAAAAAAAGGGTAGTTGGGAGATTGTATATTATTGCCTTTCCCGATCCAGCAGAGAATCTGTAAAGCCTGCCAAATTTATATTCTTCCAAGCTCGTAGGACTTCACTTTCCATGAGTGTTATAACGGTACAAATTCTGTCAATCTGAGATTCCAGCAGTTTTATGGCAGAAAACTGGCAGAGGAATTGAAAATGATAAATACTTCAGGGAGGGCTGTCCAGTTGTTAGACACTATCAGCTGGAATTACAAGGAAATCAATTTGATCCTGGTTCTAGAAATTAAATTTTCTTGTGCTCAAATATTTGCAGTCGGAGCACAAAACAACATTATTCAATCTTCACACTGTGCCAAATATTTTTTTTGGAAGCTTTGAATTATGTGCTGCAAAAAGTTTATATTAGTCATAAATCATCCATCAGGTCAGTTTGTGTAGCAAAAAAATGGTAATGAGGACATGATCGAGTTACAGACGTTTAGACTTAGCTATATCTGAAAGGAAACACATGGGAGAGAAATATGATAAAAGGATTAAGATTAAGAACTCAATGGTTTTTTTGGGGACATGTGCAAATGGGACATTAGAAATACCAAAGGAGGTTTATTCACCTTGTTTGCTGACTGTTCAAGGCTCTTTTTTTAAAGTTCCTGCGGTGAAAAGTTTTCTTGATGGAACTGATTGAACTACTGACTGGGTGCTGATAGCTTTTTGTTATGCATTGGGTGATTAGCTGTTAAATAAAGTTTTGCGGTGGCTCAGTGGCTAAGACGCTGAACTTGTTGATTGAAAGATAGGCAGTTCAGCGGTTCGAATCCCTAGTGCTGCGTAACGGGGTGAGCTCCCGTTACTTGTCCCAGCTTCTGCCAACCTAGCAGTTCGAAAGCATGTAAAAAATGCAAGTAGAAAAATAGGGACCATCTTTGATGGGAAGATAATAGCGTTCCGTGCACCTTTGGCATTAAGTCATGCTGGCCACATGACCACGGAGACGTCTTCGGACAGCGCTGGCTCTTTGGCTTTGAACCGGAGATGAGCAGCGCACCCTAGAATCGGAAATGACTAGCATATATGTGCGAGAGAAACCTTTACCTTTACCTTTTATCTGGATTGACATGTACCAAATTGAGGTCTTCAGTCTATGCCTGCTAAAAATGGACCACTGGGTCTTTCATTTCTAGAATTTCACAGGCTGGTTCACTCAAGGAAATATGCCATGAAAAACTTTAGATTACTCATAGGGCAAAAGCACCAAGAATCTTGAGAGTTCAGACAGTAAAAATTCAGTAAAGAAAATTCAGTAAATATGTATCTAACGTATTATCTCTTCTGCTCTGGAAACTAGCAAGAATAATTATTGAGAATTATCATTATTACCGGCTGGTCCTGCATTTTACTTTAGAGCCATTCTACTTCAGCTCCTCCATTCTACTCCGGAGTGCAGGTTTTACTGAATCCTGCCTTTATTATTTGTATAAGTAAGTTACGGTGGCAAACATACCTAATACAGGTAGTGCTTGACTTAGTGACCATTCAAAGTTACAACGGCACTGGAAAAAGTGACTTATGAGTCATGACCATTTTTCACACTTATAACCATTGCAGCATCCCCATGGTCACGTGATCAAAATTTGGATGTTTGGCAACTGGCATGTTATTTATGATGGTTGCAGTGTCCTGGGCTTTATATGGTCACCTTTTGTGACCTTCTGACAAGCAAAAATCAATGAGGAAGCCTAATTCACTTAACAGCCATGTTACTAACTTAACAACTGCAGTTTTTCATTTAACAATTCTGGCAAGGAAGGTCGTGAAATGGAACAAAACTCACTTAACAATTAATTGTCTTGCTTACCAATAGAAAATTGGAACTCAAATGTGGTCACAAACTGAGGATTATCTGTACTCCTTCCTCTTCCTATTTTCCCCACAACAATAACCTTGTGGATCGGGACTGCTCGGCAAACACTCCCGAAGGGAAAGGGTAAGGAAAGAGGAGTAAAGAAGGAAGAAAGTAGGTAGGCAGGTGGGTAGGGAGGAAAGAAGGGAGGGAGAAGAAAGGATAGGAGGAGGAGAAGAAGGAGAAGATAGAGGGTTAGAAAGGATGGTAGTGAGAAGTGGGAAAGAGGAGGGGAAGTAGGAAAGCGAGGAGAAGGTGGTGGGGAAAGTTTAAGAAGGATGAGAAGGGAAGAAAGGATTAAAGGGGGGAGTGGCAGTCGAGCAGCCCTGATTGAGTATAATTTGAGTATAGGACTGATTATTGGATAAGTGATTGTATTGTACACTGGTCAAATTGTGGGAATTATTATGGAAAATTTAAAAAAAATGCTCTATAAAAAAAAACAACAATAACCTTGTGGGGTGAGTGGGACTGAGAAAGAGTAACTGCCCAAAGTCATTCAGCCATAATTTCATGTATAAGGCAGGACTAGAACTCACACTTTCCTGGTTGCTGGTGCCTTAAACCACGACTAGACCAAGTTGGCTCTCAATTTACAGAAGACCAATTGGGTCCTTTAATTGAAAAACACCTGACCTAAAATCTAACTTCTCCATCTAAAGCCAAAATAGATGTGAAATAAACATGAATAAATGGAAACATGTTAAGTATGCATAGAAAGTGTTCATTGTGGGGGCGCAGTGGTTAGAATGCAATATTGCAGGCTGCCTTTGCTCACTGCCAGCAGTTCGATCCTGACCGGCCCAAGATTGACTCAGCCTTCCATCCTCCAGCTCCCGAATCATTATCAGGAGCCGTGGTCGCGCAGTGGTTAGAGTGCAGTACTGCAGGCTATTTCTGCTGCCTGCCTGCAATTTGGCAGTTCGAATCTCACCAGGCTCAAAGTTGACTCAGCCTTCCATCCTTCCAAGGTCGGTTAAATGAGGACCCAGGTTGTTAGGGGCAACATGCTGACATTGTAAACTGCTCTGACAGTGCTGTAAGACACTATGGAGCGGTATATAAGTCTAAGTGCTACTGCTATAAAACAGAAGCAGAGTGAGATATGTAAACATCTCAAGTAAGCAGCACAAATATTGGTGTCTATATATATATATATAAAAGGCAGTGCAGCATTACCATTGCGCAAGATAATGTACAAATGAAAACAGGCACTACAATACTCACATATTGTCCACCATTTTTTTTGTAGCAGCAATAAAATTCCTTTGTTGTGTTAGATCTTCGCAGTGTTTTATTTTGATTTCTTTCTTTACAAAAGCTCCTTCCGGTACATACGAATGGGTGGGAATTTCTTCTTTCCCTACAATGAATCTGATCAGAAAACAGAACACACTTATTAGCTGCCTGAGCTCTACGATTCCTTTTATAATGTACATTGCAACTGCTTCCGATTACATTACAAGACGGGATAGATATTTACAGTTTTTAAACTTTTATGGTGTTTTTTAACATATTAGCTTGTTGCCTGACTTGTTAGCTTTACATACGCACAAAATGATGTGCTATTTTTCAAAAATAGGGAGACCTGCTTATTATAAGAGTTAATATTCTATTGTAAATGTATTAGTGATGATAACAGGGTCCTTGAGTGGCTCAGACCGCTAATGCAGTCTGTTATTAACAGCAGCTGCTTGCAATTACTGCAGGTTCAAGTCCCACCAGGCCCAAGGTTGACTCAGCCTTCCATCCTTTATAAGGTAGGTAAAATGAGGACCCAGATTGTTGGGGGCAATAAGTTGACTTTGTATATCATATACAAATGGATGAAGACTATTGCTTGACATAGTGTAAGCCGCCCTGAGTCTTCGGAGAAGGGCGGGATATAAATGCAAATAAAAAAAAACAAACTAAAAATAAATAAATAAATAAATAAAAACAGGACAGTCTGGAAAGTTAAAAAAAAGAATGTATTTTTCGCTCCATAAGACACACCTGACCATAAGACACACTCCCATTTTTGGCCTCCACACACCGTTTTCATCCTCCGTGTGTCTCGTTTTTGGCCTCCACACCCCCCATTGTTTGGCCACCATGCATCCCAAAAATGGGGCACGTGGAGTCCAAAAATGGGGAACGTGGAGGCCAAAAATGGGGCAAGCAGAGGCCAAAAATGGCTGAAGGGTGTGGGCCGGAGGGTGGGAGAGGCTTCAGCAATATTCGCTCCATAAGACGCACAGACATTTCCACCCATTTTTGGGAGACAAAAAAGTGCATCTCATGGAGCGAAAAATACGGTACTTCTCTATATATGAAAGATATACAAATACTAATGTCTATTTTTTAATCACATGTCTATGAAGTCATAACAACTTTATATATTGTGGCCATCCAATACAGAAATGAGATAACCAAGAGAAAGTGGATTGCCAGAATATAATGCAGATAGTCCTTGACTTATGGCCGGTCGCTTCAGTGACTATTCAAACTTAGCGACCTCTCAAGGGCTGTTTATGAGCCAGAGTCAAAGTTCTGATGCTCCCGCCCCTATGGTCACGTGATCGCATTTTGGGCGCTTGGCAATCATGTGCATTTATGGCTGTCTGCAGCATCCCGCAATTGGTATGAACATGTAACCTGGCCGATATTCTGTTCAGAAAAGATGCATTGCATGTTGCTGTTTGTGTGTAAAAAATAAAAAAAAACTTTACTTAAAAAAAAACTTTCACTCCATCTGAGTTTGGCCAGGCAGGCTACAAAGAAGACGACTTGTTTGGGTTCACTTACTTCAGCGCGGAGAATGTAAATCCTTTCAAACCATCCTTGTTTCTGAAATAAAAATCACATATTTGTGGTATGAGTAACCAATGAATAACCACCTCAGCATGGAGGCAATTTCTAACATCGGCAGCCTTTACAGTTTATTTCTCGCAGACTTCCAGTCAATCAGCTTAGGATAATATGTCTGCAGTTACTGCAGGGTTCCATGATCGGTTATAGCTTTTCGAGAACACGTGTAATGTAAACAGGAAGAAGAAAAAAAAACATTCCAAGTGACATTAGCAGCTTCAGCAAGTTTTAACAAAAGCCCAGCTTTTGAAAAAAGGGTGTTTTGATTTTTCATGTCAACATTTGCCAAAGAGGCGTGCATAAGAGCACAAAAGTGCCTACCGTTCCTGTCCTATTGTTCCCTTCATCATATCAAATTGATATAGTTGATGCATATTTATTACATATATGTATATATTTTCTTCAAAATATGTTGTTTTATCTATGACAATTGTTTGTGTATACTGTTGTGACAAAAAGAAATTAAAAAAAAAGAGTTCCAATATTCTGCCAGCAGGTGTCTCTAATCGGCAGCAATTCATCTTAAAACTGCATCAAACTAATAAATCCAACGTTTAAACAGATTACAGACGGACATTTACAGAAGGCAGCTTTTCTTTTTTCTTTTTTCTTTTTCTTTTTTGAGATGTTTAACACATTAGTATATTAGCCGCCATTTATGAGAGCTGGAAATATGCTTCAAATACAGATTTCCTCTTTAAAGGCCACTTTTCCTGAGAGACACGGGGTAATTCAATTTTTTATCTAATAAATTTTGGAAGTAGGCTGAGCCAACAGTTTAAAGGGGAATTTTCAAAACATTAAAAATATTGTTTATATACAGTACGTGAGTGTTCTCCTAAAAAAAAAAAGGCTCCTAACCAGGGGTTAAATGCTCCCGGTTCGGACTGGATTGCGCGACCTGATTGCCCAAAAAAAGGCAATTAGTAGACCGGTGCCTCTATTTTTAAAGAAGGTAGACTGGTGCACTCCCAGGTTTTGTATACTTTATTATTTTTATTATTTATTATTATTGGCCATGCCTGACCACCAAGCCACACCCACCCATTGAGCCACGCCCACAGAACCGGTAGGGGAAATTTTTAGATTTCACCCCTGCCCCAACGCACCCCCAGTAATCATCCTGACAATTACCAGGGTAAGAATACAAATGTAAATACAAATCAGAATAACAGAAAAGAACAGGAGTTGGCAGAGGCCTTGGAGGTCTTCTAGTCCAACTCCTGTTCAAGCAGGAGACCGTCTGCCATTCCAGACGAATGGTTGTCCAACCTCTTCTTAAAAACCTCCAATGACGGAGAAACCACAGCTTCTGAAGGCAAGCCCTTCCACTCATTTCAGGAAATTTCTCCTTATTTCTAGATTCTTGTCCTGCCTTCGGGTGCTTTGGAGAATTGGTTGACACCCACTCTTCTTTGTGGCAGCCCCTTAGATAATGGAATACTGCTATCATGTCACCCCTAGTTCTTCTTTTCACTGAAAAACCAATTCCTGCAACTCTTCTTATGTTCTAGCCTCCAGTCCCCTAATTATCTTTGTTGTTATTCTTCTCTGCACTCTTTCTAGAATCTCAACATTATTATTTTTACTGTGGTGATCAAAACTGGATGCAATATTCCAAGTGGGATCTTACTAAGGCTTTATAAAGAAGTACCAATACCTCACGTGATCTTGATTCTATCCCTCTGTTAACTGCAACCTAAGATTGGTTGCATTGGCATTTTTGGTGGCTGCAACACACTGCTGGCTCTTAGTTAAGTGATTGTCCAATAAAACTCTCTTGCAGTTACTGCTATTGAGTCAGGTACCACCTCTATTCTACACCTATGCATTTGGATTTTCTGGCCTAAATGTCTTTGAATGCGTAAACCGGCTGTCATCAGCAACCTGCAGCTCTTTGGGCCCTCTGCTGTGGCTCCGTCAGGTCATCCCACCACTGGCTGGCCCCACCCCTCACCCTCCCCTCCCAGTCACTCCTTGCCTGGCCTGAGAAGGGCGACTGCGGGGAATGGAGCAGCGGCCAGGGCAGAGACAGAGAGATACAGAGAGAGGGGGGGGGAGAGAGGGAGAGAGAGGGGGGAGGGAGAGAGAGAGAGATGTCAAAAGGGTTTTGTTTTTTGTGGCTCCCGATGTTCTTTAACAACTGGTTCACTGCCCTAAAGACTGACCGGGAAGGCGTGGCTAGGGGAGTCATGTGACTGGTGGAAGTGAGTGATGTCGAGCTGGCCACACCCACCCAGGCTTTGTAGCTCCCGGTGTTTTCTTTTCTGTGAGAAACGGGTCCAAATGGCTCTTTGAGTGTTTAAGGTTGCAGACCGCCCCACCCCGGGCGTAAACCATTGAATTTCATTTTGGAAACCGAGGGAGCTCCAGTTACTTAAAAGTTACTTGAATATGTTCATGCAGTGTGCAGTTTTTGACCCTTCTTGTGGGATTTGTCTGCTGGCAGCATGAATAGTCAGATAAGGACCAGCATCTGCCCCATTGTGTAATATTAACAGCAGTTTTCATAATTAATTAAATAAGTCTTTTATGTGACAAACATTAAAATCTGGAAAGGAATTTCTAAACAAAAAGCCATCTTCGGCCTCTGTGTACAAAAAGGATGCTAATTTATTATTACACGCATATATATATATATATATATATATATATATATATATATATATATATATATATATATATATAGGTATAAAATCATAATAATAACATATATAATGTATAATATAAACAAAAAGAATATGGATTTGGGAAAGGTCTCGAAAAACAAACACAACAATATTTAGGGAACAAAGAAACTTCTGTCTAAAACGAAAGGGATCTAACTTTCCTTATGAATAAGGAGGGGGGGGGAAAGTTTATGTACTCCAGATTGTTCTCATTTTAATAGAGATTGGCACTGGTTCCAGTCATGTACCCTCTAGGATAAACTGCTAGCAATCTTAATGGCTGTCTGCCTCGGGTATATCCTTCTAAACCTGAACCCAGCTGTGATGCACAGCGAGACACATTTCTGCACAAACCAGTTTACATGGTTGAGAGATAGGAACTTGCCCTGTTGATGTTGCTGAGTTTCAATTCCAATTTCATTTCATTGGCCATGATGGCTGAGGGACGTTGGGAGCTGCGGTTCCACGACATCTGCTGAGCCACAGTTGGCTTGTGGAACATAGTCTTGTAAGGGGAATACCCCTTAAACTTTAAACCCAGATGTTGCTTTTTAAGACTTACATTTCTTCCGTTACAATGTGAGAAATGTGGGAAGAATAAACCTGTCCAAAAGGTTCCTGCTCCCATAATGTCAGTGAGCATCCAAAAAAGATCAACCCTGGAGGTATTTTTATTCTGTATCTCTCAAGCCAAGGCACTTTGAATTTGTAGTCCTATTAAGAGATTAAGAATATCTAAGAATAGATTAAATTCTTTCCAAGGGCAGTGGAATTGAAAGCAAAATTCGTTACATAGCCTGTAGAAGCAGGGGTGGGCTTCAAAAGTTTTAGCAAGGGGTTCTCTGCCCGGTGACTGGGTGGGTGCGGCCATGGTGGGCGTGGCCTAGTCGGCCTCCTCACCACAGCGAGGGGGGGCGTTTTTGCCCTCCCCGGGCTCTGGAGGCTTTTCTTGAGCCTCCGGGAGGGCAAAAACGGCCTCCTCAGGCCTTGGAGGCCCTCTGGAGGCCAGAAACGGGCCTCCCCAACCTTCCGGTAGGCCCATTTTTCGCCCTACCTAAGCCTCTGCGTGCCCTCTGCACTTACCTGCATCCAAAATGGACCGTGTGGGGACTCCTGGGAGGGGAGGGGTGGGTAGGGCCAGCCAGGAGTGGAATTTGGGGGGGTTCTCCGAACTGCGCAGAATCTTAGCTAGAGGTTCTCCCGAACCCCTGCAAACTCCCAGCAGCCCACCCCTGTGTAGGAGCCCCGAGCAAATAGTAATTTATCAGGCTATAATTTGCTGTGAAACCCATCACCATTTTCCATTTCCCAAAGAGCCCGTCAAGTTGGTTTGAGGCTGCCGACACCCCCTCTCCGGTTTTCTTCTCCAATCTAGCATTTCCCAGGTTGGGAATCGCTCTTCCACCCCATCTGGGAAACTCATTTCTGCTGGAGTTTATTTTAAGTGTAGAATCAAGACGAAAAGTTTCACTCCACAGCCAATTGCTAAGTTAACAAACACTGCTTTGTCTGTAACTGCCTATAGATGAATGCCTTTATATTTCAAGGAATTCCCAACAGCTGGGAAAATTAAGAGCGAAGCTGAAATCATGGCTTGGCCTTGCAAGGTTTTGAATCAGCAAAATAACAATTCTGGCTTGCTAAATCGATGAAGAAATCGGTACCTTAAGGGGGATCCACTCATCTTTTAAAATCCTGCCAAAACCCGCTTTCTTCTTACTGAAAGTCATGCAGGCATATCCTCAGCAATTAACAGAAATTCGAATTAATTTGCCAGCAGTTTCATGGCATTCTCAGTTGGCAAATTGTGGAAAAGACAGAATGGCTCGTGTGCAGTACATTCTTTTTTTAAAAAAATGAATCTGAAATTGGCTTATGAACCACATGCGTAAAGGTAAAGGTTCCCCTCGCACATATGTGCTAGTCGTTCCCGACTCTAGGGGGCAGTGCTCATCTACTTTTCAAAGTCAAAGAGCCAGCTCTGTCCGAAGACGTCTCCGTGGTCATGTGGCTGGCATGACTCAACGCCAAAGGCGCACAGAACGCTGTTACTTTCCCACCAAAGGTGGTTCCTATTTTTCTACTTGCATTTTTTACGTGCTTTCGAACTACTAGGGTTGGCAGAAGCTGGGACAAGTCATGGGAGCTCACCCCGTTACGCAGCCCTAGGGGTTTCAACCGCTGAACTGCCAACCTTTCAGTCGACAAACTCAGCATCTTAGCCACTGAGCCACCGCGTCCCCTGTAGAAACCTGCCAAATAGGCAACATACATTAGAATCATATGGAGAGAAAGAAGTGACATATGACTGTTTTTCACACTTACAACCGTTGGGAGCATCCCCATGGCCATATAATCAAAATTCAGACAGTTGACAACTGGGTCATATTTATGACGGTTCCATTCTCCCAGGGTCACGTGATCACGTTTTGCGACCTTCTGACAAGCAAAGTCAATGGGGAAGCCAGATTCACTTAGCAACCCTGTTACTAACTTCACAAATTTGGTTCGGTTCTGCAACCCAACAAGAAAAACACAGACTTCAGAGGATAATTAGAACTGCAGAAAAAATAATTGCTACCAACCTGCCTTCCATTGAGGACCTGTATACTGCACGAATCAAGAAGAGGGCCATGAAAATATTTACAGATCCCTCGCATCCTGGACATAAACTGTTTCAACTCCTACCCTCAAAACGACGCTATAGAGCACCGCACACCAGAACAACTAGACACAAGAACAGTTTTTTCCCGAAGGCCATCACTCTGCTAAACAAATAATTCCCTCAACACTGTCAAACTATTTACTGAATCTGCACCAACTAATTAATCGTTTCATAGTTCCCATCACCAATCTCTTTCCACTTATGACTGTATGACTATAACTTGTTGCTGGCAATCCTTATGATTTATATTGATATATTGACCATCAATTGTGTTGTAAATGTTGTACCTTGATGAACGTATCTTTTCTTTTATGTACACTGAGAGCATATGCACCAAGACAAATTCCTTGTGTGTCCAATCACACTTGGCCAATAAAAATTCTATTCTATTCTATTCTAAAAAAAATTGCAGGTGATTCCCTTCGCAAATGAGGCAAAGAAAGTGGCAAAATGGAGCAAAACTCACTTAACAAGTGCCTCATTTAGCAACTGAAATTTTGGCCTCAATTGTTCTGATCTCAAGTCAGGACTACCTATAAATAAGATTTACGATTTTCACCCTAGAAATGACTTAAGAGATATTTCTAAAACAGCTCCAGTCCCTTGCTTTTGTTTTCATTGATCCTGGCTGTACCGCCTATGACCATGATGGCGAACCTATGGCACATGTGCTCAAAGTGGCAGGCAAAGCCATGTCGCCCGGCATGCACAACCTTGCCTGTTTGTGTTCTGGGTTCCTGGCGCGCATGCATGCACGACAATCAGCTGTCCTTCGCGTGCGCAGCAGTGCCAAAAACTGGTGTGCACATGCGCACCGGCCAGCTGATTATCGGGTGCACATGCGTGCCAGAACCCAGAAGTTCGACTTTTCCGGAGCACGATCCCTTCCCCAGCAGTGCCGGAAACAGGCTTGCGGATGTGCACCAGCCAGCTGATCATCAGGCGCGCATGCACACTGGAACCCAGAAGTTCGGCTTTTCAGGAGAGTGGCCCTGATGAGTGCACGCACACGCACGCAACATTTCCACACAACCTTTTTTGGCGAAAAAAGGCTCGCCATCACTGGCTTATGAAATGAAGCTTTAAAAAAAAAAAAAGCAGGATTTTGCAACTATAAAATTGTATGTTATCTGAAGATTACCCAGCTCCATGCTTCTTTATTTCATTTAGGAACAGTTGTTTCCTCTCCCAAGAGTAACATTATACCAGATGTGAACGGAGGACAAGGAGCACATTTATAACAAACACCAACGGACCAAGCAAGGAGAAAGATACAGGAAAAAGCTATATCCCCGTGGTGACCAGCTAACAGGACTAATGGGGATCTTGTCTAAATTTAGCCATAACTGGAGGAGTGGGAGTGGGGTTGGGAGTTGAAAGAAACTTGTAAGAGACTCGCTAACTCGCCTTACTCAAAGGATACACAGACAAGTATACGAGTACAATCTGCAGCTGCTGGAGAGGCACATGTCTGATTACAGGAGCTATATTTGCCTCCGGTAATGTGCCAAGGAGATCTACCCATTTTGTGTCTAGCCACAGACCAAAACTAATTGCTCTTGTGTTGTGAATGTGGGTGTACTAATCTTCTCTCCACACCCCCATTGTGAGCCGAGGCGAGAGGTCTCCACACCACTTTGTTAGGGCTAAATGTCACCAATTAGCTTTTCCATTCCTCCCCCCCCCTTAAATGTGCCTTGTTGTAAACCTTTCAAAAAATTCTCATTTAGAGGGTTGACTGTCTTAAGAGATCCTCGGGTGAGGCTTAATCACTAGAGTAGGGAACAAGCATCACACGCAGCGGCGAAAAATTACAACCGTTAGGAGAGGAGATGTAACTTTAAAGAAACGGTTACCAAAGTAACAACAAAACACCTTATACCACCAGGCTTGAAATCCTGGGATTAGAAAACTTACAACTCCGTCGACTTCGACATGACCTGTGTTTAACACACAAAATCATCTATTGCAATATCCTTCCTGTAAATGACTACTTCAGCTTCAATCGCAATATTACAAAAGCAAAAAATAGATTCAAGCTTAATGTCAACCATTTCAAACTTGATTGCAGAAAATATGACTTCTGCAACAGAGTTGTTAATGCTTGGAACTCATTACCTGACTCCATCGTCTCTATTCAAAATCCCAAAATCTTCAACCAAAAACTGTCTACTATTGACCTCACCCCATTCCTAAGAGGACTATAAGGGGCGTGCATAAGAGCACAGTAGTGCCTACCGTTCCTGTCCTATTGTTCCCTTCATTATATCAAATTAATATAGCTAATGCATATTCTTTACTTATATATATATAGATTTTCTTCATGATATGTTTTTTTACTTATAACAATGTTTATGTATACTGTTGTGACAAAATTAAATAAATAAATAAAAAGTGAAATGTAACTTTTCTTGTATGAAAGATGTTATCATGGTTATTTTTTTTTTCCAGGAAAGTGCAGCTCTAAGCCTGTCCTTTTTTCACATTCATTGCAAGCGTTTTTCATTCTGTTCTGATTAGGAGAGAGGGAATGGGGAAATCCACAATAAATTTCAATGTCAAAAGAACAACCGTATAAGAGCTTTCTGTGATATTTTGGTCCTGTTCCCATGTCTTCAAAAAAACATCTCAGAGATGAAGTTTTAGCTGCCAGAACACTTTGTTTTTTTACTGTAATTAATAGCGACGACTTGCTCTGCAGCCAAGAGTGTGGCTGAAGAAGTAGGCAACAGCATTTAAATTTCCTAAATAAAGAGGCACAAAACTAAGCAAGTCTAAAGCTATATTGTTAGAATGCTTTCGAGATCAGGGCAAGTGCTTCCTTAACACTCAGCAGAAGAGGTGCAAATTAAAAACAATGTCAGAGTTCATCAACCATCTCAATAAATAACACGAAAGTCAACTGTTGACATTTTGGATTTACATTGTGGACATTCAGAAGTGGGGTCTGTGTATGGATGCAGGAAGATTCAGCGAGAAGCAGGCTCATCACAAAGCCATTTCAGGCTGTCATTTGCACCTCTATAAATGACTACTTCAGCTTCAATCGCAATATTACAAAAGCAAAAAATAGATTCAAGCTTAATGTCAACCACTTCAAACTTGATTGCAGAAAATATGACTTCTGCAACAGAGTTGTTAATGCTTGGAACTCATTACCTGACTCCATCGTCTCTATTCAAAATCCCAAAATCTTCAACCAAAAACTGTCTACTATTGACCTCACCCCATTCCTAAGAGGACTATAAGGGGCGTGCATAAGAGCACAGTAGTGCCTACCGTTCCTGTCCTATTGTTCCCTTCATTATATCAAATTAATATAGCTAATGCATATTCTTTACTTATATATATATAGATTTTCTTCATGATATGTTTTTTTACTTATAACAATGTTTATGTATACTGTTGTGACAAAATTAAATAAATAAATAAAAAGTGAAATGTAACTTTTCTTGTATGAAAGATGTTATCATGGTTATTTTTTTTTCCAGGAAAGTGCAGCTCTAAGCCTGTCCTTTTTTCACATTCATTGCAAGCGTTTTTCATTCTGTTCTGATTAGGAGAGAGGGAATGGGGAAATCCACAATAAATTTCAATGTCAAAAGAACAACCGTATAAGAGCTTTCTGTGATATTTTGGTCCTGTTCCCATGTCTTCAAAAAAACATCTCAGAGATGAAGTTTTAGCTGCCAGAACGCTTTGTTTTTTTACTGTAATTAATAGCGACGACTTGCTCTGCAGCCAAGAGTGTGGCTGAAGAAGTAGGCAACAGCATTTAAATTTCCTAAATAAAGAGGCACAAACTAAGCAAGTCTAAAGCTATATTGTTAGAATGCTTTCGAGATCAGGGCAAGTGCTTCCTTAACACTCAGCAGAAGAGGTGCAAATTAAAAACAATGTCAGAGTTCATCAACCATCTCAATAAATAACACGAAAGTCAACTGTTGACATTTTGGATTTACATTGTGGACATTCAGAAGTGGGGTCTGTGTATGGATGCAGGAAGATTCAGTAAGAAGCAGGCTCATCACAAAGCCATTTCAGGCTGTCATTTGCACCTCTATAACTGTCTGGTTCGGTTCTGCAACCCAACAAGAAAAACACAGACTTCAGAGGATAATTAGAACTGCAGAAAAAACAATGGCTACCAACCTGCCTTCCATTGAGGACCTGTATACTGCACGAATCAAGAAGAGGGCCGTGAACATATTTACAGACCCCTCACATCCAGGACATAAACTGTTTCAACTCCTATCCTCAAAACGACGCTATAGAGCACTGCACACCAGAACAACTAGACACAAGAACAGTTTTTTTCCCGAAGGCCATCACTCTGCTAAACAAATAATTCCCTCAACACTGTCAAACTATTTACTGAATCTGCACTACTATTAATCTTCTCATAGTTCCCATCACCAATCTCTTTCCACTTATGACTGTATGACTATAACTTGTTGCTGGCAATCCTTATGATTTATATTGATATATTGACCATCAATTGTGTTGTAAATGTTGTACCTTGATGAACGTATCTTTTCTTTTATGTACACTGAGAGCCTATGCACCAAGACAAATTCCTTGTGTGTCCAATCACACTTGGCCAATAAAAATTCTATTCTATTCTATTCTATTCTATTGCTAGTACCTTTACAGGAGACGGGAGGCACGCATTACATTGTTCACTAACTTCCTCAAATTTAATAGAATTATTAAATGTAAGAAACATCAAATAAGAGCCATCTTTCGTTTTCTGATGGTTACTGCAACCTTCTTAGCTCTTTGCGTTTGCAATGAAATGATTGTGACATAAAATATATCCAACGCCTTCCTGTCGTGCTTTAAATGTTTCTATATAAACATTTCTGACAAAACAAACCATCGATTGCAAGAACCAGGAAACAATCAATCAAGAGTGATTTGCTTGGATTTTCCAATCCTCCTTTAAATGGGGGGGGGGAAAAATCGTGGAAGAGGACGAATTAAGAGCCCTTCAAAATATGATCAGTCTTGCCAGCTTTTTTAAGATTTGAAAAGAAACCACAGACCAAGCAGACCAAGACACAAACCGCTGAGTTTTTGCCTCTCTTTTAGGGGAAATGTTCTGCTCTTTTAATATTTCCTAAAATATCTCATTTTCGTAGGAGAGGGTGGGTGTTAACTAGAGATGGGTTTCAGCAGGTTCTGACCAGTTCTGGAAAACCAGTAGTGGAAATTTTGAGTAGTTCGGAGAACCGGTAGTAAAAATGCTGACTGGGCCCGCCCCCATCTATTCTCTGCCTCCCAAGTCCCAGCTGATCAGGAGGAAATGGGGATTTTGCAGTATCCTTCCCCTGGATTGGGAAAGGAATGGAAATTTTACAGTATCCTTCCCCTGCCATACCCACCAAGCCACGCCCACCAAGCCATGCCACGCCCACCAAGCCACACCCACAGAACCGGTAGTAAAAAAAATTGCCACCCACCACTGGTGCTAACTGCTTACAGAAGAAAGAAAGAAAGGAATTGTTTCACATTTTACTGTGCTTTATTCTTCATTTGGAAATAACCTTCTTCCACTGGAGCAGAAAGAAAATTTTCTGATATTACCTATCAAATATGAAATACATCCGTGGGTGAAAAACGTCCTTCAGCCATGGTTTTTCATTCAAGTTCGAAGCATTTTAAATCCCCTTGAGTTAGCTAGCAGACAAATGAACTGAATAAAGGTACCGAGGGAGCCCTTAGGGAGGTCAGGAACCAGGGATGAGAACAAGATAAAACCACCCAACATGGCACTTGCCTCTTGCCCCCAAAGTTAAAAAAAAAAAAGCAAGCTGCAAACTTGGTTACGCGCAAAGCTTCGCTGCTTCTGAAGGAACTGTGTTTATCCTGGGTGAGACTTGCCTAAACTGAACTCTCTAAATACGTAAGACATAATTTCCAGCTATAATGGCCTGTGGCTGCATGAAATTCTGACACACTAGCTTCCTTCCTGCTGATTTTAAATCTTTGCCATACTTGTTTTTTCTTTTAGAGATGTGTATACACACACACACACACACACACACACACACACACACACACACACACACACACACACTGTTAGTGGCTTTCAGAGTCTTCAGATCGAAAGAGAACTATTTTAATAGTTAATATAAAACCCAAGAAAATGAAAGTATTAAATAAACCAAAGAATATGATATGCCATGGGATACGGCTCCAAACAGATGTGGAAACTGACAGAGAAAATAATCCTCTCGCTATGCTTGTGATGAAATGTGAGAAATATATCCGTTTTTCGAGAAAACCACCATGCTGTTGTGACCTAGGCCCAAATAGTTATTACCAGACACAATCAGTTCTAAATAAATATATTTTATTAGAACAGCTGAGAATTATTTCATTCTCAGCGTAGTCCAAATTAATTCCGAAACAAGTCCTTCAGAAAAAGTCCTTTGGCCGTATCACAAACCTTTTCTTCTTTGGCACCCTGCCAAAGGCTTTTCTTGGCAAGAACCCAACCAAGTTCAGAAACAGGAGATAAGAAACAATTGTAGCAATGTTGCTTTCCTACAAAGAGCCCAAGAGCCTTTGCTGCTCTTTTAAGCCTTATGGGAGGGGCCAATCATCTTCTGGCCTTACTCCCGAGTTGTCCTTTTTTCTTCAGCTGCTCTTGCCTTCTTTCAGCTCTTTGCATGCGTGCACTAGGCACAGTCCCGCCAGTATCGGTAGGAGTGATCTTTGTCGTTCCTTGATTGGGTTGCTGTTTATTGTTTAGCTTGTTTGTCTGAATTGATAGTTCCTTGATCAATCACTACCAATGCTGACAGGGCAAGCCACTTGTCAGAGTATGAATGTTCATAGACTGGAATAGACTTGACAGACTTTTTGGATAGGCATGGCAACAAGTCAGCCAATGGGGACTGTTTGGAAACTGAAACATAGTATTTGCTTGTATGGGGCCATAAGAGACAATTTGGAGTCTGGGCATGGCTTAGACTTTCTGAACTGTATATAAGAGTTGGTTTGGCCTCTATGGCTTAGGTGTTTCTGTACAAAATGAGGCCTCTGTATCTCTGTACTCTGTAATGATTTGCTTCTATGAATATTGGTTCTGTGTTCCTGATATTGTATGCTGACTTCTGCTGTACGGTATTGTATATAAAGAAGTTTCTTATATATAATTGGATCCTGCTGAAGTTCATTTAATTGTGCGCTGGTTGGATGTGCTGCAAAATCTTGACACCACTGCTATATAAAATGAGAGCAAATCCCACTCCCTAGTAGTACTGATGATGTTATCTAGTTTGGTAATGAAACATCTACAAGAGAACACCCAAATTCAGAGGGCGCCAGGAACTCCACAACTGAACCCTGGCCTAAAAATATTCGCTTCTGTCAGTACTATTTATTACACCTGTATCCCAGCCTCCTTTCTTTAAAGAATTCAGGGTAGCTAATAGGTGTCTCTTACCGCTTTTATCCTCACAACAGCCCTATCATGTTGATTAGGATGAACAAAGTAAAGTTTATTTATTTATTTATTTTGGCGGTGAACAGATCCGAACCAACCTCAAGCCTCAAACATCACTACATTGTGCTGTTACTCAACCTCTTTCTTCAAAGTTATAGGATTCTCAAGTAGGGGTGTATTTCTCTGAGGTAACATAACCCCTTTATTTTATTTTTGCAGATTTTATATCTGAGCTGCTGAGAATAACGAAGGGATTCATAACATGGATTAGGATGTTACAAATCAACTGTGACATGTGAATAGGGGTCTGTTTCTAAATCGACATTTAAATTTCTGAATAAGTGAGCAGCTATATTTAGGAACGTTCTTTGGAAACAGCACTCCTGGCAATATACTTACTACGTTATTACTTTGATACCAAAATGTATCTGCCTACCCTCATATATCTTCAATTAAGTCTTGAAGTAACACATTTTACCATTTCATTAAGCAAAAGGTGTGCACGTTTTAAAATGAGAAACTTAAAAGTGGCGGTACAAAAATTACTTTGATGCTATTTTTTTGTTTCTTTTTTTTTAAATATTGAGGACAATTTAAAGGACAGTTCAATAGAAAGTTCTCATGAAAAAAAAAGCCCAAGGCAGCTTGGAAATTTTTATTGCCCTTGAAAAACAAAATGACAGCTTGTTCTCATCTCATATTCAGAAATAAACTAGGACTAGGAGAAGAAATGTAATTCAACGTTGATAAATGACACAGTGCCCTCAGGACAGCTATGCTGCATATGGTCCTCCAATGAAGTAGAATACACAGAAACAGGAGAAATTTCCCAAAAGATTCCACTTTTCAGGATATCCCCAAAACTACCACCATCCCATCCAACCTAACGTTAAAGATGATCTTGCAAAAATCTGTTCGAAAAGAATGCAAATTATAATGTAATCCAAATCTGTCCATTACAGGTAATCCTTAGTTTACGACCCCAATTGAGCCCAAAATTTCTGTGGCTAAATGAAACATTTGTTAAGTGATTTTTTCCTCCTTTACGGGAATCATTGCAGGCGTTAAAGTTAGTAATCCGGTTGTTAAGGGAATCTGGTCACCCCCCCATTGATTGTGCTGGTCAGAAGGTCTCAAAAGTTGATCACATGACACCGGGACACTGTAGGGGTCATAAACATGACTCAGTTGCTAAGCATCTGACTTTTGATCACGTGACCATGGGGATGCTTCAATGGTTGGTAAATGTGGAAAACCGTGCCGTTGTGACTTTGAACGGTCACTAAATGAACTCTTATAAGTCGAGGACTATATTCTCTCTCTCTTTTTTTTTAAAAAAAGTTCGTCAGTCAGAAAAAAAACAAATTTTCATTGGCATTTAGTTATTTTTCTCCATCTTGCGCTACTATCTATGGAGATTCACCGTCTTCTAGGTCAGGGTTGTCTCAAAAGTGCTCTTTCAAAAGGCAACTGGACTAGGGTTTGTTTGTTTCCCCCCCCCCTTTGAAAAAGATGACGACGTTTCGCTACTCATCTAAGAAGCTTCATCAGTTTAGGACTGATGAAGCTTCTTGGATGAGAAGCGAAATGTATTCTTCCTCAAAGGAGATGGGAGGAAAAAGACTCTAGTCCAGTTGAATGTTTTTTCAGTGAGACTGGTCTATCAGGGCAGCCTGGTCTACCCAATTATGGGATGGAGGTGGGTTTCAGCAGGTTCTGACCAGTTCTGGAGAACCAGTAGCGGAAATTTTGAGTAGTTCAGAGAACCGGTAGTAAAAATTCTGACTGGCCCCGCCCCCATCTGTTCTCTTCTTCCTGAGTCCCAGCTGATCGGGAGGAAATGGGGATTTTACAGTAACCTTCTCCTTGAGTGGGGAGGGAATGGAGATTTTACAGTATCCTTCCCCTGCCACGCCCACCAAGCCATGCCACGCCCACCAAACCACGCCCACAGAACCGGTAGTAAAAAAAATGTGAATCCCACCACTGAGTGTACTGCTTCTGTTTTCGCCTTTCAACTCCAATCCAGGAGCCTTCACAGGCAGTCGCTTCCGGGACAAAACTAGTTTTGTGTCGAATGTATGTTTTATAATCTAGTCCAGCTGCCTTCTGAAAAAGCACCTTTGAGACATCTTGCTCTGCTCTTCTGTCCCATAAGCAGGCTTCCCAAATCGAAGAGAGTCGGGCAGCTGGAATCCAGCTTAGATAGAGACAATAAATCAAACATAAAGTGATGCTGTTTTGCCACAATGCTATCCTCTAGTGCCACACAGGCGTTAACAAAAAAAGCCGATGTCAAAAAAAAAAAAAAAGAGGGGGGGGATTTGGAAGAATTAGGCTCAAGCCCAGATCCAAACAAGGGACAAAAACAAAGAACCCCCCCACACACACTGATAACATTAACATCCCAGGTAACCAATGTTTACTGGCTTTGCAGCCTCAACGGGGAAAGTACACATTGAATGGGACCAGCTGATAAGACCACCGCCCTATTACACACACCACAATCTCCTCAACCCTAAAGGTCACAACCTTTTACCCTCACATCAATCACAAAAGAGAGACACGGCTCCTTCACTGAAAACCTTTGTAATTATTTGCTAGAGACACTTCAGTCGTTGAGAAAGCACACAGGCACAATTCACTGCTGATGTTCTCCCGAGAAACACACTGGGATGCCAAATTACTTGTGAGAAAAAGAAAACCGTCTGTTTACATTGTAAACATGAAGAGTTAACCCTTGGAGATAAACACTATTGCATGGATAACATATATCAATTTACTTGGCGATAGGGTTAGCCTAACGTGACAGGCAAAAACTTTTGAAAGATCACGGATTCAGTTGCAAATGAATGTCAAAATTCAGAAAGAGCATCAATGTGCACAACTGAGATATTGGAATTTCAGTACGAGTTATGCAATCGGTAACCAACTGTTGTTGAAAGATTGAGGGCAAAAGAAGAAGGGGACGACAGAGAATGAGGTGGCTGGATGGAGTCACTGAAGCAGTAGGCATGAGTTTAAATGGACTCCAGAGGATGGTAGAGGACAGGAAGGCCTGGAGGAAAGTTGTCCATGGGATCGCGATGGGTCGGACATGATTTCGCAACTAACAAGAGCAAACCAACTGTATACTATACTTAGGAAACTTTGTGTAGGAGGAACTACTTTTCAAAAGAGTTAAGCAACCTGAATTATCTGTGAGTGGTTGTTCCTATTGTGTAAATCACATTTAAATTTAAAAAGGAGTAATAATGAAATAAATACAATGTTTATATCATATCTTTTCAAATTTTCCTTAAGTGCTTCAATAGCGGTAGATGTTTATCTCTATTTATCTTTGGCTGTTTAGATTTGTAATATTGCAATTCTAAATAGAATTTGTTAACAATCTAGCAATTCATGCAGGCCTATTCTTTCTCTCTCTCTCTCTCTCTCTCTCTCTCTCCCTCCCTCTTTTTATTTTACCTTACTTGAAATGTACTTTATGTACATTTATTACCTGCCCAATTCACTAAATGTCCATACTGGTGGGATGGATGGACGGACAGACAGATATAGATATAGATATAGATATAGATATGTAGGTCTTTGGTTATTCGGGTTTTCTCCCGCGTAAAATTGGAAGTGTCTTGGCGACGTTTCGACGAAGTCTCATTCGTCATCTTCAGGCTTCAGCTTCGTGCTTCTGGGAGCAAGAAGCACGAAGCTGAAGCCTGAAGATGACGAATGAGACTTCGTCGAAACGTCGCCAAGACACTTCCAATTTTACGCGGGAGAAAACCCGAATAACCAAAGACCTAAATACAAACACCCGCGAAAACCTCAGAAAACAAATATAGATATAGATATAGACAGACAGACAGACAGGTGAGAGAGAGAGAGATAGAAGGAGAGAGAGATACTGGTGTTTAGATCCAGTTGGAACTCCAAAAAGGGGCCTTTTTCCCACAGACCAGTGGTGAAATTCAAATTTTTTTACTACTGGTTCTGTGGGCGTGGCTTGGTGGGTGTGGTGTGGATTGGTAGGCCTGGCTTAGTAGGCATGGCAGGGGAAGGATACTGCAAAATCCCCATTCCCTCCCCACTCCAGGGGGAAGGATACTGCAAAATCCCCATTCCCACCCCACTCTGGGGCCAGTCAGAGATGGTATTTGCCAGTTCTCCGAACAACTCAAAATTTCCGCGACTGGTTCTCCAGAACCCGTCAGAACCTACATGCTGTAAATTTATACTAGACCACCAAGACAGTGTGTGTGTGTGTGTGTGTGTGTGTGTGTGTGTGTGTGTGTGTGTGTGTGTGTATTCCTGGCAAAATAAATCAAATTATAGACAGCATTGCCCGACATCAAACTTAATTCCAAGCCAAGCATCTTAAGCACGAATATTCATCTTCACTCGGCACAACCAAGGAAATTCCAATGAGGGAGCTCATGACTGCAGACGAGTGAACTGTTCGAGATTTTCATTCCAGCTATCACTTTATAGCCAATACGTAGTCAACTTTAGAAGAACATTCTGGAGAAGAAATGAAAACCATATTTTTAGCGCATCCAGATTCAAAAAAAAAAAAGTATAACTGGATGGAAAGAAGATAAACCAATTTTTTGCTGGATCCATTTATATCTCCAAAGAATAAATGAGGGTGGTCTGCGTAACGTCCAGGAATAGATGAATTGGCACCCTTGCAAAGAAAATCTTTTTCACACACACACCCAAAATTGCTTTCTGATCCTCAACAGAGTAAAACAGAGTTAAATGCTGGATGACGCTTCTCCTATATAAACTATCCAATGTTTTGTGTAGCCGCAGCATTAGCTTATCTTGATCAAAGATCTCATTTCTGTCTTCAAACAGCAAACCCATCAGGGGGACTGAAGGGGGGGGGGAAATGTCAGACATTACAACACACGTATAACTTAATAAAGTGGCGATGGAAATGAAATTTAAAATGTAATCTAGAAGCCAGACTTTCCACTGCTGTTTAGCTGTGTAGTTTAAAGTCAACAGTCTGGTCTCTATTTTGTGAAAGGGTTGGCAGGAACTAAAATCTTGCTTCTTCTTTCCTGCTGAAAAAACACAAACTTCACAGCAGTCCCTGGAAGGCTGATAAAATGGTTGTTAAACCCTTTTCCCCGCTGTCACGGGACTAATCCCCCTACTTTACAAACACACAACACAAACCTGGATACCACAATCAGAAACCTTACTTCTGCCCCAAATTTCACCACAATCAGAGGTTTTATATAGACAACATCTGAATGAGCCAAAAGTCTCTTGGGCCTGATCTCTACAGACAACTATAGAGAAGAGGGTTTTCATATATATGAATATATATGAATATATATATATATATATATATGTTTTCTGAGGTTTTCTGAGGTTTTTTGTGTGCTAGGTTCTAACGGTGAGTATAGTGAAAAAGTAAAAACTGAACTTATGTTCATTTCATTGATTTCGTTCATTTAAAGCAGTGGTGCCCAATCTTTCCAGCGTGGCGGTGCATGGCGGCCCGGTTCGACCTGGTATGGAGGGTGAGAGTGGCAGGCGCCCGGGCGTGCTCACAGCTCTATTTCTGCACACGGGGAGGGGGGGGAACCTCCACTTGCACGAAATGAGCTTCACACATGAGTGGGGGGATGGTTCTTGTGCTCACGCATGAAGTTCTACGTACACACGCGAATAGAGTTTCATGCATGAGCAAAAGCGCCCTCCACTCGTGTGACTGGAGCTTCATGCATGAGCAGGGATAGTACGGTCCTTGCGCTTGCGCATGAAGCTCCACTCACACACGCGAAGAGAGTTTCACGTGCGAGCACAATTGCCCTCCACTCGCACGACTGGCACTTGCCCACTTCTTTTGAACAGGCCGTAGCCCAGAAGTGGCCCGTGGCCCAGGGGTGGGGGACCCCTGATTTAAGGTAAAGATAAAGGTTCCCCTTGCACACATATGCGCTAGTCGTTCCCAACTGTAGGGGGCAGTGCTCATCTCCGTTTCAAAGCCAAAGAGCCAGCGCTGTCTAAAGACGTCTCTGTGGTCATGTGGCCGGCATGACTCAGTGCCAAAGGCGCACGGAACTCTGTTGCCTTCCCACCAAAGGTGGTCCCTATTTTTCTACTTGCATTTTTTACCTGCTTTCGAACTGCTAGGTTGGCAGAAGCTGGGACAAGTAACAGGAGCTCAAACCATTACGTGGCCATAGCGATTCAAACCGCTGAACTGCCGACCTTTCGATCGACAAGCTAAGCGTCATAGTCATTGAGCCACCGAGTCCCTTATTACCCCTGATTTAGAGAGCTTCTAATTTAATCCTCCTAAAACTAAGTTTGGAACCTTTTGAAAGGGTTAAGGGACTTGCATACTTGGGATTGTTTTCGATTGGGGAGAAGGAACACTACATTTTACTGTGTCATCCGGTATTCCTGAGGGCTTTTAGGGGGGGTATGTTACAAATGTACTTAAGACTCCCCCATCCCAATATTATAGCAAGGTTAGTTGCTGTAATAAACCTACTGATACATCTCGACATGTCAGCATGGGAACGGGGGGGGGGGGGGGGAAGCAATGTAAAAGATGACCATTAATCACTTGGCAAATTTGAAGATGTGTGGGAAACAGTCTGCTTCATATCACTAGCTGTTTTCATATAATTCACCCTCCAATAATCTTGTACTCTACTTATCTCATGGCAAGACGCCCAAAGAGGAAACCACAAACATCTAACCACAAAATAGGTGTTCTTTTCCGTCCCTGGTTTTTACAGATTAGCTCACTGGAACAGAATCCTAGGTATTTAGCAGTGGCCCTGAAATACTACATATTTCCCAAGTACTAATTTCTAGTAATCTCTTAAAACCTGCAAATGCTTTCTGAAACATGTGCAAACCTGTGGATTTAAGCTGTATTTCCAAGATAACTGGATAACAAAAATGGGTGGCATCTAAAATTTCGGTAGAACTCACATTATAATGTTATGAAATACATGCAGTTATGTGCATTTTTTTTACTTATCTAATTAAATTTGTATGCTGCTCATCCCTCTACTCAGCTATTCTGGGTGGCATATGATTTTTTTAAAAATTTAAAAATAAATATATATTTTAATCAAAGTTATGGCTCCTATCTTTTAATGTGAACTTCAAAATCATGATGGCCAAATTTTAATTAATGCAACAAAATGTTTTGAAAGAAATATGCAAAGAAGATAAAGAAAGCTTTTGTCTTTCAGTAAATTTCGCCACGAGCTTAAGACACATCTATTTATCTGTGCAGGACTGGACTAGAATTTTAAATTTTAAATTTGGTTTTAACGGGGTTTTATTATCTTATTGTAATTTTAATATTCGGCCTTATTTAATAAGTTTTTTAAACTGGTGTTTTATTTTGTATTTATATGTATGTTTTATCAGGCTGTAAACTGCCCTGAGTCCCTTGGGAGATAGGGCGGTATAAAAATGTGATTAAATAAATAAATAAATAAATAAATAAATAAATAAATAAATAAATAAATAAATAAATAAATAAATAAATAAATTTAAAATGGCATTAATACTGACAATTAGAGTTGGTGAAAAACAATGTTGTCATATATGATATAGTTTTTAAAGCAGTTTGGACATTAGGCTGAATCCTAACTTGATTAAGCATAACTATGACAGATGTAGAGGTAATCCTCCATTTACGATTAGAACCGAGCCTAAAATTTCTATTCTTAAGCAAGAGAGTTGTTAAGTGAGTTTTGTCGCATTTTATGACCTTCCTTGCCACCTTTAAGTGAATCACTGCAGTTGTTAAGTTAAATAACACGGTTGTTAAGTGAATCTGGCTTCCCCATTGACTTTGCTTGTCAGAAGATTGCCAAAGGGGATCGCGTGTCCCTGGGAAACCGCAACCGTCATAAATACGAGCCGGTTGCCAAGGGTCTGGATTTTGATCACGAGGAATCATGGAGAGGCTTCAACAGTCATAAGTGTGAAAAATGGTCTAAGTTACTTTTTTCAGTGCCGTTGTAACTTCAAAGACTTTACTAAACGAACAGTTGTAAGTTGAGGACTATCTGTAATAAAGCCATGATCTATTGATGCTAGAAATTGCAATCCTAACTTTTTGCCCTACGAAAGTGATCCTGAAAAAGCAGCACTGGATATTTAATTTAAAAGAAGATTGCCGGGAGAAATATCAACAATCTCAGATATGCAGATGATACCACTCTAATGGCAGAAAGTGAAGAGGAACTAAAGAGCCTCTTGATGCGGGTGAAGAAGAAGAATGCAAAAGTTGGCTTGAAACTCAGCATTTAGAAAGCTAAGATCATGGCATCCGGCCCTCTCAATTCCTGGCAAATAGGTGGAGGTAAGAAATGGAGGTAATGACAGATTTTATTTTCCTGGGCTCCAAGATCACCGCAGATGGGGATTGCAGCCAAGAAATTAAAAGATGCTTGCTCCTGGGGAGGAAAGCTATGGCAAATCTAGACAGCATACTAAAAAGCAGAGACATCACCCTGCCAACAAAAGTGCGTATAGTCAAGGCTATGGTTTTCCAAGTTGCAATGTATGGCTGTGAAAGCTGAATCATAAGGAAGGCTGAGCGCCAAAGAATTGAGGCCTTTGAACTCTGGTGCTGGAGAAGACTCCTGCGAGTCCCTTGGACTGCAAGGGATCAAACTGGTCAGTCCTAGAGGAGATCAACCCTGACTGCTCTTTGAAAAGCCAGATTCTGAAGATGAAACTCAAATCCTTTGGCCACCTAATGAGAAGGAAGGACTCACTGGAGAAGAATCTAATGCTGAGAAAGACTGAGGGCAAAAGAAGAATGGGACGGCAGAGAACGAGGTGGCTGGATGGAGTCACTGAAGCAGTCGGCATGAGCTTAAATGGACTCCAGAGGATGGTAGAGGACAGGAAGGCCTGGAGGAACGTTGTCCATGGGGTCGCAATGGGTCGGATACGACTTTGCAACTAACAACAACAAGGCATTTCACATATAGGGAACGTCTAGTTTTTAAACTGTAGCATTGCCACCGAGAGCAAAAAAGAAAAAGAAACCAAATCTGTTAAATTCAAATGCTTTCCATCGTTACCGTTGTAACATCAGCCATGTTCTCAGCAGAGTTCAGAGACTGAGAGCTGCAACGGGAATGTGTCTCATTGTTGGTGACCCAGTCCTAACCATTCCAGGCAACTGGGACCACAGAGGTCTGCTGTAGCCCCAAGCAACTTATCCTCAGAGGCCTGAGAACCAAACCAGCTATTTCTCCCCCCTTCCCCCGGGGCCAGGCCTATTATTTTGTATCTGGGGATGACAGAAACATGATTAACAGCCAAAGGCCGGTTCCCATAATGCACTAAAGGGACAAAAAGGGCTTTGTGAGGGAAAGAGGGAATCTTAAAAAGGAAACCAAGCAGCCCCACTCATTCTTCCCCGGGATGGCTGTGTATGGAGACACCCGAAACTTTAGCCCTTAAAAGCTTCTCCTGTTACGGCCAGCTCACCTTGCAAGCAAACACCTCCCTGAGATGCAAAGAATCAGCCGCCTATTGGAAATGCAACCACTGTTCCAAGTCAGAGATAATGATTGGGAATGGAAGAGCTTGCTTTTAATTCAGGACTGATTTCCTCTCTGACAACATCGCCACAGCGGACTTTATCTAGGGAAATGAAAGCCACGCACGGCCAGCAAGGGCTAGTTAGCTTCAGGAGGGTGTCTCTCCCAAAGAAGGAGGAAGTTACATTTCTCTCTGTCTGTGTGTTGATTTTGTTTCTTTTAACTTGTATTACTTTATAAATAACTCAAGGCAGTGAACAGATTTAATACTCCTTCCTCTTCCTGATTTTCCCATAACAACAATCCTGTGAGGTGGGTTGGGCTCAGAGAGAAGGACTGGCCCAAAGTCATTCAGCCAGCTTTCATTGCTAAGGTGGGACTAGTGCTGTGGTCCACCGACAGCCTGCGGAGCTGGCAGCAGAGTCGGACAGCGAGGAGGTTGGGGAGAAACATGGACTCCAGTCCTGGAGTCTGGAGAAGGCTTGGACAAGGACTCTACGTCAGAGGCAGAGATGGGTCCAGGGCCATCTGGGAGTTACGTGCTGACTCCGGAGTCTCCAGAGTCTAATGTCAGCGAGGCAGAGGAGCAGGGGGAGTCTGTTCCCAGTGCGCGCATGCGCAGAGCTGCCAGAAGGCAAAAACAGTTAAGACAAAAGGGGCGACTCGGGAGTAAGGCTTGGAGATGATTGGTCCCTCCCATAAGACATAAAGGAGGAGCAAAGGCACGTGAGCCTTTGCAGGAAGCAACTTTGTTCGTGCTGGTCGGTTTAAATTCTGAAGCTCCGTTTTGACTCTGTGCTCCGTGTGGCCTTGCAAAGTTAATTGCCAATTAGGTCCTTGGCAGCGTGTCAAGGGAAATAAAGGAAGCCTAGGTCAGAACAACTAGAACTCACAATCTCCTAGTGATTGGCCCAAAGTCATTCAGCCAGTTTTCATGCCTAAGGCGTGACTAGAACTCACCATCTCCTGGTGATTGGCCCAAACTCACCCAGTTGGCTTTTATGCCTAAGGCGAGACTGGAACTCACAGTTTAGTATTTTTGGTTTTGGTTGCAGAAACTGCATTCCATGTTCTCACTGAATGCAAATGCTGCAGTTATTTAAAGGCAGTGTTTGTGCTACTATTTTTGCATGCTGCCCTCCTCCAGGGAAATTGAACTAGAAGTTAAGAAACGTTATTAATAAACACAAACTTGAAACCTGACTGTGACTGCATCTAACCATTGATCTAAGAGAAGAGAGCTATAATGAAGATTTGCCCGGCATCATAGACAGAATGTTTGTAACATCTTCCCTATGCACATGGCATGGGTTTTTGATGTTGTTGTTATTGTTTACTTTGTCCAAACGTGAAATTGATTCTCTGTGAGTATAAACAATGGTCTGATACAGTTAGCATTTACCAGAGGTAGGAACAGACTCCAACAGCATCATCAGAATGACACACCAGATAGCACAACACAAGCTCCACTCTTCTGCAACCCAACAAGACAGGCACAGACTTCAGAGGATAATTAGAACTGCAGAAAAAACAATGGCTACCAACCTGCCTTCCATTGAGAACCTGTATACTGCACGAATCAAGAAGAGGGCTGTGAAAATATTTACAGATCCCTCACATCCTGGACATAAACTGTTTCAACTCCTACCCTCAAAACGACGCTATAGAGCACTGCACACCAGAACAACCAGACACAAGAACAGTTTTTTCCCAAACGCCATCACTCTGCTAAACAAATAATTCCCTCAACACTGTCAAACTATTTACTAAATCTGCACCACTATTAATCTTCTCATCATTCCCATCATCCATCTCCTTCCACTTATGACTGTATGACTGTAACTTTGTTGCTTGCATCCTTGTGATTTATGTTGATATTGTTTCCTGATTGCTTATATGTACCCTATGATTATCGTTAAGTGTTGTACCTTATGATTCTTGATGAAGGTATCTTTTCTTTTATGTACACTGAGAGTGTATGCACCAAGACAAGTTCCTTGTCTGTCCAATCACACTTGGCCAATAAAAAAGTTCTATTCTATTCTATTCTATTCTATTCTATTCTATTCTATTCTATTCTATTCTATTCCATGGCATCATGGCACAAATAAAAAAAAGGGGTAGGGCTTCCATTGTGATACTTCTATTGTCATTTGGCTCTGGCTTTCTCCCTCTATGGCTGCCCACAAGAATTATGGACATTGGGTGACAAAATACATATTTAAGAGCGACTCAAATCAAGATTTATTGCATCTGTCTAAGGCTGCATGTTACCATTTGAGAGGTGTGATGAGAACATGAACGTAGTATTTTCTGCTTAGCTTTTCAGGTTGAATTTGTGCCGGGCACTAAACTCAGGTATCTGTGCATACCCTCACTTATGCAGAATGTTGTATGTTTCCTTTTCCGAACAAATACAGTACGATCAGTTATTTGCAATCCATATGCACAAAGTATAATCCTGTGAGTGGAGTAGAGTGGGGCGGAGTGGGGCAGGGCAGGGCGGGTGGGGCAGGATGGGATGGGACGGGACGGAACGGAACAGAATCTTTATTGCCCAAGTGTGACAGGACACACAGGGGATTTGTCTCCGGTGCATAAGCTCTCAGTGTACATACAAGCAATACATGAGCTTTTAATTTTTCCTTTCAATTCCAGCAGTTTAGAGAAAGAAGCAGCTGCTATAGAAAGATCATGTTCTTACATTACCAATTTCTGCCATTTCTTAAGACAAACATTTTCACAGAAGTATTATTATTATTATTATTATTATTGTTGTTGTTATTGTTATTGTTATTGTTATTATTACTCTGCCTCCCTTAAAAAGCAAAGCCTGCAACTGAGAAAGATGAGGCCAAATCAGGCCAGACCAAATGCGGCTGTGATGCAGCTGTGAAGGGCCTACAGAACCGAATCCCAGAATATACAGGGCCATAAAGCAAAGTTTGAGGCCAACTATTCTTCAAGTTCCTTCCAACATTGCAAGTCTGATTTTGTACTCCAGTTATATTTGTCTTGTGAGAATTTCATCAGAGAGGACACATAAGCTAGGAAACAGCAGCATTCTTTGAAAGGGCTCCAAGGAGAAGGATCAACAAGCTGAAATAACTTTTACCAACAAGCTAAATCATAAACCCAGCTGAAGCATCTCCGTGCTAGATTTTCCAGAAATATTTTTTTTAAAATAAGAGGCAGATGGGTTTCAAACTGAAGTGCCATAAAATGTATATAATATGCTTCCATTCCATCCTATTAAGTTTTTTTTAAAAAAAAAATGCACAGTAGCACTTACACGTTGTAAGAAAACAGCCTCTAAATGTCAATTGCTTTGATATCAAGGCCACCACAGGGAAAGTGGAAGCTTATTAAATTAGAGGTTGCATAATAAAATGTTCCAAAAATGGATCTTGGCTTGGAAATATCAAAAGTGCTTCTCGCTCACATAGCTGATGGAATTACTGGGGCAGTTAAATTTCATCCAGTTTCACTTCAGCAACCTTTGCGGTATTCTAAATTTATGTATGATGGTAAAAGGATACCTGCACACATTTTCACATTTTCAGGCTATCTTCTCACCACAGAAACAGCAAATAGCAGCTGACAAACTAAATGCACAGTCTAGGTCAGAGGTGGACAACTACGGTTCCTTTTACGACCTGTGAACTTCAACTCCCAGAATTCCTGAGAAGCTGCCAAACAGCCAATCAAACAGTCCAAAACCAGACCACGACTCAAAAGTATCGGAACAACACTAATTTACATTACACAGACGGTACTTAAAACCAAAGACCATGCCTCGGTAACAACAGCTAATCAACAATCAGACCATGACTCAGAAGTAACAAATAATATCCACACTAACTTGCTTCATGTAAAGTATTGAAAGTCCAGTGTTCTGACAGACGAGCACAATTCAAAGCGGGCTGACAATGTCTCCTTGAATGGCGACGAAACGTTTGCAATCCAACTTGCCAAGCTTGGAGCTCAAACCAGCAGCCCAACTACCAACACCAAGCTACTAATATTCAAACACATTTCAACTACCTTTCCTTTTTCTTATTAAATCCTAAAAGTCTAATATCAAATGTTTAAGCATTTCATTTAAACTCTTGACTTCTTTCTAATAATTTTTTTCATCACAATATGATGAAATATACTATTGGTCTTTCATCGCTTTTATTAACTGCAATTACTAGAGGCGTTTCGTTAAAATTAACCCTGCTAATGTTCTTTATTTTAGATGTAAAATAATTTCTACTTGTTATTTTTACATCGTTTTACTCTTTCCACTGATGCTGTTTATTTGTTTCTTATAGTCTTTTCTTTTTTTCCTATCCTGTTTTCCCCAAAATAAGACTTCCCCTGATAATAAGCCCAATTGGGCTTTTGAGTGCATGGCAACAAGGCCAAGCGTTTATTTCAGGGTTCAAAAAAATATAAGACAGGGCCTTATTTTCGGAAAAACACAGTATAGTTTCCTATTTATTTTATTTACATTCTATTTTTCTCTTCTATTTGTCTTGGTGTTTATGTTTACTTAACATACATCATATTGCTGATATCTATTTTATATCACATTCTATTTTTCTCTTCTATTTGTCTGAATGTTGATGTTTACTTAACATCTATCACAATGCCGATAGTTTGAGGTGTCATCAGTTTGTTACCTTTTTTAAAAATCAGCACAATCTCTTACACTGCATGATAGAAATCTGACTATCAGCCATGATCTTGAAGGAACAAAGTTGATTTTTGCAACACCCTAGGCCAAGATTTTTTTCACACTAGGTTTTCATAAAGGAGAGATTTTGTTGTACCAGTCTGGAAGAGAATACAACTTGACTAATTAAAATACCCCCGGTAGAAGAAAAAAGAAATTGTGTTTAAAAAGTATCTGAATCAGTGGTGAAATCCAATTTTTTTTAGTACCAGTTCTGTGGGTGTGGCTTGGTGGGCGTGGCAGAGGAAGGTTTCTGCAAAATCTCCATTCCCTCCCCACTCCTGCGGGAAGGATATTGCAAAATCTCCATTCCCACCCCACTCTGGGACCAGCCAGAGGTAGTATTTGCCGGTTCTCCAAACTACTCAAAATCTCTGCTACCGGTTCTCCAGAACCTGTCAGAACCTGCTGAATTTCACTCCTGGATCTGAATCTCTAAATCTTCCCATTTGTTTCTTTTTTTTTTAAAGTAAACATAAGTGTTCAGAGCTAAGTGGGAAAGTGGGGGGGCTACAGAACATCTAGGGTGAAAGATGACTGCGTAGATATTGTGGTTTTGGAAACAAAAGAGGATAAAAGATTGTGTTACCTGAACCACAGGTTATTTGGTCCTATTTAACTGCTTTGGCTCATGTTTCATTAAACACTCCCTGCAAAAACTTTAGGACATGAGGATAAGGGAAAGGAAAGGGGGGAGAGGAAATTATGCTATCATTAAAATACTTTATGAAATGGGACCCCAATCTCAAATTCCATTAGAATTATAAAAACTCATTAGTCAGAGAGCAAATCCGAAATGAGTAAAACGAGATATTTACAAAAGTGGATTTGACTTTTTTCAGTCTCAAGTCTCAAATGAGTCATCTTGGAATACATTGTAATATTTAACGTTAGCAAAACTGAGGCTCCACATATTTCATTATAAACTACATAGTTAAATTCCATATGCCCGGTTCTTTTTATATACCGTATATACTCGAGTATAAGCCGAGTTTTTCAGCACGTTTTTTGTGCTGAAAAACGTCCCCTCGGCTTATACTCGGGTCTATATGGCTTATACTCGAGTTTTTTTTAAGCCTCGGCTTATACTCGAGTATATCGGCTTATACTCGAGTTTTTTTCTTTTTCACATTTTGCGGACGGAAGCCCTGCGGTGCAGTGAGAGGCGGGCGGGGGAGCCGCCAGCCTTCTCAGCTGAGGGAGGGAGGCTTTCCCCAACCGGTAGGTGCCTCATTTCCCTCCCTCGGCTTATACTCGAGTCCCCAGTTTACCCCAGTTTTTGGGGTAAAATTGGGGACCTCGGCTTATACTCGGATCGGCTTATATTCGAGTATATACGGTACTTATTTGCGTACGCTTATTTGCATACATTAGAAAGTAATCCTTAATGACTCCTTTCCATAGACAACTCTAGCTTTACAGGTTCCTTTCCAAGGTTTAGTACAAATTCAGACACATCCACTGTGAATCACTGCTAAGGATTTATCACCATAGTAACTAATCTCGCCTATTGTCCACCCAACTTAAGAAAATTGCTGGATGTCTTAACCCGATGTGGCAATGGATCTGTATTAAGTTCGTGTCATTAACAAAATGAAATATTTAGCCTATAAAAAATTTTACTGGAACCATTCAGCATATACAAGAAGCTGTCCAATTCTTCGTAGTTGATTCCAGAAAGGTGATTTGCTATATATGTTGGAGGGAGCCGACAGCACATCAGTTTGCAATTTTTAAAACAACAGTTATCTACGACCGGAATCACGTCAAAGCTTCAGGGTGCAGAAAAGGTGTCTATGCTTTAAGGAGTTTCACAAGGTGGTGAGTTCATGTGATCATATCTTCCAAAACTCCAAGGATGGGTAAAGATGAAGCAAAAATATTTAGGACAAACCAGATAGGAAGTTAAGGTGCAGTAGAGGTAATTCTCAACTTACAGTGATGGAGCTCAACATTTCTGCTGTTTAGTGAGTCATTTGTTAAGTGAGTTTTTATTTTATTTATTTATTTATAATTTAATTTCTATACCGCCCTTCTCCCGAAGGACTCAGGGCGGTTTACAGCCTTTTTTAAAAACACAAATAATACATACCGTATATACTCGAGTATAAGCCGAGTTTTTCAGCACGTTTTTTGTGCTGAAAAACGTCCCCTCGGCTTATACTCGAGTATATACGGCTTATACTCGAGGTTTTTTTTTTTTTCTTTTTTTCACATTATACCGGATGGCGCAAACTTGGCGGGCTTTTGCATTAGTGCGGGGAAGCCCTGCCGGTGCAGTGAGAGGGCGGGGCGGGGGAGCCGCCAGCCTTCTCGGCTGAGGGAGGGAGGGTTTCCCCGACCGGTAGCTGCCTCATTTCCCACCCTCGGCTTATACTCGAGTCCCCAGTTTACCCCAGTTTTTGGGGTAAAATTGGGGACCTCGGCTTATACTCGGATCGGCTTATATTCGAGTATATACGGTAATATAAATAACAAATTTAAAACATTTAAAACAAAATATTAAATAGGCTTAATTTAACTAAAACGGTCATAGACCGACATTAAAACCCTTAAAATTTAAAATTATAATTAAAATGCACTCAGGCAAGTCCCGCACGATTGAATAGTAAGGTCTTCAGTTCCCGCTTGAAGGTTCGGAAGTCGGGGAGTTGGCGTAACCCCGGAGGTAACTCGTTCCACAGGGCCGGTGCTGCCACAGAGAAGGCTCTCCCCCTGGGGGCCGCCAACCGACATTGTTTGGTCAACGGCACCCTGAGCAGGCCCACTCTGTGGGAGCACACAGGTCGTTGGGAGGCCAGCGGTGGCAGTAGGCGGTCTCGTAAATAGCCCAGTCCTAAGCCATGGAGCGCTTTAAAGGTGGTCACTAACACCTTGAATTGCACCCGGAAGGCTACCGGCAGCCAGTGCAGGCCACGCAGGATAGGTGTTATATGGGAGCAACGTGATGCTCCCTCTATTACCCGTGCAGCCGCATTCTGGACTAGCTGGAGCCTCCTGGTGCTCTTCAAGGGGAGCCCCATGTAGAGAGCATTGCAATAGTCCAGGCGAGAAGTAACGAGGGCATGAGTGACCGTGCGCAAGGAGTCCCGGTCAAGGAAGGGGCGCAACTGGCAGATCAGGCGAACCTGATAAAATGCTCCCCTGACGACGGCCGTCAGATGTTCTTCTAAAGACAGCCGATTGTTCAGGAGAACGCCCAAGTTGCGCACCCTTCCCCTGGGGGCCAATACTTCACCCCCAACAGTCAGCGAAGGTGTAAGCTGACTGTACCGGGACGCCGGAACCCACAGCCACTCTGTCTGGGTAGGGTTGAATTGGAGCCTGTTCCTCCCCATCCAGACCCGCACGGCTTCAAGACACCGGACCATCACCTCGACCACTTCGTTGGGGTGGTTCGGGGTGGAAAAGTACAGCTGAATATCGTCAGCGTACAGATGATAATCCACCCCGAAACCACGGATAACCTCACCCAGCGGCTTCATGTAGATGTTGAACAGGAGAGGCGAGAGAACCGACCCCTGAGGCACCCCACAAGTGAGGCACCTAGGAGTCGATCTCTGCCCCCCTGCCAACACCGTCTGCGAATGGTCAGAGAGATAGGATGAGAACCACCGATAAACGGTGCCCCCCACTCCCAATCCCTCCAACCGCCGCAGCAGGATACCATGGTTGATGGTATCAAAAGCCGCTGAGAGGTCTAACAGGACCAGGACAGAGGAACATCCCCTATCCCGAGCCCTCCAGAGGTCATCCACCAACGCGACCAAAGCCGTCTCAGTGCTGTATCCAGGTCTGAAGCCGGACTGGAATGGATCTAGAAAGACAGATTCCTCCAGGTGCCGGGGAAGCTGATATGCCACCACACTCTCAACAACCTTCGCCAAAAAGTGAAGGTTGGAGACTGGATGATAGTTCGCCAATATAGCTGGGTCCAGGGAAGGCTTCTTGAGGAGGGGCCTCACCACCGCCTCTTTCAAGGCGGTGGGGAAAAAGCCCCCCAACAAAGAAGCGTTGGTAACTCCCAGGAGCCAGCCTCGTGTCACCTCCCGTGTGGCCAGTACAACCAGGAGGGACACGGGTCCAATAAACATGTGGTGGGATTCAGGCTGCCCAACAACCTGTCCATGTCATCAGGAGTCACAGGATCAAACTCAACCCAGGTAATATCCACAAGACTCGTCCCCGCCATTTTGCCCTATTTTATGACCTTTCTTGCCACAGTTGTTAAGTGAATCACTGAAGTTACAGATTAACAGAGTTGGAAGGGACCTTGGAGGTCATCTAGTCCACACCACCACATGGCAGTCCAATCTCTCCTTGAAAGCTTCCAGTGATGAAGCTCCCACAACTTCTGAAGGCAACTTCTGATCCATGGGTTGACTGTTCTCACTGTCAGAAAATTTCTCCTGATTTCTAGGTTGAATCTCTCCTTGGTCAGTTTCCATCCATTATTCCTTGTGTGGCCTTCAGGTGCTTTGGAAAACAGCTTGACCCCCACACACCCTTCTTTGTGGCAGCCCTTTAGAGAAGTTGATAAGTTAGTAACCCGTTCGTTAAGTGAATCTGGCTTCCCCATGACTTTGCTTGTCCGAAGGTCACAAAAGGTCATCACATGACCCCGGGACACTGAAACTGTCATAAATATGAGCCAATTGCCAAGCGACTGAAGTTTCATCATTGGACCCCAGTATCCTGGGGTCATAACTGTGAAAAACGGTCCTAAATCCCTTTCTCCAGTACCACTGTAACTTCGAACGGTCACTATATGAACTGTTGTAAGTCGAGGACTACATGTATTCTGCATATATTATGGGAATAACTTTAAAAATGTAAGAATATCGCAATCAACCTTCTCATGGGTCTTAATACAACCAGCCTAAAAAATTAAACTCTTATTACAAACTCAGTTGGACGTTTACGGCTCAGTTATCTGATAACCAATCAGGGCTTCCAGTTTGAAAGCCCAAAAGCTAAGCCTGAGTTTTTAGCACTGTTGCCAGTGGCAGTCACGAAAACGGTGATCTCACTTCTTTTTTTGGCAAATTATATAAAAAATAACTTTGTGCACTTGGTGTCAGTAAAGAAGCTAAAATAGAAGCCCATGAATAAGATTTGGCATAATCTGTTGATAAATGTAGCAGTAGTCATTTTGTTTATTGTGTTTATAACTAAGCATAGTGCAAACATAAAACAGCCGTTGAAAACCAGTACATTACATCATAATTTAATGTAACATAACATTAATCTCCATATATAGGGATACAGCCAGAGATGAAATGTTCCCGGTTCGGACCGGATCACGCAATCCGGTAGCGATGGCAGCGGGTGGTTCGGAGAACTGGTAGCAAAAATCCCTCCCCCACCCCCCGCCCAGCTGAGCTGCGTGATCATCAGACGGTGTTTTTTTTTTTTTTACTTTTAATTTTTTTTTCTTTGGCCGAAAAAAATGGTTTTAAAGGTTTCTTAAAAAAGCCTCTGATGACCATGCGGCTCAGCTGGGATCATCAGAGACTTTTAAAAGCATTTTTTCTACAACCTCTTTGGCCAGGACCTTTTTAAAATGCTTTTAAAAGGTTCTGACAATCAGGCAACTCAGCTGGGATCGCCAGAGGAGCCTTTTAAAAGCATTTTTTTACACCTCTTCGGCGGAAGAGGTTGTAGAAAAAAATGCTTCTAAAAGTAAAAAAAAAAAAAAAGTTGGCCATACCCACCCAGTCACATTACCACCACCACCACAAAGCCACGCCCACAGACCCGGTAGTAACAAATTTTACATTTCACCCCTGGTCTTGAGGCCTCTAGCCTCAGGTGCAGATAAATTAACATTTCTAACTCTCTAGTCCAGGGGTGTCCAAACTGCGGCCCGCGGGTCAGTTTTTATTGGCCTGCAGCAAATTCTGAAAATATAATTGAATATGGCCCGCACATGGCGCTTGAGCTCAACTCTGTTGCACTTCTCAGTTTCAACATTAGATGGAGCCAGTCACAGAAAAGGTTCTTCTCCACTAAACAAAATTAAGCAAAGAAAAATATTTACCACGAGTCACCAGAAATGGCAGCACCGAAGAAACGCAAGATAGCAAGTGAGTGTAGAAGATTTCAAACACGGTGGGAAAATGAATATTTCTTTAAAGAAATCAACGGAAAGTGTGTGGCCCGGGCCTTTGCTTATTTTTCTGTATTTGGCCCTCACCAAAAAAACTTTGGACAGCCCTGCTCTAGTCCAAGAGAGTTAGACCTTGGGCCTCTGGTGGCTCAACAGACTAATGCAGTCTGTTATTAACACAGCTGCTTGCAATTACTGCAAGTTCAAGCCCCACCAGGCCTAAGGTTGACTCAGCCTTCCATCCTTTATAAGGTAGGTAAAATGAGGACCCAGATTGTTGGGGGCAATAAAAGTTGACTTTGTATATAATATACAAATGGATGAAGACTATTGCTTAACACAATGTAAGCTGCCCTGAGTCTTCGGAGAAGGGCGGGATATAAATTCAAATTAAAAAAAGAAAAGAAAAAAGAGTAGACACAAATAATAAAGGAGTAATAATCATAGCAAAATAAAGCAAGTAGAAAATAGGATGAATAGCAGTATTTGCTACATAAATCTATCGTTCCTCACAAATGGGGAGATGCATAACTTTCAGAGGAAGGAAGTGAAGAACACGATCAGGTGGAAACCAATATTCTCTTGCCTCACCCACATTCGGTATTAGAAGGCAAGTTCACATCCACGCTGACATCCTGCTCACAGGTCCACATGGCACCAACCATCCAGACATGAGTAAAAGTGAATGGGGTCAACATACATGGGGCAATCAAACTCAGAATACAAAATCAAAGTTATTAAAGGAAAAGTGTACAAAAAGAATAATTGGAGGCCCAACAGGGAGACCTGAGGAATGCCTGTTGAGAAGGGGAAAGATTAAAAAACAAGTGTTGTGACCCAGGCCCAGGTAGGTAGTAGGAAACTCAGTCAGTGAAAAAGCAAACAAACTTTATTCGAACAGCTGAGAATTACTTCATTCTCAGGGTAGTTCAACTAAATTAAAGCAAATTCCTCCCAACACAAATTCCTCAGTCCTATTGCAAACCTTAGTCCAATTAGGCAAACTGCCAAAGGCCTTTCTTGGCAAACGTTCAGAAGACACCAATATAAAAATAAATGCAAGAAGATTAAGCTACCAACGTTGTTTTCCGGCAAAGTCCAAACGCCATTGCTGGTCTGTTTTAAGCCTTATGGGAGGGGCTAATCATCTCTTGGCTTTACTCCCGAGTCGTCCTCTCTGGTTAAGCTGCTCTTGCCTTCTGGCAGCTCTTCTCATGCATGCATTAGGAACAGGCTCCTCCTGTTCCTCTGCCTCACTACTGTCAGCCTCTGGAGACTCTGGAGTCCACACATCACTCCCCGATGGCCCTGGCCCCACCTCTGCCTCCGAGTCCTCATCCGGGCCTTCCCCAACCTCCAGGACTGGCCCATGCTCTTCCTCAGCTTCATCGCTGTCTGACTCCGTTGCCAGCTCCGCAGGCTGCTGGCAGACCTCAACAACAAGGCCATTGTTACCACCTTTAAAGCGCTCCATGGCTTAGGACCAGGATATCTTCGGGACCGCCTTCTGTTACCACATGCCTCCCACCGCCCGGTGCGCTCCCATAGAGAGGGTCTCCTCAGGGTGCCGTCACCCAAACAGTGTCGGCTGGCGACTCCCAGGGGGAGAGCCTTCTCTTTGGGGGCGCCTACCCTCTGGAATGAGCTTCCCCCAGGACTTCGACAATTTCCTGACCTCCGGACCTTTCGCCGCGAGCTGAAGACGTATTTATTCTTCCGAGCAGGACTGGCATAAAAAGGGGTTTTAAATTGGATTTTAAATAGGGTTTTATTTTATAATATGTATTTTATAATTTAATTTTATTGGCCATATTGAATAAGTTTTTTAATAGTGATTTTATTGTATTGTATTGTATTGTATTTTATCTGGCTGTTAACCGCCCTGAGTCCTTCGGGAGAAGGGCGGTATAAAAATTAAATTATTATTATTATTATTATTATTATTATTATTATTATTATTATTATTATTATTATTATTATTATTATTATTATTATTATTCAGTGAAAATAGAACATTGCGTGAGATAAATAAGGTTCAAACCATTTAAATTGCTACGGCAACTCAAACATGCTTGCAACAATCGGGGGTCCAAGATGGCAAAGGTTGCAGATAGAGCTAACCACAATGACACAACACAAACCTGATGCAAACTCTATAGCAGGGGTGTCAAACTCAATTTCATTGAGGGCCACATCACGGTTGTGTTTGACCTGGGGGGGCAGGGGGGGCGTGGCCAGCTTGACATCACTCGTGTCAGGGGCACCTGTGGCCTGAGTGCTTTGCCAGTGAAAACAGAGCTCGGGAAGCTTGCAAGCTGTGTTTTTACTGGCAGAGCCACAGCGGGCCAGTCTAAGCACACCGTGGGCAGGATCCGACCCGTGGGGCCTTGAGTTTGACGTCCCTGCTCTGTAGGTTATCTGACCTGAAAACCCAAATGGAACAGATGCATTGCAGTATCTACTGAAAGATGGAAGCGTGAATTGAAAAGGATTTATTCTTTCAAGGACTTTAAATAAAAAAAGGAAAGGAGAGACACTTGGCAGATATTAGGACAAACAAAAGGATCAAATGAAGACTTCATTTTTAATGAAGATCACACATAAGCATGTTTTCAAGAGTCAGCTCCCTTCCCAAAATTGAAAGAAAACTGTTTATTGGCCTCTGACTAAAAAGAAGGAAAGAAGGGAGGTGGGATAAATGAAGGAAAGAGTGAAAAGGATCAGAATGAAGGACAGTGTTAGAAAGCCCAGTGATCACTTTGGCTAGCCCTCTCTTCTATAAATGGGGTGGGGGGGAGATAATTCTGATAAATGCTAGCTAGAATTAGTAAACAGTTAAAACTGATCTTTGATACAAAAAATACCAAATAATTATCAAAATCAGCAGTCTCCGGCAAACGAGAACAGTTGGTAAAGGTGACGATAGATATGATGGAAAAGCAGTGAATGTCTTCGTGGGAGATTTCGCTTATTAAATTTTCCCTACTCCAGTTAAATCAAAATAGGCAGAGAGGTCGAGATTTGGAAAGATTGGCTAGAGATAAATGCAATGGATCAAAAGAGATGAGACACATATAAAACCTCCACATGGTTGAAAGCCACACTCTTTGGTACATTCCTAAGATATCAATATTTAATGCCGAAGATATTCTCCAACTTTGCCTCCAAGCAATCTTATTCAATTTCCCACCAAACCTTTCTAAAGCTTATTTCCAATATGGCTGGCCATCCCACCGCTTTGCAGTCCCTGAAACCTCCTAGATAGACCTTCCTTATCCTGATGCCCTCCAGATGTGTTGGAAAGCACAGGCTCATCCTGGGTGGGGACCATAAAAATTGTACTCCAACACATCTGGAGCACGTCAATCTGGAGAAAGTTTTTTTAAAGGCATAAAATTAGGTTGCTACTAGATCTTGTGAACCCGTCAATACAAGGCTGGGGAAAGGGAGAGCAAAGGGCTTCCATAAGGCTTAAAAGATCCTTGGTGGGTGGGCTAGAGCACGAATATTGTGAACTTGGCAACTGACGATTAAATCTGTTTTTAACATGCAGATTAAGCTCTGTAACTATTGATTTTGAATAACAAACCCAGAGAAGCAAAGTTGTTTCTGAGCTATATTTGCTGGTTGATTGAAAGACGCCGCAATCCAACGCAACTGGAAAATATCATATTGTGAAAGGTTGAAGAAGGGTATCCAAGGAAAAGTTGGCTTGAACTTCAAAAAGTTGCAAATTTAGAATCGTTCAGCTCTTAAATGTTCCAATTCTGAAGATCTTGGGCCTGGCAGAGTAGGATATTACGGAGCCAAGCAATTATGATTTCTTATTAGACGTAAGACATAAATCTAACTTCCAAGTTTATCCATATGAGGTACTCAACTTCCAAGGAAGAAATGGTGAACTGAAGACATCTCTACTTCAAAACCAACAACTTCAGTGGAATGAAGAGCCGGTAAACACCCTTCGTAATTCCTCTCTGAGAAAGGAGATGACTTGAAATTGCCCACAAGTGCTCCACGCAGTTACTCCTCGCAAGGGGACTGCAAAACAGTGGTAAGAAGTCATTTCTTTATATATTCCTTCTTTTTTTTTTTACTATGTTCTTATTTGTTCTGTCTTTTCTATTTTTCTTTCTATTTTGTCTTATCTGCACCTACTATTTTTGTTTTTTGTTTTTTTTTTATATCTCAGAAGAGGTTTTTCTAGAGCACATTTTGAACAACTTGGATCACATGGGAGGTTTCTTGGAGTTCTGTTTGATGAAAGACTGGATTTGTGGAGAACCAGTTGTTGAAGATACGACTGTAAACTGTACTTTGAAGAAGGGGCTGCTTATTTAGATTCTTTATTTAGATACTTACTTTAAAACTGAAAAAAATAATGAAGCACCCAGGAGAAACTGTTTTACTCTTTGCAGGGAACAAACCAGCTGATCACTATTAAAGCCACACCCTTTATTTCAAAGGTCATTTCAAAGAAGAGAGAATATTTAAATCGGATTGATACTAAATGAAGGGGTAATAACTTACTATGAATGTGTCCTACTCTTTTATTTGTATCTACTTGTTTATTTGTATTAGTTTTGTAGTTTTGATACAGCCAAATGATTAAATCAATAAAGATTCTATTCTATTCTATTCTATTCTATTCTATTCTATTCTATTCTGTATTTTTTTTCTGCATTCTATTCTATTCTGTATCTTTTCTGCATTCTACCCTCTCATCTCCTCTCCTCCCCCCCCCCCGAATCCAATCCAATTGAATCCAATCCAGTCCAGTACAATCCAATCCAGTCCAGTCCAATCCAATCCAATCCAATTGAATCCAATCCAGTCCAGTACAATCCAATCCAGTCCAGTCCAGTCCAGTACAATAAGAATCAGCTATACAAATCAACATATGGCAGTTTGTGTGTTTTTATTTTAAAACAGAATAAGCTCTCCTAATCTTATTACTTTTTAAAAAAAAGTTTTTGATTGATTTTACAACACAACACAAACATACATAACACAAAAACATAGTATGTGTTTTCTTTTTACATGTCAGTTTTGTTCCACATACTTTCTACTTTATATATTCGCCTTTCCCCCCTTTTTTATTATCTTTATCGTCCCTTTATATCTAGTTTTATTCATTTACAATATTTTATACATTTGTCACCTTCTCTTCTCCATCATTTATTCCTATTTACTTTTCCTATTCTCTAACAATTCCTATTTACTTTTCCTATTCCTATTTACTTATTTCCTATTTCCTATTTACTTTTCCTATTCCTATTTACTTTTCCTATTCTCTAACAAATTCCTTGTGTGTCCAATCACACTTGGCCAATAAAATTCTATTCTATTCTATTCTATTCTATTCTATAATTGATAATATTATGTCTCTTCCTTTTCTTTTATTTCTTTCGTTAATTTATCCATCTCCTTACCTTATTGCTTTTAAAGAGTATGCATTCATTACATTATACATTATTGGTGCAATTTTTAATTTTCTGTTTGATGAAAGACTGGATTTGTGGAGAACCAGTTGTTGAAGATACGACTGTAAACTGTACTTTGAAGAAGGGTATCCAAGGAAAAGTTGGCTTGAACTTCAAAAAGCTGCAAATTTAGAATCGTTCAGCTCTTAAAATGTTCCAATTCTGAAGATCTTGGGCCTGGCAGAGTAGGATATTACGGAGCCAAGCAATTATGATTTCTTATTAGACGTAAGACATAAATCTAACTTCCAAGTTTATCCATATGAGGTACTCAACTTCCAAGGAAGAAATGGTGAACTGAAGACATCTCTACTTCAAAACCAACAACTTCAGTGGAATGTAGAGCTGGTAAACAGACGGGCCCTTCATAATTCCTCTCTGAGAAAGGAGATGACTTGAAATTGCCCACAAGTGCTCCACGCAGTTACTCCTCGCAAGGGGACTGCAAAACAGTGGTAAGAAGTCATTTCTTTATATATTCCTTCTTTTTTTTTTTACTATGTTCTTATTTGTTCTGTCTTTTCTATTTTTCTTTCTATTTTGTCTTATCTGCACCTACTATTTTTTTTTTCTTTTTATATCTCAGAAGAGGTTTTTCTAGAGCACATTTTGAACAACTTGGACCACATGGGAGGTTTCTTGGAGTTCTGTTTGATGAAAGACTGGATTTGTGGAGCACCAGTTGTTGAAGATACGACTGTAAACTGTACTTTGAAGAAGGGGCTGCTTATTTAGATTCTTTATTTACATACTTACTTTAAAACTGAAAAAAATAATGGAGCACCCAGGAGAAACTGTTTTACTCTTTGCAGGGAACAAACCAGCTGATCACTACTAAAGCCACACCCTTTATTTCAAAGGTCATTTCAAAGAAGAGAGAATATTTAAATCGGATTGATACTAAATGAAGGGGTAATAACTTACTATGAATGTGTCCTATTCTTTTATTTGTATCTACTTGTTTATTTGTATTAGTTTTGTAGTTTTGATACAGCCAAATGATTAAATCAATAAAGATTCTATTCTATTCTATTCTATTCTATTCTGTATTTTTTTCTGCATTCTATTCTATTCTGTATCTTTTCTGCATTCTACCCTCTCCTGTCCTCTCCTCTCCTCCCCCCCGAATCCAATCCAATTGAATCCAATCCAATTGAATCCAATCCAGTCCAGTCCAGTCCAGTCCAATCCAATCCAATCCAATCCAATCCAATCCAATCCAGTCCAGTCCAGTCCAGTCCAGTCCAGTCCAGTCCAATAAGAATCAGCTATACAAATCAACATATGGCAGTTTGTGTGTTTTTATTTTAAAACAGAATAATCTAATCTTATTACTTTTTTTAAAAAAGTTTTTGATTGATTTTACAACACAACACAAACATACATAACACAAAAACATAGTATGTGTTTTCTTTTTACATGTCAGTTTTGTTCCACATACTTTCTACTTTATATATTTGCCTTTTTCCCCTTTTTTATTATCTTTATCGTCCCTTTATATCTAGTTTTATTCATTTACATTTAAAATATTTTATACATTTGTCACCTTCTCTTCTCCATCATTTATTCCTATTTACTTTTCCTATTCCTATTTACTTATTTCCTATTTCCTATTTACTTTTCCTATTCCTATTTACCTATTCCTATTTACTTTTCCTATTCTCTAACAAATTCCTTGTGTGTCCAATCACACTTGGCCAATAAAATTCTATTCTATTCTATTCTATTCTATTCTATTCTATAATTGATAATATTATGTCTCTTCCTTTTCTTTTATTTCTTTCGTTAATTTATCCATCTCCTTACCTTATTGCTTTTAAAGAGTATGCATTCATTACATTATACATTATTGGTGCAATTTTTAATTTTCTGTTTTTGTTTTAATAATAATAATAAAGCTCATTTAAGCCATTCAACCGACAGCCTAAAGTGCAGATTTAAAGTTGCATAATAAAGTGTTTAAACCAAACAGACAGAAAGAGTTGCCAGAGGCCAAAGATCAAATGTCCAAGCAATGCAATCATCGTGACCAAGCCAAGTGAAAAGAAAGCAAGCCAAAGAAAAAGCAGACAGAATTATGACTGCTTTTCTTCTTCATGGATCCCATGAGTAGGTTTAGGAGACGTTTACTCAATTTGCTTAACTTAGTTGCCAAAGTTTAGAAGCTCTGTTTTGTTTTTTGCGCTCATCCCGACAAAAAGTCAACAATAGAAAAATCCAGGAACAAAATCTCAAGGCCGGGAACTGGCTCACTGAAGTGATATAGCTAGGTTATGAATATAGCAATGTTCCAAAGCTTAGGCATTGCTATAGAAATGCAGCACGCCCAGGTCCCAACTACAATGTGAAAGATAAGGAATATTAGCCAGTATGTAAGCTGAGTTGATTCTGGAGAATATAGTCCTAGGTCTAAGAAAGTTTTCAAAACGTGTAGCATTATAAATTCAAACCAACGCTTTGATTTCTACTGGAAGCCTCTTGAAAGCCAATGACTGACACATAGCATTTGTGTCATGTGCTTTTGCAAAGTGTACTAGAATAGAATAACACAATTGGAAGGGACCTTGGAGGTCTTCTAGTCCAACCCCCTGCTTAGGCAGGAAACCCTACACCACTTCAGACAAATGATTATCCAATCTCTTCTTAAAAACATCCAGTGTTGGAGCATTCACAACTTCTGGAGGCAAGTTGTTCCGCTGTTTAATTGTTCTAGTTGTGAGGAAATTCCTCCTTAGTTCTAAGTTGTTTCTCTCCTTGTTTCCACCCATTGCTTCTTGTCCTGCTTTCAGGTGCTTTGGAGAATAGCTTGACTCCTTCTTCTTTGGGGCAGCCCCTGAGATATTAGAACACTGCTGTCATGTCTCCCCTAGTCCTTCTTTTCATTAAACTAGACATAGCCAGTTCCAGCAACTGTTCTTCATATGTTTTAGCCTCCAGCTCCCTAATCATCTTTGTTGCTCTTCTCTGCACTCATTCTAGAGTCTCCACATCTTTTTTACATCATGGTGACCAAAACTGGATGCAATGTTTCAGGTGTGGCCTTATATAATTAACAATTGCACTGTGAATCAACTGCAGCTTCCAATCCATTTTCAAAGGGATCTCGGTGCAGAAGGTAGCCCATTTCTCTATTGAAATGCTGATGTCAAAAGCAGGAGGGTAACAAATAATATCCCTTTCAATCTCGTCATACTGTAATATTGGTTATTATGCCATTGCTTTTTAGGAAACCAGCATGAATAATTACAGTTAAGTCCACACAACTCTAAGATATGTGGACTTCAATTCCCAGAATTCCACAGCCAGAGAGTTGAGGTCCATACATTCTTAGAATGTTACGGTCAAGAAACATTGGTCTAATAAAGGGGTGTCAAACTCAAGGCCTGGGAGCCAGATCCAGCCTATGGAGTGCTTAGATCTGGCCCTTGGGACCCCGCTCGAAACAGCAAAGGACTGGCCTGCAGTGTCTGTGCCAGCAAAAATGGAGCTCGGTAGGGTGGCCCTCCTGAGCTCTGTTTTTGCCGGCAGAGATGGTTGCAGGATGCCATTGCAGCCGAAAACGGAGCTTGGGAGCCCGTTTTCGCTGGCAGAGCGCTCGGGCCACCACAGGCGCCCCTGACACGAGTGATGTCGAGCTGGCCATGCCCACCCGGGCTCCCCAAGGTCAAACACAACCCTGATGCAACCCTCAATGAAATCGAGTTTGACACCCCTGGTCTAATATATAGCCGTACAATGGTGTATTTTCAAACTAAGGGAGTACGGGGATTGCCTCTTGGGGCAAGCATGTAGCGGCTAAACACTTTCTCTGGGGATGGAGAAGAGAGTGTATTACATTTTCTTTGAATACCACTGTTTGGTTCCGGGATGGGACACAGTAATGAGGTCCTACCTAGACAATACTGCAACAATGATGACCTGGTAATACTCCAGTTTCCCCTTAAAGACTCTTATATTCACAGATTAAGATGGAAACATGACAACGCCAACCATTACCCACATAATTAAGTAGAAGAATTTGGTTCATCCATCTTAATTGATTATTCCTCTCTGCAAATCGCTAATGCTTCCAGGCCATTTATGTATCTTTCCCAGCTGACTCCAAAAGCCACACTAAAATGCATAAAAGGCAAACATTTATTTATTTATTCTTTGTCTAACTGAATGATTTCTATTCCATCTTTCTTTGCAGGAGCTCAAGCTGGTATACACAGAACTCCCTCTTCCCATATTCTGCCATCGTAAGGCAGGTTGGATTGACAGCCAGTGTCACCCAATGTGAACTAGGACAAAAATAGGATGAATAACCAGGCCCTTCATTCCCACTGGCTTTCCTTCACATTATTCCCCATCAATCTTCTGCAAATTCTCCCCAATGGCATTCAGAGAACAGAGTGGTAATATCTAGTTTTATATGAAATTTAATGGATTGGAAAGCAAAAAAAGAAGTAAAGGAAGGTATCAGCTCCCCGCAGATTTAATTTGGCAAAATGCATTTTAAAAGCTGGATGGACCTGCTTACTCTCTGAAAAATTAAGGGAAGCAGACAGATATTTAAGTCCTGTGGGTTAAATGCTGTCTTCAGTGTACATTATAACTATAACAACAAAAACACAAACATACATCCTTTACATTCTATATAATTGAAATTGAAAACCCAATATTGCAATATACTATAGAATTCAGTATGGTTATTGCTCTGGGATAGAAGCTGTTTTGTCCTATTTGTTTTTATTATCCTATGCCGTCTGCCAGATGGTAATAGTTCAAAAAAAGGTGCCCAGGATGAGATGGGTCTCTAAGGATGTTTTGAACTTTCTTAAGGCAGCGGGACATATGAAGCTCTTCCAAAGAGGGGAGAGGGCAGCCAATGATCCTCTGGGCAATGACGTTGACCCTCTGGAGAGCTGTCCTATTTTGCCACTGGGCAATTGGCAAACCATACACAGATGCAGTAAGTTTAAAATACTCTCTATGGTGCAGCGGTAGACAGCCACCAGCAGTTTTTCACTCAGTTGTTGTTTCCTGAGAAGTCTCAGGTAGTATAATCTCTGCTGGGCCCTTTTGACCAGTGTTGCAATGTGAGCGTTCCAGGTATCCTGCCTTTATTAGTTCTACAAATAAACTTAAGGTGGTGAACATATCCAACATACCTTCCTCCTCTTATTTGCACCCAAAACAACAACCCTGTGAGGTGGGTTGGCTGAGAGACAGTGAACTGGTCCAAAGCAACTCAGCTAGTTTTCATGGTTAAGGCAGGCCTTGAATTCATGGTCTCCTGTTTTCTAACCTGGTGCCTTATCCACTAGACCAGAGTTCCCCAACCTTTCTGGGTTGGCAGCCCAGATGGGGGGGAGGGAGGGGCAAGGGCCTTTATATGGTGGCTCAGGCTGCTAAGGCAGTCTGTTATTAACACAGCTGCTTGCAATTACTGCAGGTTCAAGTCCCACCAGGCCCAAGGTTGATTCAGCCTTCCATCCTTTATAAGGTAAGTAAAATGAGGACCCAGATTGTTGAGGGCAATAAGTTGACTTTGTATATAAATATACAAATAGGATGAAGACTATTGCTAACATAGTGTAAGCCACCCTGAGTCTTCGGAGAAGGGCGGGATATAAATGCAAATTAAAAAAGGGGGGGGCTTTATATGTGCATGCGCAAGTGCGAATGGGGCTGTGAGCGCAGGCGCAATGCAAACAGGGTGGTGACCGCAGCACCTGCACAGTGACAGTAACGCCCGTGTGGCAACATTAGCACCTGTCCAGCTCTTGCGGTGGCGGTAGTGTCCATACGCTGCTCACATCGGTAGTGCCTGCACAGCACTCACGCTAGCAGGAATTGAGGGAGGGGGTGCATGCATATGTATGCTGGGCAGCCAGTCATGCAGCCCAGTGGCCAATAGGCCACGTACTGGTAGTGGGCCGTGTGGCCCACAGGTTGGGGACCCCTGCATTAGACCCAACTGGCTCTCGTTATTTTAATTCTCATTATTTTATTGTCAGGGTTAGAATTTCCTCTATTTGCAGAAATTAAGTTAGGGGGGGGAAAAAACACAATGCCTTTGTAAAATGCCACTCTCTGAAATGGAAGACCAAGAAAAAAAAATATGATTATATGTGTATCTATCACGGTATGCCATCACAATGTTTCTTTCTTCAGAGCATTTTTTTCCTGGCTGTCGTATTAAAATTAATAACCATAAGTGGTTTTGGAATCAGGAATAGGTGGCTAAGGAACTGCAATAGTAGGAAATGGTCATACACAATGGATGTTTCATTGTTTTAAAAGCAAATGAATAACTAAGTCCTTACTGGGCACTCTCCCAATGTTTCTGAACTTTCTCGCACATGGTATTATATAATATAATCCCAAGAAAATTAAATTTGCAGTGAAATGTAACTATAATTCAGGAGTTTATTTTTTTTTTCCTTTCAGCATAGGAACTTCTTTGTTTGAGCGAAGATATAAAAGCACAGCCCTTTCCATTTCAAATAAACTTTTAACATAAAGTAAGAAAAGTATTGGCAACATACCTGAAAAAGAACATAAACAGGGCAGCTGTTACGCAGAATAAAAAGACCTATAAAAAGTGGGGGGGAAAAAAACATTATTTAGACAGCTAATCCCAATAAGTACTTCCAAACCAAGATCAGATTTCAGGAAGTTTTAAATAATTCAGAGACCTCATTAGGCACATTATAAAAAGTGAACTTTACAGTGAAAAGTGTCAAGAGCAAAGTTGCAAAGAATAAGGGGAGGATAGTTAGCCACATATTTTAGCCACATATTTGGGGGCGGCAAGGCAGCCACTGGATTAGTCAACTGTTTAAGCATTGCCTATTATTATGAGTTTAGGTACATTTTGTTGTTTTATGGGTATAAGCTGGTGATGGCGAACCTATGGCATGGGTGCCACAGGTGGCACGTGGAGCCGTATCAGTGGGCACGCGAGCGTTGCCCTAGCTCAACTCCGGTGCATATGTGTGTGCCGGCCAGCTGACTTTCAGGCCTTTCAGGCCCACTGGAAGTCAGGAAACAGGCTGTTTCTGACCTCTGGAGGGCCTCAAGGCGGGTGGGGAAGGCTGTTTTCACCCTCCCCAGGCTCCTAGAAAGGCTCTGGAGCCTGGGGAGGGCAGAAAATGGACCTACCGAGCCCACCGTGCCAAAAGCGGGGATTGCATGGGGGGGGGGGGCGCGTCAGGATCGCAAGTGGGCGGGCAGGATGCATTGAATTATGGATGTGGGCACACGCGCACGTGACCCCTCCGTGTTCCCCCAGCTTTTGGCACAGACTTCAGAGGATCATTAGAACTTCAGAAAAAACAATGGCTAGCAACCTGCCTGCCACTGAGGACATGTATACTGCACGAGTCAAAAAGAAGGCTGGGAAAATATATACAGACCTCTCACATCCTGGACATAAACTGTTTCAACTCCTACCTTCAAAACGAGGCTATAGAGCACTGCACATCAGAACAACTAGACACAAGAACAGTTTTTTCCCGAAGGCCATCACTCTGCTAAACAAATAATTCCCTCAACACTGTCAGACTATTTACTGAATCTGCACTGCTATTAATCTTCTCATCGTTCCCATCACCAGTCTCTTTCCACTTATGACTGTATGACTGTAACTTTGTTGCTTGTATCCTTACGATTTATATTGATATTGATTGTTTCCTGGTTGCTTATTTGTACCCTATGACCATAATTAATTGTTGTACCTTATGATTCTTGATGAACGTATCTTTTCTTTTATGTACACTGAGAGCATATGCACCAAGACAAATTCCTTGTGTGTCCAATCACACTTGGCCAATAAAAAATTCTATTCTATTCTATTCTATTCTATTCTATTCTATTCTATTCTATTCTTTCTATTCTATTCTATTCTATTCTATTCTATTCTATTCTATTCTATTCTATTCTAAACTGCTTAGAGAGGGCTGTGAAAGCACTGTGAAGCAGTACATAAGCCTAAGTGCTATTGCTATCTTTGTCGCTCTTCTCTGCGCTCTTTTCAGAGTCTCAACATCTTTTTCTATATACTGTGGAGACCAAAACTGATGCAGTATTCCAAGTGTGGTCTTACCATCAGGCAGGGGTGTCAAACTCAAAGCCTGCAGGCCAGATCCAGCCCAAAGGATGCTTAAATCTGGCCTGCGGGGCTGCCCTGGAAACAGCGAAGGACCAGCCCATGGTGCCTCTGCCAGCGGAAATGGAGCCTGGGAGAGCCGCTCAGTTTTCGCTGCCAGAGGGCTGCAGGAGGATCTCTCCAGCCCCGTCCAGGCCACCACAGGTCAGGGATGGTATTCACTTACCTTCTCTACCGATTGGCAAATGTGAGCACATGCGCCACCTCCGCACATGCACAGGGCCTTCCGCACATACAGAGAGAGTCAAAAACATGGGTAAATGGGGCGTGATTATATCAGGGCAGATGGGCGGAGCATCCCACAGCCGCTGCTACCGGTTCGGATAGAACCGGCTGATTATCACCACTGCCACAGGTGCCTCCAACACGAATGACATCGAGCTGGCAATGCCCGAGCTGGCATCGCCCCCCCGAGGTCAAACACAACCCTGATGCGGCCCTCAATGAAATCAAGTTGGCACCCCTGCTATGAGGCATTATAAAGTGGCAGATTTTCACTCGTTTTTATTCTCCCTCCTATCCACCTGCATCCACCAATCTATTGCACTGGCGCTTGTGTCTGGATTTATTGCAGATTAAGCAACGATTAGCAAGAGTCCACAGACGTGGCCAAATTGTGAGTACTCTCTGACCTGAGTTGCACATGCAAACACTCCTTGCAACCCCCTGTTACGTTTCCCTGTGTTTCCATTGCTAACTACTGGCATAATTTTAGCAGAGCCACACTAACACACTTGTATTTCGGCATGTCAGTCCAAGTTAATTATTTTATTTTATCTCAGCAGCGGGTGATGTTGGCAGCGGTTCAAATGACTGGAAGGCATTTTTTGATCATTAACAGTCAACATGGGAGCATGTGATTAAATACAGACTGTGGGGTCACAGTAAGCGCTTTCACCTTTTTATGAAAGGCAAAAACTAACTTTGTGTTAATTTTTAATTGCTGCTCTAAAACAAATGCGTTTATAATTGTTAGTGCTACTTTGATAGTCCATAAAAAGAAAGATGACATTTTAAAAATTCGTTTCTTGCTTTCTCCATCGCTGATAGGATTAATATTTTAAATCTAACGTTTGATGCTTACCAGCTCCAAAAAGCCTTTTTCTTTTCATTGGGTGCTTAGCTTGAAAATTAAAGATTACTAATATCTTTAACTAATGTCTCCTGTCCAGTCATTTAATTAATATCTCCTATCCAGTCATATCTGATTCTAAGCTGAGGGAACCAGCATAGTTCGAAGACATTTCCGTGGTCACGTGACCAGCATCGCTATATGTCACCAAAGATACACCAAGCCCTCTTACTTTCCCAGGGAAATGGTACAGAAATGGAAGAGGACTTACGGAGGGTCCATAGTATCAAGAAGCTTCCCAAAAAAAGATATTAAAAAAACAAAAGATTAGGGAGAGATAGATAAACCATGAAGGAAAGGCCTGTCAAGATGAGCTCTCACTTTTTTGGAGTGTCAGAGAGCCTCCTAATCAATATTTCTGATTATGGATGAATGCAACACCTGCGATTGCTCAGGGTTTAAGGACAAGACCTCAACAGACTGCACAGCCATAGATTTCAGCTCTGCGCTGAGAGAGACCTGTGTTCTTAGAGATGCTGAGAAGGATAAAGCAGCAATCTGCCAAACTGGATGGTCCATTAAGAAAACTGTGCTGCTTTCCTGGGACATACATGAGCGATGACATGATGGAAATGTTCCTAAGATCCTTTATTGATTTGTTTATTGATTTGCAGTCCACCTTTATTATTTTTACAAATCACTCAAAAACAGCAAACATGCCTCTTCCTCCTACCCGTGTTTCTCCGAAAATAAGACCCCATCTTATATTTTTTTGAACCCTGAAATAAGCGCTTGACCTTATTTTCAGGGAGGTGTTATTATTTTGGGGCGTGTGGAGCAAGATAGGGCTCCCCTTGCCGTCTTACCTGTTTTCCAGCTCTGTCTCCCTAACCCTAACCAGAGGAAATGGCTGGGACCGGCTGCGCATGCGTTTAAATATTTTTGGGGAGGGCTAATTTTCAGGGGGGCTTATTTAGCATATGCGCTCCAAAGCCCGATTGGGCTTAATATCAGGGGATGTCTTATTTTCGGGGAAACACAGTAGTTTCCCCACAACAGTATTGTGAGTTGGGTTGAGCGGAGAGTGAATGACTGGCTCAAAGTCACCCAAGCTGGCTTTCACCACTAAGCTTGGACTTGAACTCACAGTCTCTCATGTTCTAGCCTTAACCACAAGACCACTGATAATTATCTCTTGCTATCCACACAGAAACAACTGAAAGGCTTGTTGTCCAGAAGGCAGGATGAGAAACTTTGGGGTTAAATTATAAGAAAGTAGATTTCTTATATGTTCCTAATATGTCATATCCTTAAATAATCTCCTTAAATAAGACCTATCAAATGAACAGCCTGCCCATGGATGGAGTAGGCTCTTACTTGTCAGAATTTTTACTTAGATGGCTGGATCTTCATTGCTTGGGGATACCATAGAAGTAGATTCTTGCATTTAGCAGGAATTAGATTAGATGACCTTCAAGATCCTTTCCACCTTTTCATGATTCTATGGTTTCCTTACCCATATTTCAAATTCCAAGCCTAAGATTGGGATTAGTTGTTGCTTACTTACACCAAGGACAAACTGATCCCAGGTTGCATGATATAATCAAAAGCAACCCTGCAGTTATTAAGACCTGCTTTGTTCCTGCAGAAAGAAAAGTTGTAGAAGAGCACAAATAAAATCACACAAATAAAGATAGCATCGTCTGGGCTCTATAAAATTCTATTGTAGAACCCAGGTCAATTATATGTTAGGATCAGTGGTGGGTTCCACATACCTTCGCTTACTGGTTCGGAACTGTGAGCGCCTGCATACGCAGAGCGTCTGTGATGACGTCTGGGTGGGTGGGCGGAGCCTCCCGCCACCACCACTACTGGTTCGCCCGAACCGGGGCGAACGGTAGAAACCCACCACTGGTTAGGATTCCTATCTGAAAAGTACCTTTAAAATATAGGAACCTGACAGATTAAGCCAAAAGCCCATCTTGTCCAGCATGCTATACTGCACTATAACTAGACAAACATATCTGAAATATTTTTAACAGGGCCAAAAGGGTCATCAGATCCTTTCAAAGGTGTGTTTTTCTTACTGTCCATAATCAAGTGCTAATTAATTTCACTGACTGACTCCCATGTTCTGGTATTATGAGAGAAGGTAGGGGGGGAAATCTACTTCCTCCACATTGTCCTGTTATTTCCTGTTTGCCTTTATTTCGGCAAGCAGTCTCTTCCTCTATTACTTTTAAAAGGGCCCCTTTAACTTCTAAATATATTCAGCACATGGGATTTAAAAATATTTCTGGTTTTTTTTTTTAGTTCCACTGTATTTCTTGGGAAAACATCATTATTCACATTTAGAAAAAGAATATCACCATCAATGTTCCAGAGGCAGAGGGATAGCTTTAGACTGCAGGGTGTAAAAGGATGGTAAATGGGGATAATCATATAGTTGTATTAAATGATGAGAGAGAATTGGAAAGCTTTTCTCCAGAGACTGGAAAAAATAGAAGAGGAATCTGACTTATACTGAGCCATGTACTATGTTTGAAATCAGGCTTTCTAGATTTCTCTACAAAGTTAAACCCTAACCCTCTTTCCCCTTGGGTTATACATGATAATCTGAAAGCATATGGAGACATAACTGGACTCAACAAGTGTGTTCCAATTTAGAATTTAGGAATCTTCCCCCCCGTCTTTCATTTATACTCTATTATGATGTAATAAAAGGATGCGGTCGTTCAATGGCTAAGATGCTGAGCTTGTCGATCGAAAGGTCAGCAGCTCAGCGATTCGAATCCCTAGTGCCGCGTAACAGGGTGAGCTCCTGTTACTTGTCCCAGCTTCTGCCAACCTAGCAGTTCAAAAGTACATAAAAAATGCAAGTAGAAAAATAGGGACCATCTTTGGTGGGAAGTGAACAGTGTTCCGTGCGCCTTTGGCGTTTAGTCATGCCGGCCACATGACCACGGAGATGTCTTTGGACAGCGCTGGCTCTTCGGACAGCGCTGGCTCTTCGGCTTAGAAACGGAGATGAGCACCTCCCCCTAGAGTCGGGAACGACTAGCACATATGTGCAAGGGAACCTTTACCTTTTATTATGTAATAGAATTGTGTACAAATGATGAATATGTAATTAGTACATCAACTGCATCAACTTGTATTGAAATTTGAAACATGAGAAAACATGCAAAATAAAATCTGATAAAGTGGATATATCCTTTAGAGGATATTTCTCTGGGCAGCTTTCTTTTCCCAAAAAAATCTGAAATCTGTACAAAAAATATGTACTTGTTTGATTATCCAGAATGATCTTCCAGAGAATTTGTCAATTACATTAGATTTTATCAGCATACATAATTTTTTCAGTTGGCTTCTGCTGAGACAACATCCTCTTACAGCTTTGCTGTTCCCAGAAAAGAAGATTTTGGTAAATAATCTTAATCTGAGCTTTCCACGGTCCTGTTATTAATCCACCTTCTAAGTAACAGGGCTTTTCACTGTGTCTTCCTTTATTGTTACCTACGTGATCTAAGTCATTGGGAAGTGGATGATATACAAATTTAATAAACAGTATTCACAGCAACAATAGCAAAAACAAACTCTAGAGTTGGAAGCATCCCTCAAATGTCCATTAAGCAGGAAAGACAGGAGTGACACAAAGACCGTATGTCAAGAATGCTATCATGATCCTATAAATAAAGAAGAAATTAAGTGAACCAAAAAATGAACTGAAAGTGCTCTAATCCACAGTTGACCAATAAAATCTAATAATAAGTGAAGGTAATAATGTAATAATAAGTGAACAAAAACTTGTAAATGCCATTCAGAATCCCGACTCTTCCAAACTAATTTGCATCATTTTCTATTACTGAGGTAATTTCCCTTACAAAATGTTTTTCTCATCAAGATCAAGGCTTTCTCAACTTTGGGCCTCCTCCATTATACATATTTGTTGAAAGCTGAATATGCTGCTATCGTTCGTGTGTGTGTGTGTGTGTGTGTGTGTGTGTGTGTGTGTGTGTGTGTGATGGCTCAGCAATTAAAGACAATGAGCTCATCCGCTGGAAAGCTGGCAGCCTGGTTCAAGACCCCAGCACCGCATGACGGGGTGAGCTCCTGCCCACCTAGCAGTTTGAAAGCACGCAAATACGAGTAGATAAATAGGTACCACTTCGGTGGAAAGGTAACAGCGTTCCATGTGCCTTTGGCATATAGTCATGCTGGCCACATGACCACGAAAATTGTGTTTGGCCCACTCTGGCTCCCTCGGCTAAGAAACGGAGATCAGCATCGCCCCCTAGACATCAATGGACAGAGGAAACCTGTCCTGACAGTGAGAACAATTAATCAGCGGAACGGCTTGCCTTCAGAAGTTGTGGATGCTCCATCACTGGAGGCTTTTAAGAAGAGACTGAACAGCCATTTGTCGGAAATGGTATAAGATCTCTTGCTTGAGCAGGGGGTTGGACTAGAAGACCTCCAAGGTCCCTTCCAACTCTGTTATTCTGTTCTGTTATATCTTTTTACCACTATCAAACTGAAATTCCTTTTTTTTTTCTATAGGATTAGCAACACACAATTGCCACACAACAGCAAGAATATAATGCCTTATTATGTGGTGGGAAAGTTACAGTTCTGCTTTCATCTGATCCCCCTCAGAATAAACACCCTGAAAATTTAAACAAAACTAATGTAAAAATGCTCAGACACTGATTATTTACATACACAGAATCCCTTGGTAAAATACCCAAATATAAACATACAGATAGGATTCAGTTAGCCTTAACAATGAAGAAGCCGAGTCTTGAGAACAACGGAGTGGGCAGCTGTTTTTTGGACTCATATCCCGCTTCTCCTAGTAAAAGGATCGATCAGGCATTGTTGGAAAAGTTTCCTACACTGGAGGAGCCATTTGTCTGATCCAGCAGAACGTTCTTTAAAAGCTTAAATTGTATGTTTTATATCACATACAATCGTCACTGTATATTCACCAGGAACCAGAGCTGTAAATGACCCAATGGTCTACTGGAATTTTACTTCTTCTTTCCCCCCTTGCCGTGACCCATTTATAATTGATTGATGTCTGAAACCTAATAAAATGGAGTTCTGAAACAGAAATCTTCCAGCTGTATAAATAGCTCTATCCAATGGAAAGAATGGAAGAATTTTGAACTATTGGTGCCTACTTTTAAGTTATCTTTATGGTTAGCGTTTCCCAGATTGTTTTACTAGATGTTCCTTAAACAAGTAGAAGCTCTTGTACTGTATGATTCATACATAAATAAGCTTGTTCATGTAAAAGAATGAGAGGGGGAGCAGAACTAAAAATGGATGGAAATTGATGAAAACTTTTAATTTTATTTTATGTGTTCAATATATTAAAAAGATAAGCGATCTACAAGATAAAAATAATCAAGATTGAAAAAACATAAGAGACTGCAATAAATATGTAAGATGCCAGGAACTGTTTGGAAATCATAAATAAAAGAGAAGAAATATGTAAAATATGTAAAAACAGCTTTATTTTTAAACCTCCAAGTAAATTTGACCACAAATGGTTATACTGACCATTCTTTATCATACGAATCAAAAGCCAATTCACCGACTTAAGAGTGAACTCAATCTCGGATTTTAATACTGCAGTGATAATATTTTTAATAATGCAACACTATTTAACTATACCTCAAGCATCTTAACTTCTTTAAATCTTATTTATCTTCCCAAAATTGTATTAAAGATGAGAACATTAAACCAAAATAAGACAATCCATGTGTTGAATCTTGTCAATTATATTATACACTGACACAAAAAGATTCAACACCAGCCATTCTTAAATACCCAAATATAAACATACAGATAGGATTCAGTTAGCCTTAACAATGAAGAAGCCGAGTCTTGAGAACAACGGAGTGGGCAGCTGTTTTTGGACTCATATCCCGCTTCTCCTAGTAAAAGGATCGATCAGGCATTGTTGGAAAAGTTTCCTACACTGGAGGAGCCATTTGTCTGGAATGGTATAAGATCTCTTGCTTGAGCAGGGGGTTGGACTAGAAGACCTCCAAGGTCCCTTCCAACTCTGTTATTCTGTTCTGTTATATCTTTTTACCACTATCAAACTGAAATTCCTTTTTTTTTTCTATAGGATTAGCAACACACAATTGCCACACAACAGCAAGAATATAATGCCTTATTATGTGGTGGGAAAGTTACAGTTCTGCTTTCATCTGATCCCCCTCAGAATAAACACCCTGAAAATTTAAACAAAACTAATGTAAAAATGCTCAGACACTGATTATTTACATACACAGAATCCCTTGGTAAAATACCCAAATATAAACATACAGATAGGATTCAGTTAGCCTTAACAATGAAGAAGCCGAGTCTTGAGAACAACGGAGTGGGCAGCTGTTTTTGGACTCATATCCGCTTCTCCTAGTAAAAGGATCGATCAGGCATTGTTGGAAAAGTTTCCTACACTGGAGGAGCCATTTGTCTGGAATGGTATAAGATCTCTTGCTTGAGCAGGGGGTTGGACTAGAAGACCTCCAAGGTTCCTTCCAACTCTGTTATTCTGTTCTGTTATATCTTTTTACCACTATCAAACTGAAATTCCTTTTTTTTTTCTATAGGATTAGCAACACACAATTGCCACACAACAGCAAGAATATAATGCCTTATTATGTGGTGGGAAAGTTACAGTTCTGCTTTCATCTGATCCCCCTCAGAATAAACACCCTGAAAATTTAAACAAAACTAATGTAAAAATGCTCAGACACTGATTATTTACATACACAGAATCCCTTGGTAAAATACCCAAATATAAACATACAGATAGGATTCAGTTAGCCTTAACAATGAAGAAGCCGAGTCTTGAGAACAACGGAGTGGGCAGCTGTTTTTTGGACTCATATCCGCTTCTCCTAGTAAAAGGATCGATCAGGCATTGTTGGAAAAGTTTCCTACACTGGAGGAGCCATTTGTCTGGAATGGTATAAGATCTCTTGCTTGAGCAGGGGGTTGGACTAGAAGACCTCCAAGGTTCCTTCCAACTCTGTTATTCTGTACTGTTATATCTTTTTACCACTATCAAACTGAAATTCCTTTTTTTTTTCTATAGGATTAGCAACACACAATTGCCACACAACAGCAAGAATATAATGCCTTATTATGTGGTGGGAAAGTTACAGTTCTGCTTTCATCTGATCCCCTCAGAATAAACACCCTGAAAATTTAAACAAAACTAATGTAAAATGCTCAGACACTGATTATTTACATACACAGAATCCCTTGGTAAAATACCCAAATATAAACATACAGATAGGATTCAGTTAGCCTTAACAATGAAGAAGCCGAGTCTTGAGAACAACGGAGTGGGCAGCTGTTATTGAATAAGCTATTATTCATCATATTTAGACAATACACATTCTTCTTCTTCCTTCACAAAAGCATTTACTTCTAAATTGGGAATATTCCAAAGTGTTGACTTTTTATATGGACAGAGATCAACTTCATATTTCCATTCTCAAATCTTACAAATATGTTCTACATCTTTTAATGCTGAAAAAAATAACTGAATTTTGTCCAAAAGAAGACCTAACAACCAAGATATAATAGGAATGAGGTAATAACTTTCTATTTTTGCCCATAACGTTTTGAAGGGGAAAAAATGGATTTCATAAATGGATAAAAAATAGCCTTAAAGGTAAAGTTGAAAATCTAGAAAAATAAAAATAAAAATGATAGGAAAGTCACAGTTTAGATCAGGGGTCTCCAACCCTGCCAATTTTAAGATTTGTGGACTTCAACTCCCAGAATTGGCTGAGGAATTCTGGGAGTTGAAGTCCACAAGTCTTAAAGTTGACAAGGTTGGAGGCCCCTGGTTTAGATGCATAAGACCTTTGCCTAAGCTGCTCAAATGATATAGCAATCTGTTTCAAGAATCTAAGTCATATGAATCCCTCCTAGTATATACATTTTAACACCATTTATTCTTCTCCATAAATTCATGAAAATTTTCAACTAGTTACAGTTAAAGGTAAAGGTTCCCCTCGCACATACGTGCTAGTCGTTGCTGACTCTAGGAAGCGGTGCTCATCTCCATTTCAAAGCCGAAGAGCCAGCGCTGTCCGAAGACGTCTCTGTGGTCATGTGGCTGGCATGACTCAACGCCAAAGGCGCACGGAACACTGTTACCTTCCCACCAAAGGTGGTCCCTATTTTTTCTACTTGCATTTTTACGTGCTTTCGAACTGCTAGGTTGGCAGAAGCTGGGACAAGGAACAGGAGCTCACCCCGTTACACGGCAGCACTAGGGATTTGAACCGCCGAACTGCCGACCTTTCGATCGACAAGCTCAATGTCCTAGTCCCTGAGCCACCGTGTCCCTATTATATATTGGTTTTTAATCGTTTTTTACCGTTTTAGTGGTTTGGCTATTATAATATTTAGTTTTAATTGACTTTTATATTGCTTATTTATTATATTGTCTTATTTTAATATGCCTGTGAACCGCCCTGAGTCCTACGGGAAATGGTGCAGTATAAAAGTATGATTAATAAAATAAATAAATAATAAATAAATAAAATAAATTAGTTAGAATTATGTCAATATTAATCTGGGAAAAACATTAAATGTTTAAATTAATGGATAAAGATATTTTCCTGGGGATAATTTTTCCAATATTTAAAGTACAATAAACAAAGCCACATAGACACATTAGATCCAAATGGGAGTACATTGGACTCTTCAATAACAAAGCTCTTCCGTAACTTCCACAAATTTAGGCACATCATTTTGATAATTATCAATTAAGACCTAAATAAGCATGTGCTCATAAGAACAATTTCATTTCAATTGCACATTATTAAAAAAATCTAACAGGAAGTTGAACACTTGTAAGTTGCTGGGCACATGAGGCTATTGGAGTTTTGTTTTGTTTTTTAATTTCTCCCCCCCCCCACATATTATTATGCAGCTGCTCTGGTTTTATCACTGAACAGCTGCTTTGCAGATCACTGACAGGCGCAGTGAGATCTGGATATGAAAATTGAGGAGCAGGAAGCAAGAGACAGCAGTGCCCAATACTTTTACAAGCACAAACAATGTAGAAATGCTTATTTTTTTCTATAGGATTAGCAACACACAATTGCCACACAACAGCAAGAATATAATGCCTTATTATGTGGTGGGAAAGTTACAGTTCTGCTTTCATCTGATCCCCCTCAGAATAAACACCCTGAAAATTTAAACAAAACTAATGTAAAAATGCTCAGACACTGATTATTTACATACACAGAATCCCTTGGTAAAATACCCAAATATAAACATACAGATAGGATTCAGTTAGCCTTAACAATGAAGAAGCCGAGTCTTGAGAACAACGGAGTGGGCAGCTGTTTTTGGACTCATATCCGCTTCTCCTAGTAAAAGGATCGATCAGGCATTGTTGGAAAAGTTTCCTACACTGGAGGAGCCATTTGTCTGATCCAGCAGAACGTTCTTTAAAAGCTTAAATTGTATGTTTTATATCACATACAATCGTCACTGTATATTCACCAGGAACCAGAGCTGTAAATGACCCAATGGTCTACTGGAATTTTACTTCTTCTTTCCCCCCTTGCCGTGACCCATTTATAATTGATTGATGTCTGAAACCTAATAAAATGGAGTTCTGAAACAGAAATCTTCCAGCTGTATAAATAGCTCTATCCAATGGAAAGAATGGAAGAATTTTGAACTATTGGTGCCTACTTTTAAGTTATCTTTATGGTTAGCGTTTCCCAGATTGTTTTACTAGATGTTCCTTAAACAAGTAGAAGCTCTTGTACTGTATGATTCATACATAAATAAGCTTGTTCATGTAAAAGAATGAGAGGGGGAGCAGAACTAAAAATGGATGGAAATTGATGAAAACTTTTAATTTTATTTTATGTGTTCAATATATTAAAAAGATAAGCGATCTACAAGATAAAAATAATCAAGATTGAAAAAACATAAGAGACTGCAATAAATATGTAAGACGCCAGGAACTGTTTGGAAATCATAAATAAAAGAGAAGAAATATGTAAAATATGTAAAAACAGCTTTATTTTTAAACCTCCAAGTAAATTTGACCACAAATGGTTATACTGACCATTCTTTATCATATGAATAAAAAGCCAATTCACCGACTTAAGAGTGAACTCAATCTCGGATTTTAATACTGCAGTGATAATATTTTTAATAATGCAACACTATTTAACTATACCTCAAGCATCTTAGGTCCAACATTCATAACTTGATAAATTCTAAGATTTAATACGAACTTCTTTAAATCTTATTTATCTTCCCAAAATTGTATTAAAGATGAGAACATTAAACCAAAATAAGACAATCCATGTGTTGAATCTTGTCAATTATATTATACACTGACACAAAAAGATTCAATACCAGCCATTCTTAAATATCCACTGAAGTGTCCAACAGGAAAAATAATTTTTTTGTGAATAAATCTCACTTTAAAGCATGTCTAACAGCTAATATGAATGAATGTTAGTGTATTATGACCCTAGCTAATCAAAGGTTAACATATTTCAAAACACAGCACTTATTAAAACAATACATTAAAAGTCCTTGCAAAGCATAAATAAATTAATAATACGCCTCTTCTATCTCAATAAATCAATCATAGGTTTAGAATTCCAAAATACTTTCCGATATAATAGGTAATTTAGGATGTTCAGAAGGTTCAATGAATCAATCCAAGTTGAAGAATTCAGAAATGTGTCATTGAATAAGCTATTATTCATCATATTTAGACAATACACATTCTTCTTCTTCCTTCACAAAAGCATTTACTTCTAAATTGGGAATATTCCAAAGTGTTGACTTTTTATATGGACAGAGATCAACTTCATATTTCCATTCTCAAATCTTACAAATATGTTCTACATCTTTTAATGCTGAAAAATATAACTGAATTTTGTCCAAAAGAAGACCTAACAACCAAGATATAATAGGAATGAGGTAATAACTTTCTATTTTTGCCCATAACGTTTTGAAGGGGGAAAAATGGATTTCATAAATGGATAAAAAATAGCCTTAAAGGTAAAGTTGAAAATCTAGAAAAATAAAAATAAAAATGATAGGAAAGTCACAGTTTAGATCAGGGGTCTCCAACCTTGTCAATTTTAAGATTTGTGGACTTCAACTCCCAGAATTGGCTGAGGAATTCTGGGAGTTGAAGTCCACAAGTCTTAAAGTTGACAAGGTTGGAGGCCCCTGGTTTAGATGCATAAGACCTTTGCCTAAGCTGCTCAAATGATATAGCAATCTGTTTCAAGAATCTAAGTCATATGAATCCCTCCTAGTATATACATTTTAACACCATTTATTCTTCTCCATAAATTCATGAAAATTTTCAACTAGTTACAGTTAAAGGTAAAGGTTCCCCTCGCACATACGTGCTAGTCGTTGCTGACTCTAGGGGGCGATGCTCATCTCCGTTTCAAAGCCGAAGAGCTGTCCGAAGACGTCTCCGTGGTCATGTGGCTGGCATGACTCAACGCCAAAGGCGCACGGAACGCTGTTACCTTCCCACCAAAGATGGTCCCTATTTTTTCTACTTGCATTTTTACGTGCTTTCGAACTGCTAGGTTGGCAGAAGCTGGGACAAGGAATGGGAGCTCACCCCGTTACACGGCAGCACTAGGGATTTGAACCGCCGAACTGCCAACCTTTCGATCGACAAGCTCAACGTCCTAGCCCCTGAGCCACCGTATCCCTATTATATATTGGTTTTTAATAGGTTTTTACCGTTTTAGTGATTTGGCTATTATAATATTTAGTTTTAATTGGGTTTTATATTGCTTATTTATTATATTGTCTTATCTTAATATGCCTGTGAACCGCCCTGAGTCCTATGGGAGATGGTGCGGTATAAAAGTATGATTAATAAAATAAATAAATAATAAATAAATAAAATAAATTAGTTACAGTTATATCAATATTAATCTGGGAAAAACATTAAATGTTTAAATTAATGGATAAAGATATTTTCCTGGGGATAATTTTTTCAATATTTAAAGTACAATAAACAAAGCCACATAGACACATTAGATCCAAATGGAAGTACATTGGACTCTTCAATAACAAAGCTCTTCCGTAACTTCCAAAAATTTAGGCACATCATTTTGATAATTATCAATTAAGACCTAAATAAGCATGTGCTCATAAGAACAATTTCATTTCAATTGCACATTTTTAAAAAAATCTAACAGGAAATTGAACACTTGTAAGTTGCTGGGCACATGAGGCTATTGGAGTTTTGTTTTGTTTTTTAATTTCTCCCCCCCCCCGCATATTATTATGCAGCTGCTCTGGTTTTATCACTGAACAGCTGCTTTGCAGATCACTGACAGGCGCAGTGAGACCTGGATATGAAAATTGAGGAGCAGGAAGCAAGAGACAGCAGTGCCCAGTCTTTTACAAGCACAACCAATGTAGAAATGCTTATTTTTTTTCCTATAATCAAGCAACAAAACGAGGGGGAAACGGGAAATGTACTCGTACAGTGCCTGTTGAAAAGGTAAAGTAGGAGATGCAAAGTTGGGGCAAAACCATTGCACTGGTTAAGATCTGTACTGTGAGATCTACACTGTGAACAAGCATTAGCAATAAACCTTCTGTGATTCAACTATTTGCAAAAAGTATGAGGTTTAGCTCAGTGGTGAAATCCAAAAATTTTTTTTACTACCGGTTCTGTGGGCGTGGCTTGGTGGGCGTGGTGGGGAAGGATACTGCAAAATCTCCATTCCCTCCCCATTCCTGGGGGAAGGATACTGCAAAATTCCCATTCCCACCGCACTCCTGGGGGAAGGATATTGCAAAATCTCCATTTCCACCTCACTCCAGGGGAAGGATACTGCCAAATCCCCATTCCCTCCCCACTCCTGGGAGAAGGATATTGCAAAATCTCCATTTCCACCCCACTCCAGGGGAAGGATATTGCAAAATCTCCATTTCCACCTCACTCCAGGGGAAGGATACTGCAAAATTCCCATTCCCTCCCCACTCTTGGGGGAAGGATATTGCAAAATCTCTATTCCCTCCCCACTCCTGGAGGAAGGATATTGCAAAATCTCCATTCCCACCTAACTCCAGGGGAAGGATACTGCAAAATCTCCATTCCCTCCCCACTCCTGGGAGAAGGATATTGCAAAATCTCCATTCCCACCCTACTCCTGGGGGAAGGATATTGCAAAATCTCCATTTCCACCCCACTCCAGGGGAAGGATATTGCAAAATCTCCATTTCCACCTCACTCCTGGGGGAAGGATACTGCAAAATCCCCATTCCCTCCCCACTCCTGGGGGAAGGATATTGCAAAATCTCCATTCCCTCCCCACTCCTGGGAGAAGGATATTGCAAAATCTCCATTTCCACCCCACTCCTGGGGGAAGGATATTGCGAAATCTCCATTCCCACCTCACTTCAGGGGAAGGATACTGCAAAATTCCCATTCTCTCCCCACTCCTGGGAAAAGGATATTGCAAAATCTCCATTCCCACCCCACTCCAGGGGAAGGACATTCCCTCCCTACTCCTAGGTGAAAGATACCGCAAAATCCCCATTCCCTCCCCAGTCTGGAGCTAGCCAGAGGTGGTATTTGCCGGTTCTCTGAATGACTCAAAATTTACGCTACTGGTTCTCCAGAACCTGTCAGAACCTGCTGGATTTCACCCCTGGTTTAGATTCTCAACCAACCAGGCCATATTTGTCCCACAGGTGCTTTTTATTCCCTTTCAAAAGGCAACTGCACTGTTTTTTTCTTGAGGAAGAAGAAGAAGTTTTACTTCTCATCCCAAGGAGCTTCATTGGGTGGTTTAGAATTAGGAGGTTTACAATTCTTTTGAGACCAGCAGTTCCAAGAGTTGTGTGTTGGTATGCCTGATTTTGCATGTGGATAATACTTGCATATGGTTTGAGATCTTTCTATTGACATTCCTAAAATACAATTTTCTGCTCGATTGCCCTGACTCATGTTCTTAAAATTAAATTACTTTAGAAATGGTTCCCCACCAGACATCAAAACAGAAAATAGAATGTCTACAGATTTTGCCAGAAACAATTGCAATTCCTTTGGGACGTTATTCCCATCCTACACATAAGTCTTCCTTTTTTTTTTTCCTCATTGCTCTTTCCAGAAAGGTCAAATTCTTCAATCAGGATGTCACAATAATGTCAGGAAAAAAAGAACAGAGGACGACATGCCAAAACATCTAAGCTCCTCTTGTATCAAACTGTAAGGTCCATCATCTGGAATGCACCGATTTGGGGACAGATCTAAGTAATATAGAGAAACTTCCTAATCCTTATCAGTTTTGTGGTCCGCCAGCAGCCTGCGGAGCTGGCAACTGAGTCGGACAGTGATGAGGCTGAGGAAGAACATGGGCCAGTCCTGGAGACTGGGGAGGGCCCGGATGAGGGCTCTGCATCGGAGGCAGAGGTGCGGCCAGGGCCATCGGGGAATGATGTGCAGACTCCAGAGCCTCCAGAGGCTGACAGTAGTGAGGCAGAGGAACAGGAGGAGCCTGTTCCTAATGCACGCATGAAAAGAACTGCCAGAAGGCAAGAGCAGCTCAAACAAAGAGGATGACTCGGGAGTAGGACCAAGAGATGATTGGCCCCTCCCATAAGGCTTAAAACAAACCAGCAACGGCGTTTGGGCTTTGCAGGAAAACAACGTTGATAGCTTCGTCTTCTTGCATTTATTTTATATCGGTGTCTTCTGAACTTGTGCCAAGAAAGGCTTTTGGCAGTTTGCCTAATTCGACCAAGGTCTGCGACAGGACTGAGGAATTTGTGTTGGGAGGAATTTGCTTTAATTTAGTTGAACTACGCTGGGAATGAAGTAATTCTCAGCTGTTCGAATAAAGTTTGTTTGTTTTTACACTGAATGAGTTTCCTACTACCTACTGGGGCCTGGGTCACAACAATCAGGCACATATTGGGAGGACCTACTTCAATGTGTCCCCCCCCAAGTCTCAACACTCTTTACATCTGGGGTCTCCAACCTTGTTCACCTTTAAGACTTGTGGACTTCAATTCCCAGAATTCCTTAGCCAGACATGTGTGGAATTCACTTTACAGAATTCCACCACCGGAATGAACTTGGCTGAGAATTCTGGAAACCAATGTCCATATATTTGAAAGGTAATTTTTTATTTATTTATTTGTTGAGTAGTTTTAGATAATATATATAAGGATAAGCATGAATTGAATACATAAAATGAATACAATTAAAGAGAACATTAAGACAGGGATGGTAGGCACGCTGGTACTCTTATGCACGCCCCTTAATTATTAATTAATTAATTAATAAACTGTTTCAACTCCTACCCTCAAAACGATGCTATAGAGCACTGCAGACCAGAACAACTAGACTCAAAAACAGTTTTTTCCTGAGCGCCATCACTCTGCTAAACAAATAATTCCCTCAACACTGTCAAACTATTTACTAAACCTGCACTACTATTAATCTTCTCATCGTTCCCATCACCCATCTCCTTCCACTGATGACAGTAACCTTGTTGCTTGTATCCTTACGATTTTTTTTTTATTTGCATTTATATCCCGCCCTTCTCCGAAGACTCAGGGCGGCTTACACTATGTTAGCAATAGTCTTCATCCTATTTGTATATTTATATATAAAGTCAACTTATTGCCCCCAACCATCTGGGTCCTCATTTTACCTACCTTATAAAGGATGGAAGGCTGAGTCAACCTTGGGCCTGGTGGGACTAGAACCTGCAGTAATTGCAGGCAGCTGTGTTAATAACAGACTGTCTTACCAGTCTGAGCCACAGAGGCCCAGATTTATACTGATATTGTTTCCTGATTGCTTATTTGTAGCCTATGACTATCATTAAGTCTTGTAAGTGTTGTACCTTGATGAAGGTATCTTTTCTTTTATGTACACTGAGAGTGTATGCACCAAGACAAATTCCTTGTGTGTCCAATCACACTTGGCCAATAAAAATTCTATTCTATTCTATTCTATTCTATTCTATTCTATTCTATTCTAATTAATATTAATTAGCCCAATTATTGGGATGCTTTGTTTAATGCCTGGCTAGTATGATCTAGCAAAATGGATGCACTCCAGTTCCATTGATTAAACAATGTCATTATATGAGACAGGAAACATGCTTACTCTGTTGCAGTGCCTGTCCTATGGAACAATATTACCCCCCACGAGAGATTCATGTAGTTCCCAACTCCGTGACATTCAGGAAACGCACTAAAAACCTTTGTTACACCATTGTTAAGAGATTTTCAGTCATCTGGGTCATGGTTGCCCCAAAAGTGCTCTTTCAAAAGGCAACTGGACTTTGATTTTCCTGGGAAATGTTTCGCTTATCCTCCAAGAAGCTTCTTAAGTTCAAAGGCAACTGGAGAAACTTCTTGGAAGAGAAGCAAAATGTCTTCAAGGAAAAACAAAGAATGCAATGCAATGCAATGCAATGCAATGCAATGCAATGTAGGATAGGATGGGATGGGATGGGTAGGATAGGAATAGAACAGAACAGAACAGAGCAGAGCAGAGCAGAACAGAACAGAATAGCACAGAACAGAATAGCACAGCACAGCACAGCCCACACAGAATAGAATAGAACAGAACAACAGAGTTGGAAGGGACCTTGGAGGTCTTCTAGTCCAACCCCCTGCTTAGGCAGGAAACCCTACACCACTTCAGACAAATGGTTATCCAACATCTTCTTAAAAACTTCCATTTACATGGAGCATTTACAACTTATGGAGGCAAGTTGTTCCACTGGTTAATTGTTCTAACCGTCAGGAAATTTCTCCTTAGTTCTAAGTTGCTTCTCTCCTTGATTAGTTTCCACCCATTGCTTCTCGTCCTGCCCTCAGGTGTTTTGGAGAATAGCTTGACTCCTCCTTCTTTGTGGCAGCCCCTGAGATATTGGAACACTGTTATCACGTCTCCCCTAGTCCTTCTTTTCATTAAACTAGACATGCCCAGTTCCTGCAACTGTTTTTCGTATGTTTTATCTTCCAGTCCCCTAATCATCTTTGTTGCTCTTCTCTGCACTCTTTCCAGAGTCTCAAAGTCCAGTTGCCTTCTGAATATGCACCTTTGGGTAAAAACTTGATTGTTTTCCCAGCTTTGAGACATGGTGGCTGTGAAGCCACATTTAATTATGTCTGGTTTAACTGTTTTCTACCAGTTGGCCAGGATCTCTTTTTAAAAATCTCATTTCCCCGGGTCTTCAAGGAGTCGAGCAGCCTTGAAATTTGGATAAGGAAATAGTAAACTTGATTCCTAATTTGTTGATGTTTTTGCTGCTGTTCTCTGGATAGTATTAAAAGGATAGGAAGGTACTTTGCATTCAGGACTTGGTTTCAAAATTCATTCAGCTTCACTTTCAAAGAGCTGAAAAGAAATACCCTTGTGAAACATATTTGCACGCAAGTCAAAATTCTCGAGTACTTTTTCCCTTTAGCATCTTCTCAACTATCGGGAAGCTCTTCCAGTGCTGCAGAATTCTATCAAATGTTTTGTGTGTCTGTTGCCAGTAGTTAGCAAGCACTTGCCCTGTAAGATTTGTGAAGCTTCTTTGGACTTCTTAAGATCAACGGGCAGGCTGCTGTCCAGAATTTCTCATACTGTTCCCGTAGCATGCTGAGGGAAAGGAGATACTCAAGAGACAATTCACTGCCGCCTCTTGACCTTTGCATGAAAGGCTAGCTTGACCTTCAGCTGAACATTGCTAAAATTGCTTAATTTCTTTTTTTAAAAAAAACGGCAAGAAGCTGGAGGACAAAAATACTCGTTAAGTGAATTTTGTCGTGAAACCCGGACGAAATGAGAAATGCGAAGTAGGAATTGGAAGCTATCCAGTCACAATTTGAAAGCTTCCTATGTGAAAATCCACCACTGTTCTACTGCTTAGCAGTTCTGACTTCAGAAAATTTTACCTTAACAGTTAGCCTAAATTAGTGATGGCGAACTTTTTCGGCCGAAAAGGGGACGTGCACACAGGCGGCACCAAGTATTGAAAAGGAAGCACTTTGCACGCGCACTCATAAGGGTCGCAACCCAGAAGAGGAGTTGCCCAAGGCGCATGCGTGCACCGGATAAGTTACTTTTGGTTTTCGGCGCACATATGCGTGCTGGCCAGCAAGTATTTTGGTTACTGCCGCACATGCGCACACGCCAATCAGCTGGCCAGCGCGCATGTTCACGCTGGAAAATGGAAGATCAGCTCTTCCAGTTTCCAGCACTGCTGCACGCACAAAGGCCAGCTGATTGGCACATGCGAATGTGCGCCAGAAATCCGGAAGAGGAACGGGCAATGCCGCGCGTGCCAGGCGACATGGCTCCGCATGGCTCCACTTTGTGCACGTGTGCCATGGTTTCGCCATCACGGACCTAAATCTTCTTTCTTTTAATGCCAACCAACTGACCCTTATCCTGCTGTTAAAGAACAGGTCTGCCTCTTCTTGGCTATGACAATATTTTAGATATCCATTTCCTCACATTATCAGAAAACAATGATTTTTATATGATTTTTTAACTGCTGCATCACTCAAGTTCACTCATATTCAGGAAGCAGTCCAGATATTTCTCACATGTACTGTCGTCAGCGAGGTCTCACCAATTCCTTAATTACGGGGTTTTTTTTTCTGACCTACGTGCAAGAACAAATATTATATTTGTTACCATTCAATGTCCTCATTAGAGAACAAAGAAAAATATACGATGCCGTCAAGGGAATGGGGCTGGTGACATAGCGAGAAGAACTGATCACAGGTGGACCAAGGCAGCCATCAAATGGATTCCACTTGATTAAAAAGTGTCCATGCAAGAGGCCTAAAAACAAGATGGAAAGACGACACCAGCAAGTATTGTGGTCCCAACTGGCAAAGGAAAGCTCAAGACCGTATTAGTTGGAAAAATGAGGAAGAGGCCTTCATCCTGCAGTGGATAGACAATGGCTAGATTAACAGTGAAACATCATTCTGCTGGAGTTAGCCCAGTGCTTAGACCAGGGGTCTCCAACCTTGGCAACTTTAAGCCTGGAGGACTTCAACTCCCAGAATTCCCCAGCCAGCTAGGAATTGAAGTCCTCCAGGTTTAAAGTTGCCAAAGTTGGAGACCCCTGGTTTAGACACACCATGGTCATTGTGAGCAAATGGTTTTCTCTTCTAACATATCCAATCAATCCATACCAATTGTTCCCGTAATCAGAAAATGCTACGGAAATTTAACATGGTTTATTTGTTAGTTTTGTCTGGATTAATTGGGAAGCTGTGTGGGACGGTGATGGATTTGGGGAAATAGGTTTTAATGGCTTAATGGATTTTATATGTATTCCTGTAAATTATTCAGAGGCCATGTGGAACTGTTGTGACCCAGGCCCAAGTAGGAAGTAGAAAACTCCGTCCGTGAAAAAAACAAACAAACTTTATTCAAACAACTGAGAATTACTTCATTCCCAGCGTAGTTCAACTAAATTAAAACAAATTCCTCTCAACACAAATTCCTCAGTCCTATCGCAAACCTTGGTCCGATTAGGCAAACTGCCAAAGGCCTTTCTTGGCAAATGTTCAGAAGTCACAAAAATAAATGCAAGACGTAGACGAAGAAAAAGATGAAACTACCAATGTTGTTTTCCAGCAAAGCCCAAACGCCGTTGCTGGTTTGTTTTAAGCCTTATGGGAGGGGCCAATCTTCTCTTAGCCCTACTCCCGAGTTGTCCTTTTTGCTTGAACTGCTCTTGCCTTCTGGCAGCTCTTCTTTTTTTTTTTTTTTTGCATTTATATCCCGCCCTTCTCTGAAGACTCAGGGCGGCTTACACTATGTCAAGCAATAGTCTTCATCCATTTGTATATTATATACAAAGTCAACTTTTATTGCCCCCAACAATCTGGGTCCTCATTTTACCTACCTTATAAAGGATGGAAGGCTGAGTCAACCTTGGGCCTGGTGGGACTAGAACCTGCAGTAATTGCAAGCAGCTGTGTTAATAACAGACTGTCTTAGCAGTCTGAGCCACTCAAGGACCCCTCATGCGTGCATTAGGAACAGGCTCCTCCTGTTCCTCTGCCTCACTACTATCAGTCTCTGGAGGCTCTGGAGTCCACACCTCACTCCCCGATGGCCCTGGCCCCACCTCAGCCTCATCGCTGTCTGACTCCGTTGCCAGCTCCGCAGGCTGCTGGCAGACCACAACAGGAGCAAGTTGTGTACCAATACTTATTCTGTGATGTTTATAGCCCACTCCACTACAAGCATACTTTGAGGGGAGAACTGTTAAGAGCAAACCACACAAAATTCAAAAAAAATATAAAATGAAAACACTACGCAAACTTGTAAAAAAATCAGCAACGGGCATCATAGGCACCCAAAAAAAAATAAAAATAAGGGCCAAATGAAATGCTGGCGTAAGACTGATTTCATCTGCTATGAAACTCCAGCAAAACTGGGATCATGAGTATCTCTAAAATGATGGTATCCCACAAAGCAGGGGCCACCACTGAGAAGGCATTCCATCTATTCTTTATCTCAAGAACCTCCCGAGGAAAGAGATTTTGCAACAGGTCCTCTTTTGGTGATGGGACCACCAGATCCGGTTCAGTTACTTGCTATATTCCAGTGCTACACTCTAAGTCAGTGTCGGCGAACCTATGGCACACATGCTGGAAGCGGCACGTGAAACCATCCCGTGTAGAATGTGCGGCCTCACTGGCTCCCCTTCCGCATTCCTGTGATCACACACGCACCAATCAGCTGGGCATCGCGCACGCGGGGGCAGCGCAACCCAGAAGAGTGGCGTTCTGGCACAAATGCACAGGCCGGCAAATGCCGACGTGACGTTGTATGCATGCGGGAGGGCCAGCTGTTCGTCGGGTGTGCTTCCAGGGCGGTATCCGGGTGTTTGGGTGCCAGCTCGTGCATGTGCGATGGACCACCACTCTTCCAGGTACTGCCGCTCCCGCACACACGAAGGCCAGCGAGGCCGCACATAGCTCACAGGATGGTTTCGCATGCCACTTCCAGCACACAGGCCAGCATGTGGGAACGTCAAAGGTTCGCCATCATGGCTCTAAGTACTGTCGAAGCCCACCTGCTGCATTTTGTATCTGCTGTAGTCTCCAGGTCAACTCCAATGAGGTAGAGCTCACTAGAGCAGTCCAACAGAGTTGCAACAATCCTTGGGCCATGGTGTCTTGGTAACAGTAGACCATGATTTGTTGGACTACTGTGACATTCTCTACATGGGGTTCCCACGTCCGAAGTCTCCAACTTGTCCAAAATGAGCAGCCAAATTTCTGAGAGGACAATCCCATCAGACTTACAATGAAACTTACTTTGAAATCCCTCCACAATTGCTAGGCAGCTTCTCAGCCCAGTTCAAAGTTTTGCAGATTATCTTTTGGCAACACCTTTGCCAGAAATGAAGCAGCAGGTCTTAATCATCAAAAGGAAACCCATTCCCCATAAAGTTCATGGATACTGACCAAGTGCCATGCTTTCCCCTTATAGATGGGGCATACTGTCCCCTTATAGATGGGGCAAAATAGCACAATGTGGGATTTGGGGGGGGGGGGATATAGAGAAATTATATTGCACGAATACCAGAAAAGGGTGGATTTTTGTTAGCTCTATAAACTGACTACTAAGTTTGATTACTCCTGAGATCACAGAAATTGTTATTATAGCTCAGTAGCTTAATTAAGCTTAGGTACTGTGTACAGTATGAACTATTTTTCACTCCCAAGGATTGACACCTGAATACTAGATGGGTGTTGATAAAGGAATATCTCAAGTGTGGCTCCTAAGCTTTCTGAAATGTAATGCACTCTGGTAAATATTTGTCATCGCTTTTCAGGCCCAAAGTAATTTAATAGGAATCCCCGATTGCTCGGCCTCCTGAATCCGCATGTTTTATGGGAAAGGAATAAAACGATTTGTCAAGCATAGATTGGGCTCCCAGCCAAGCCCACTACACCTACACCACCACAGCTGTTAAGATACTCTTGAACGTATCTGCCAACAAGCCCCAAGTGAACGGCAGCAAGATAAGATCAAAAGGATGACTAATACATGATATTAAACAAGAGATTATGTAGATTCTTGTTAAAGCAACGTTGCCTGATCAGAGTGAAATTATTAGAACTGGCAATTAGAGAACACAACTGAGCCAAAATGGAGAACACCTGTCATTAGAGAAGGGCGGGAGAAGCAAACATCTGATTAAATCCCTAGATTTTATGGTTCGCTACCCTTACATAAACGTACAGGTTCAGGTACTAAATCGATTTTTTATGAATACAATTCTACTTGACAATTCTTAAAGCCGATATGTATACTTCTCTTGATCCAGATAAAGACAAACAGAAAGAATAAATAACCACAGAATGACGAAAAAAAGCTTCCCTGTTGTTTTGGCGGCACTCAGGTGCAAGTCACACCTTAAGGGCACACAGATCAACAGGTCCAAACTCTAAGCACTCTGGAAATAGAGCACGCTTGGTAAATATTTTTCATTGTGGTCCTACCAGGAAGTAAAATATACCATTTTATAGACTAACATCAAGCACTGTATACATTTTTTGATCTATATATATAGAGAGAGAAACTCTGTTTAGTAACTGCTGTGCATTCAACAGCCTTGAACTCATAACCAAAGCCACATGCATTAACTCCCAAACAGAATTCATATATGTATAGATGTATGTAATTCATGAGTCTTTTACATGCCAAAACAATCTATTTTACTGTAGATTTCTTTTTCCCCCACTAGCATTAGGTGGCTTGACTTTTAGAGAGAGAGAGCCTCAGTTACGCTAATGTTCCTTTGCAACTTTCGAGTAGCCACAACAAAACTCTTCTACCTTTCAGTAGCTGGACATGCAGAATAAAACATGTCTAATTGTTGTGATGGGTGATGCAAACAGCCACCATACTGAACCATGTTCATGAATGGAGATATCTCTCTCTTTCTCTCTCTCTCTCTCTCTCTCTCCCTCCCTCCCTCCCTCCATCTTTTTGTTTTACTTTACTTGAAATGTACTTTATGTACATTTATTACCTGCCCAATCCACTAAATGTCCATATGGGAGGGAGGGAGAGATAGATAGATAGATAGATAGATAGATAGATAGATAGATAGATAGATAGATAGATAGATAGATAGATAGATAGACAGACAGACAGACAGACAGACAGACAGACAGACAGACAGACAGACAGACAGACAGACAGACAGATGGGCAGAAGAGAAAGTGGGGGCACTGGTGCTTAGATCAAGGAGTGGATCTAGTTCAGATAATTTCTTACCAAATGCTAGAGAATCAAGATCTAAAATAATAACCAGATCATCTGATTCTAACAATATGCTATGAAGTGTTACACAAATCAATCCACAGTCATACCTAGGAAGCTGCTTAACCTCCAACCACAGAATGCTGACAGTATATAGATAGCTGCAATGTTTAAAAAAAACATTTTAACTTTTTTAACTTAAAAAGTTTTATGATGTGTTTTTTTTATTTAGATGTATATGTTCGTTTGTTTGCATTACTTGTATTTAAAATAAAAAAATTTTAAAAATTATATATGAAAAATTACTGCCAACAGGTTAGTGAATATTGTGTATGGCAAGAAGATGTAAATTTATATCAATATGTCTTTCAGGGATCTCTTTACCTGGTCACAAACTTTTAAGGGTCAAATTAAATTTAAAAATGTGTCAATTTGTCAAGGAAGTCACCAAGCCCCCTCCACACACACACATACACACACACACATGAAGGACAAAACCTAAAAAACCTAGAGAATTGCTCTTATCTGTACATCTGCAAACACTCCATCAATTATATTGTCATGAGTGACAAACGAACACAGGAATTAGTCTTAGGTTTGTGATCATACCTGAATATCACTTTCTTTGAGATTAATAAGGGCTATCATTTCAAAAATGATTAAGAAAGGAAAATATAGCACGACATATGAAAGAGATCGTACGCTAAGTTATTAGCAGGAAATACTGTATACGGCATGAAAAATCAACTAGGGACAGCAGGCTAAATTTTCAGCGTGCCACCTGCTTCCTTAAGAACTCGCCCATCCTTCCAAGTAACAGGAAAAATTATAAAAACACCCCAAAGTGTTTTCTTTAATGCAGCACCATAACTCACATTTATGCCCTGGCAGTAGGGAATGAGAAGCAGGAATGAATTGGAACAATTAAATTTCTGCAATAAAACATTTCCCGTAATTCTGAATTCAGCGAGCGGAGAGACGTGGAGGGAAGGAAAAGCAATTATCAGCGGAGCAGTCAATAACTAATTCTAGTTTGCCAGGCGATTAACGCTAAATTAATATTAGGAAGAGAGGGAGCAGACGAAAATCAGAACATTACTTTTAAGAAATTAAGCTACATTTTCTTCCTTTCGTTACGGTAATAAATGATGTAATAAAATCTCCTAAACTACTGCGGGATAACAACAAGTGAAGCATACATTTCCATCAAAGGGCCCCAATGACATCACAAACCACAAGAACAGTGGTGGAGTTGTTTGGATGGTAACTAGACCCCAGAATTAGAGCCTGGAACAACAACATCCGGGAGTAACTTGATTGAGCTTGCCCTTCTTCTGACTTAATATAATTGCAGGAACTTACACAAACATACTTGTTTTCAGAAAACCAAGCTACGGTTCTGAAGCCTTCACTGCTAGTAATACAGTACAATACAATACAATACAATACAATACAATACAATACTATACTATACTATACTATACTATACTATACTATACTATACTATACTATACTATACTATACTATACTATACTATACTATACTATACTATAATAATAACAGAGTTGGAAGGGACCTTGGAGGTCTTCTAGTCCAACCCCCTGCTTAGGCAGGAAACCCTAAACCACTACAGACAAATGGTCATCCAACATCGTCTTAAAAACTTCCAGTGTTGGAGCATTTACAACTTCTGCAGGCAAGTTGTTCCACTGATTAATTGTTCTAACTGTCAGGAAATTTCTCCTTAGTTTTAAGTTGCTTCTCTCCTTGATTAGTTTCCACCCATTGCTTCTTTTCCTACCCTCAGGCGCTCTGGAGAATAGCTTGACTCCCTCTTCTTCATGGCAGCCCCTGAGATATTGGAACATTGCTATCATGTCTCCCCTAGTCCTTCTTTTCATTAAACTAGACATACCGACTTCCTGCAACCGTTCTTCATATGTTTTTGCCTCCAGTCACCTAATCATCTTTGTTGCTCTTCTCTGCACTCTTTCTAGAGTCTCAGCATCTTTTTTACATCGTGGCGACCAAAACTGAATGCAATATTCCAAGTGTGGCCTTACCAAGGCGTTATAAAGTGGTATGAACACTTCACGTGATCTTGATTCTATCCCTCTGTTTACGCAGCCTAGAACTGTGTTGGCTTTTTTGGCAGCCAATCACAACTTTTTTTGGGGGGGTTGGACTGCTTTTAAAAGTCCAACAACTCCTGGTGAGATTCATATTCATTTAACAGACTTTGATTTTTTTTGGTCCTTTTTTGGCATGTGGGGAAAAAAAGAAAAGAAAACCTCTACTGAAGACCATTCAGTTTCTCCAAAGCTTCAATTGTTGTGCACTACACAGTACATTCAAACATTATAATCCCAGAATATGAGATAATTAGGGGACTGATTAGGGGACTGAATGGCCAGAGGGAGGTGGCCAGATCGATGTCACTCATCGAGGCTCCGTTTTTGGCTGCGACGGCCTCCTGCAGGCTTCTGCCAGCAAAAATGGAGCTCAGGGAGGCCGTGAGAAGGCTGCCCGGCCTCCATTTTTGGCCACAACAGCCTCTTGTAGTCCTCTGCCAGCAAAAACAGAGCTCAGGGAGGCTGCTCATGGCCCACCCGGACTCCATTTTCGCTGGCAGTGGCAGTGCAGGGCAGTCCTTCACTGTTTCCAGGGACAGATCTAAGCCCCTCGGGGACCGGGGCGAGCCCCCAGGTCTTGAGTTTGACCCCCTGCCAAACGCTAAACAAATAAATCTGTATGTAAGAAAGAACTGCTGCCATTTCCAAGTACTGGCAAATCTATAGATCTTACATCACTGGACATAAGGAGGGGGGGGGAGGTTTCACTCCTAAATAAATACAGGTAGTCCTTGACTAACAACAGTTCACTTAGCGACCATTCAAAGTTACAACGGCACTGTGACTTATGACCGTTTTTCAACCTTACGACCACTGCAGCATCCCCACGATCGCGTGGTTTACAACTGACTCACATTTATGACGGTTGCAGTGTCTTGGGGTCGTGTGATCAACTTTTGCAACCTTCTAGCACAGGGGTCTCCAACCTTGGTAACTTTAAGACTTGTGGACTTCAACTCCCAGAATTCCGGCTGAGGGATTCTGGGAGTTGAAGTCCACAAGTCTTAAAGTTACCAAGGTTGGAGACCCCTGCAAAGTCAATGGGGAAGCCAGATTCACTGAACCACCGTGTCACTAATTTAACAACCGAAGTGATTTACTTGACAAACATGGCAAGAAAAGTCATAAAATGAGGTAAAACTCACTTAACAAATTTCTCACTTAGCAACGTAAGCTTTGGGCTCAACTGTAGTTGTAGGTTGAGGATTATCTGTAACACCAAACGTATTTTATGTAAGCTTATAAATAAACCAGATTCTTGTATCAAGCCATGAAGTCCACAGACTTTTTGTTTTAAATAACAGCTTCCTGAGAATGTATAGGAAGAGCGAGGGAAATCCCAAAATGCAGAGTTAGCACAAACTTAAAATACCTCTCACGTTTCCCATGACAGGAAACTTTATAATGGACAGCTGACGTTAGCTGTCACCATGGGATAAAATTAACTCCCAGGATTTATGAAGCCTCAGAACAATTACAACTTTTCACATTTAGGGATTGCACTTTGCAAGCCCTCAGGATCGAAAGAATTATTAAAAAAAAATAAAAATGAAAGCCAAGATCTTTGTTGCTTTCCTCTACACTCTTTCCAAAGTTTCTACATCTTTCTTGTAATGTGGTGACCAACACTGGCTGCTGTATTCCAGGTATGACCTTACTAAGGCTTTACAGAGAGGGGTACTGGCACCTCTCTGATAAGATTTTGATTCTATCCCTCTGTTAATGCAACCTACGCTTTACATTGGCAGACCCTTGGCATTTGCAAAAGTCCAGTCGTTCCTAATCAAAGTGGCTAGAAAAGGAGGAGGGGTGGTAGATGCCGCACTATAGCAAGACTTGGCCATAAAATATTGGCGCTCATTAAATGTTTAAGGCATTCCTTTCAAATGAGAAACAACAGCTCTCTGCATTACCACACAATTAATCATGGAGATTATCTTTTATTAGCTCTGGACAGTATATAGCCTCGTCTTGCAGAGGTCGAACAATGTGATTTCAAAATTCCTCCTTTTAACTTCTCTAACGAGAAATATGAAGCTGCTTTTATGTGTACTAATGTGATGATTTCCCCATAGTTTTCTGACAGATTCCCTACCCTCCCGTTCCTTTGTCAGGTTAGTTTGCTTTCCAGCCTCAATCTGCCCATATACTATCACTAATCAAAGCTGAACAAGATATATTACATCACTAGTAATTCCAAAATATACTGTTTTCATCTGACATTTTGATAAATGATCCTGTACGCTCTGTTTTTCCTTTGTTTTGTTAAAATACATGTTTTACTTTTTGGAAGTATCTGAGGATAATTATTCCAAGGAAACTTTGCAAATGTTTGCAAAGGATGCAGATGAATCAAATACTGTATTTTTCGGAGTATAAGATGCACTTTTTCCTCCCTAAAATAGGATGAAAATTTGAGTTATATATCGAATGTAGCCCCGGCCACCCACCAGCCCGCACCCTTTGGCCTCTGCCTCCCAGCAATTTGCCTCCTCACAGCAAATAGCAAACAACCCGGTTCAGTTTCAGCTTCAGCACAACCTGATTAGCACAAGCAGCTGATTGTCAGTTGGATCAGCTGTTTCAGGCTGCAGGGATTGCCATTGCCTATTGCCACCTCTGTGCCCCCATTTTCAGCCTCTGCTCTTTGCTACAGGGAGGAAAATTGCTGGGAGGCAGTGGCAGATATTTTTTTCTTGTGCTAATCAGGCTGTGCTGAAAATGAAACTGAAACAGGCTGTTTGCTGTTTGCTGCAAGGAGGCAAATTGCTGGGAGGCAGAAGCAGATTTTTTTTCTTGTTTTCCTCCCAAAAAAAGGTAGGTGTGTCTTAAAGTCTGGAGCATCTTATACTCCAAAAAATATGGAAGCTTATCTCTGATCAACAGCCACATAAAAATAAATTTAAAATCTCAACAGGTTTATGAGGATAATGTTGTAAAATGTTACAATGAAATTGTAAAATAAATATTATTACATATTCATGTATTTACCTAGCGGTGTTCCTCTCTTAATACCTTTAAAATATTTTAAACAGATTGAAAATGTATTAAGCCATTTTCTGAGGGCAGGACAAGACCCTGGTTTTTAAATTATGGCTAGAAGACGATTCCAGGTTTAACTTCCTTTTTTTCAACTTTAACATTGGACTTTACATTTCAGCTTCAGTTTCTTTATACTTAAGCCAAATAAGTGAGCACAATTGGAAAGGTAACCCTCCAATATCACAGTAGGGCCCTATTATAATTTTAGCAAAAGTTCCATTATATTTCCTGCGTTAAAGGCTCCAAGGCCTATTTGAAAAAAGCTAGCTCAGAAATCTAATTCTGATCCTTCTAAAGTTGATTAATTTACCAAATTTCACCATTGTAATACTAGAGATATAGCTAGTATGTATTTTTTTTATCAAATACTTTTTTGCATTGTATCAACTCAATAACAGAGTTGGAAGGGACCTTGGAGATCTTCTAGTCCAACCCCTTGAACATTGGATCATGTTCGATTACATTATCGTGTTGTTAGGTATGACGTTTCAAGAAAGGTCATTTTACGGTAAGTAATCTTCAAACATAGAATTCTTCATTAGTGGAAGCAAAGCTCTAAGTGAGTCTTCAGTATTCATAATCACCATCACAAAATCAACACCCTTGCACCGAAATTCTAAAACTTTCTCTTCCCCTCCAAAATATTTGAACAATTCCTATGTTTAAAAATGTTTTCTTAAAATCCTCTAAACTCAAGGCAGTCAAATTTATATTCTTCTTGACCGCTTTGATCAAATTCAATTCTTGCTGAATTTGTAATCCTTTTTTAAAAAAAATAATTGCAGTCTCTAATTCACAAAGAACTCAGCATTCACTCATAATACCAGAAATGCCTTAAATATCATAAACTCAAAAATAGAGGGACGTGGTGGCTCAGTGGCTAAGACACTGAGCTTGTTGATCAAAAGGTCAGCAGTTCAGCGGTTCGAATCCCTAGTGCCGTGTAACAGGGGTGAGCTTCCGTTACTTGTCCCAGCTTCTGCCAACCTAGCAGTTCGAAAGCACGTAAAAAATGCAAGTAGAAAAATAGGGACCACGTTTGGTGGGAAGGTCACAGCGTTCCATGCGCCGTTGGCGTTTAGTCATGCCGGCCACATGACCACAGAGACGTCTTCGGACAGTGCTGGCTCTTTGACTTTGAAAAGGAGATGAGCACCACCCCCTAGTGTGCGAGGGGAACTTTACCTTTACCTTATGCATTTCAAATGGTCCAGATTCTGACAGTTTTCATATCAAACATAATTATTTGTGTAGTTAGATTTTTGGCTTCCTTTGACATAAGTCAATGTTTTTCAACCTTGGACACTTGAAGATGAGTAGAATCAAAGTCCCAGAATTTCCCAGGTAGCATGGCTGGCTGGGGAATTTTGGGAATTGAAGTCCACCCGTCATCATGTGACCAAGATAGAGAAACAACGACATAAGACATTGAGTTTAAAATTTTTCTTTAATGGCAATTTTCTTTAACCTTGTTTTGGGAGGAGGGGAATGTCATCGTTCAGGCCAAGACCCCCAACACAACATTGTAAATCATCCTCAGGATCTCATCTTTCTCACTAGAGGTTCAAGACTGACTGCACCCTAACTATAAAAAAATTCATATGGGACATTCCAAGTACTTCCCACACTTATTGGATGTCACTCAACAACTGTCCCAGTATAAATGATGTGTTGAAAGCCAAATTCAGCATGAGTAATCTCCGAGAAGGAGAGAAGTAATTCTCCCAGATGAACTAAGATCAACTTGGGTGATCCAGGCTTCAAAATTTGTCATTCTCCATATCTCATTTCTGAAGTATAAAAATTGAATGGAAACTGACCTTAATGGGAAGCTACTCTTTAAGCAAGTTAATGTATAAAATAAAATAATAGTTGCTTTAGCGCTACAATCTATAGCAGAGGAGATGGTCTTCAGATTTTTCAGCCAATGTTTACTTTTAGGAGTCTCGTCTTCATATAGCCAATTACAGTTTTTGATGTGTAGATGGATAAAGAATGGGACACAATGGCTTATTGGTTAAAGATGCTGAGTTTGTCAGCTGGAAAGCTGACAGTCCTGGTTCGAAACCCGCGAACTGTGCGATGAAGCGAGTTCCCATTACTTGTCCCAGCTCCTGCCCACCTAGCAATTCAAAAGCATGCAAACACAAGTAGATCAACAGGTACCATTTCAATGGGAAGGTAACAGCATTCCGTGCATCTCGGCGTATATAGTCATGGTGGCCACATGACCCCAGACGGGTCTTCAGGCAACGCTGGCTCCCTTGGCTAAGAAATTGAGATGATGTAGCACTTGTCTAGAACTCTTTAAGGCAGCTGTGTCTCCTGGGATTGAGTGGCCGTCAAACCACAATTGAGACTGGCAACATGGTTTTGAAGTGAAGTGAAGTGGTCGCAAAATAAAATTGTGATTGCGCTTATGATCCAATTTCAGCTTTCCTTTGCTTTCCAGACTTGGAAAGGTAATGTGAGGATTGGTCATCAAATTACTTTTTCATCACCACTGTACCACCACTTTATTTATATATATATAAATTTATATATATATATATATATATATATATATATATATATATATGTTTTCTGAGGTTTCATGGGTGTTTGTATGTAGGTCTTTGGTTGTTCAGGTTTTCTCCTGTGTAAAATTGGAAGTGTCTTGGCGACGTTTCGACGAAGTCTCATTCGTCATCTTCAGGCTTCAGCTTCGTGCTTCTGAAAAAAACCCCATCCAATCAGAGCACAGCCAAGCTCCCACCCAATCAGTTCAAACCCCCACTAGCAGTTAAAAGGAAGAAACAGCTGTGATCACACATCACTCCCAGAAGCACGAAGCTGAAGCCTGAAGATGACAAATGAGACTTCGTCCAAACGTTACCAAGACACTTCCAATTTTACACGGAGAAAACCCGAACAACCAAAGACATATATATATATATATATATATATATATATATATATATATATATATATATATATATATATATATATATATATATATATATATATATATATATAAATAATTCCTAAGTGTAGGGGATGTTCTGTTTCATAGGGATAGTGTTGCACAAATCCTCGCCAAGCAGATGTGTTTGACTAAATAAAATGTTTTACTGTGCCTATGTGGGCTCCGAGCAGCAATTAACTCACAATATTATTCCCAAACTGTTCTAATTTCCTCTTCGCACTACTGAATAGAAATGCTGCGTAACTGGAAACAGGCTTGCCAGCCCAGCTCCGTTGAAAAAACACGAGAAGAAAAAAACAGATGCCAAAAGGAAACAGACAAACCTATAAGGAAAACAAAGCCAAAACCCTTCCCTGCATCTTTCAGACAATATTTAAAACAATGGGGAACTGTCCAGCAGTCCCAGGCTGAGGCTGAAGATAATTTTTGAACTTTGCTCTTTGTTTCGATAAATCTCCGCAGTTGAGATGGCCAAGCACCAAAAAACATTTGCCGGAAACAGGAAACATCAGAGAATTCTTCATGTGTGTAGCAGATTTCTTTCTTTCTTTCTTTCTTTCTTTTTTTTGGTAAAAAGAAAAAAAACACCCAAGTATAACCTGACCTCGGGAGGACCTTAAAAGTTTATAGGCCAAAGGGAATAATTACCAAAAAGTGAAAACAACTGAGTCAAAAGCAAGACCAGGCCAGGCAGGCTGCACATGGCCTTACAACAGCCAGAAATCTGACTGATGCATGCTGGATGCTGACGTATTTCATCGCTTCGCATCGGTGCAAGGTAAAAATGAATATTCAGGGCTATCGTATTCCCATAAGAAGAGCTGGGAGAAATGCCATCTTTTCGCACAGTATTATCTTCAGATAATGAGGAGATAGTTTTCAATGTCCTGCCTTGGGACTCGGGGTGGCTCGGGGTTCGAGCTGAGGAATTCTATTATGCCCTTCTTCCAGCCAGCATGATAAATACTTTTGATTTAAAATTATATCTGAAACAAGCCGTCTAGTATTTCATGGATGAAAACTAGGCCGCTGTCGTGTATGGGCTGGTGAAGACAGGGGCAGGATTTGGTGGCTGTATAGCCATTTTAAGGCAGCCAATTCTATCCAGCTCTAGATGCGGAAAAATTTAGCAGGTAGCAAAGTCCTACTGAGAAGTTTTTATAGAATTCTTTATTGGCCAAGTGTGATTAGACACACAAGGCACCCTTTCTTTTCTTTTCTTTTCTTTTTTAACTATTACCATCTAGCAGATGGTACAGGACAGGACAATAAAAACAAAGACAAATAGGCTCAAAAACAACTATCCCAGAGCAGTAACTATACTAATTCTACTGTATAGTGTAATATTAATGCAATACCAGGAGTTTTCAATTGTATGGAGTATGAAGGATGTGTGTTTTTGTTTTATTTTTTATGTATAATGTACACTGAAGATGGCATTTAATTTCGTTGTACGGGGTGCAATGACAATAAAGTAAACTAAACATGACATTAAGAACAGAAAACGACATTGATTGGTTCAAATAAGCTGTTATGGAATTGCAATAAATGGATTCCAAATAGTTTTTCAATTAATTCAACTCTTTTGGAAGAATTAACTCCATCTCACAACTATGAAAGATGACAAGCCAGTCTGCTAACTAGGGGACATTTTTCAGTCTCCCATTTTTATGGACTGAACTGGTAGTGGTTAAAAAAAAAGAGAGAGATGGAACGAAAACAGAGATGAACTTAGTTAAAGCTAAATGGAGATTTGAGATTTGAAACCACAGATGGCAACAGAGCACAGAGGGTACTTTAGAATCCATAATGAAAAACCACCTTCTGAGCAACATGTGGCCTATTTTTTTCAGTAACATATACAAAGGTAGGACTGTATTCTTACTTCCAGAGGCGAAACAATGAAAGTGGAGGCAGGTGTCATTCTAAAAAACAAATCCTAAAGCAAACTTAAGTTTCCCAACTGTGAAACCTATCTAAGCTTGCCAGCTGGCAGAACACCTAAAGGAAATAGAACATATTCATCTAAGAGATGGCAAACTTGTAAAATCCTTCAAGGGCACTTGGCAGCCATGTATTAACTTTATGAAATCAAGATACAATATCAGCTGCCGCAATACATGTTCGCCACTGCCGCCACCTCTCCCCACCACCTGGAACGGGCTGAAAATGGGACGCACGGAGGCCGAAAATGGGGCAGTAATAGATAACAGTACCGATGGCCGGCAACAGTGCCAATGGGCAGCGGCGATCCCTGCAGCCTGGAACAGCTGATAGGAGGTATTCCGGGAGGCCGATCCAATCGCCAATCAGCTGCTCGTGCTAAATCAGATTGTGCTGAAGCTGACCAAGCTGTTTGCTGTTTGCTGCAAGGAGGCAAATTGCTGGGAGGTAGAGGCAGATTTTTTTTTCTTGTTTTCCTCCCCAAAAGCTAGGTGCATCTTATACTTCGGAGGTCTTATAGTCCGAAAAATATGGTATATTCCTGTGATGGGTCTAGGTCAGCTCCACCACGCATGCGTGCATGCCTCCCACCAGCCAGCTGATTTTCAGGTCTCTGTCACGCATGCGGGAGATGTGCACACATGTCCATGCCACCCAGCCCATCCCAGGAGTCTCCATGCGGCCCGTTTTGGATGCTAGGTAAGTACAGGGCTTGTGCGGAGGCTCTGGGAAGGCGAAAAACGGGCGTACCAGATGTCTGGAAACAGGCTGTTTCCGGCCTCTGGAGGGTCAGGGGAGGCTGTTTTCACCCTACTGGAGGCTCCAGGAAAACCTCCGGAGCCTGTGGAGGGTGAAAAATGGGCCTCCCGGAAGTACCGGAAGTCCAGAAACGAGCCATTTACAGCCTCCGGAGGGTCTCCGGAGGGCTGGGGGAGGCCGTTTTCGCCCTCCTGGAGGCTCCATGAAAACCGCCATGAGCCTCTGAAAATACATAAAAAATACAAGTAGAAAAATAGGGACCACCTTTGGTGGGAAGGTAACAGCATTCCGTGTGCCTCTGGCGTTTAGTCATGCCGACCACATAACCATGAAGATGTCTTCGGACAGCGCTGGCTCTTCGGCTTTGAAACGGAGAAGAGCACCACCCTCTAAAATCGGGAATGACTAGCACATATGTACGAGTTACCTTTACCTTCAAGGAGTCTGATGGTTACATTTCTTTCATTCATAAAGATTAGAAAGGCAGACCTGTTGCAATAAATGGTGTTGCTATATAGGATGCTAATTAATGCCATATGTTTGTGTAAATTACTATAACAGATGCATTCTTGAAGTTAAAAGGAAGAGAACCTGCATTTTAGTTTAGCCCCCAACGTACATGAATTAAAGTACAAAAGCTATTTAATGACCTTACCAAATATACCACAATCAACATTTCTTGCTGCTTTCTTAACATATATTTTCTACAGGAATAAGTAATCACTGCAATGTGGAATGGCGTTGTCATAGTTTCCAAGGAGAAGCACCAATGGCTTAATTTCAATATACCCTGTTTCCCCCAAAATAAGACATCCCCTGATAATAAGCCCAATCGGGCTTTTGAGTGCATGGCAATAAGGGCAAGCGTTTATTTCAGGGTTCAAAAAAATATAAGACAGGGTCTTTTTTTCAGGGAAACACGGTAGTAAGAAAAATATTCAGGCCAGAATTCAGTGACCTTCTGTAGGATAGTACGATCTGCATGCAACTCTGCCTGAGTCACTTCCTTAATGTTATCTGGAAAGTTGTGGACTTAAAAAAATGTTTGAGCCACTTTTGCGTATCTCTGCCAGGGTCATTTTCCTCACTCTCTACAAAGGGATAGGTAGCTAATGGTATGCCAATGTATCAAAAGGGTTCATTTGAAAAAAAAAATCCATTGTTCAATAATACCAAATGTGATTGGCATTCAAAAGTTTGCAGGTCTTAAATCTTGAGGAGGTTTCTACCAATTGTTGTTAATTTGGGGAGGGGATGCCTTTGAGTCATTCCTGGTAATTGCCTGAGCAAGTCCCTGGGATATTCTTGAATATGGTTTGGGAATGGTTTGCTATTGGCTTCTTCTACGTACTAGGAGCTGCCCAAAGTCACTGTTGTGACCCAGGCCCAAGTAGGTAGTAGAAAACTCAGTCCGCGAAAAAAAAAACTTTATTCGAACAGCTGAGAATTACTTCATTCCCAGCGTTGTTCAACTCAAATTAAAACAAATGCCTCCCAACACAAATTCCTCAGTCCTATTGCAAACCTTGGTCCAATCAGGCAAACTGCCAAAGGCCTTTCTTGGCAAACGTTCAGAACACACACAAAAAGGCAAGACGTAGACGAAACAAAAGACAAAGCTACCAACATTGTTTTCCGGCAAAGCCCAAATGCCTTTACTGGTCTGTTTTAAGCCTTATGGGAGGGGCCAATCATTTCTTGGCCCTACTCCCGAGTTGTTCTTTTTGTTTGAGCTGCTCTTGCCTTCTGGCAGCTCTTCTCATGCAACAGGCTCCTCCTGTTCATCGGCCTCACTACTATCAATCTCTGGAGGCTCTGGAGTCTGCACCTCACTTTCCGATGGCCCTGACCTCACCTCAGCCTCATCGCTGTCCGAATCCATTGCCAGCTCCATAGGCTGCTGGCAGACCACAACAATCACCCAGCTGGCTTCTTCTTCGGAGCAGAGCTAGAAAGCATGATCTCCCAGTTTCTAGCCAGGTGCATTTAACTATTACACCAAATCGACTATCCATTGTTGACTAAGTATTGTGTCAGCCCTAAAGCCATTTTCCCCTGGCATCTTCAGGGTTGACACAACGGAGATGAGTCGAGCTGTGGGAACAGGAGGGTGAAGGTAGAGATAGCTGGGGGATTGTATCCATAATAAAACTCTTTCCTCTGAGAACCAAGGACTTTCCCACCAGGTGCCAGGAGGTGGGATCTGGAACCAACTGACCCTTGGATTGTGACATCATTGGACCATGTGATGGATTGCATGGGCAGGGAAAGGAAAACCCTACTTTTAATTAGGGGGAAACCTGGAGGTGTTTAATGTCGGGTTTCCCCAGACGTGGCAATAGGTAAAGGTAAAGCAGGGGTGTCCAAACTTGGTCCCTTTAAGACTTTTGGACTTCAACTCCCAGAGTCCCTCAGCCAGCAAAGCTGGCTGAGGAACTCTGGGAGTTGAAGTCCAAAAGTCTTAAAGGGACCAAGTTTGGACACCCCTGAGGTAAAGGTTCCCCTCGCACATATGTGCTAGTTGTTCCTGATTCTAGGGGGCAGTGCTCATCTCCGTTACAAACCAAAGAGCCAGTGCTGTTTGAAGACATCTCCGTGGTCTTGTGGCTGGCATGACTAAATGCCAAAGGCGCACGGAACGCTGTTCCCTTCCCACCAAACGGGGTCCCTATTTTTCTACTTTCATTTTTTACATGCTTTCGAACTGCTCGGTTGGCAGAAGCTGGGACAAGTAACGGAAGCTCACCCCCGTTACGCAGCACTAGGGATTCGAACCGCTGAACTGCCGACCTTTCAATCAACAAGATCAACATCTTAGCCACTGAGCCACTGCGTCCTTATATTAGGCATGCCAATATGATATGCCTAATAAATCTATACTTTGAGGAATATGCCTGCCTTGGAGTTTTGATTCCGTTGGGTGTGTTACTTGGAACCCTGACATTATCCCAATTGGTGTGTCTAGAGATGTTTTAAACTAAATTCCCGTTAGCCCCGCTTAAGAGAGACAATGGAGAGGTTTTTAAACCAGTAGGTACCAGGTTGCCTTCCCTGTATAGACAATACTGAGCACAATTACAACAATATCTGATTGTTTATTAGAGTCTTTAATACTATTTTAATGCTCTGAGAGTGAACACGGGGTTTTATTTATTTTGTTTTATTTTTGGGAGGAGGAGAACCAAATGTTGACATACAAATCTGTTGAGTACTTGCAGATGACCAAGTTTGTTGCAAGTTTAAAACGTCCCCAGAGCATTCAGATATATTTACTTCCAACTTCAGTGTTTGGGGTCACCGCATTTCCCAGCACATGGATGCAACGATGAATTATTCGAATCTCAAAGAAATACTTCCAGCAGCTTTTCTGCAGGAGGAGAAGCCAAGAGTTTCCATTCTCAAACCAACGCAGACTTGTAATTCCACATCTGCCAATTAACGTCTCATTATTTCTTGGCTTTATTGGACAAGTGGAATGCAAACCACGCAGGCTGCTCCAGCAAGTTGTCAAAAAACATAGAAAAGAGCATTTGAAATGAGCTCCTCAAAAGGATTTCCAGTCTACAACATTTTTGTAGTCATGTGTATATAAAGTGGTTTTCGAATGGCATTCTGATGAGCAAGCTAATTAGGCATATGAAGAATGATCATCAATTAGAAAGATCATAGCTGCTTTGGAAAAAGTATTTAAAGAATGCTCGGCAACAGTTCTTCATAAAACAAGAGCAAGGGTCCCAGTCTTGAATTCCTCTCCGTTTTTGTTTTTGTTTTATTGTTGACTTGGATGAAAACATCACAAAAGTATGAACTAGTTGTCTCAACAATGAAAAATGATCAAAAATGACCATTCTTCCAATCAGGGGTGAAATGCTACCGGTTCGGACCGGTTCGGCCAAACCGGTAGCGATGGGTGGTTCGGAGAACTGGTAGCGATAGCAGTGCAAGGCTCCACCCATCCTCCTGGTCATCGTTCCTTCCTGGCTTTAACCAGCAAGTAACCTGTTTTTTACCCTCTGAGCATGCACAGAAGGGTTTGCGCATGCACAGAGGGTCCACGCGCATACGTGACGCATGGCACGTGCACTTCTGGTAGGGAAAGTGAGTAGATTTCACCCTGCTTCCAATGGTATCAATGAAAAGATTTATGTAACATTTCTCTGTGAATTCATACCACCAGCAAAAGAGACAAGAAGCAGTCTTCAAAACAAAGAAAGGAAGATGGAAAAGGAGGTCAAATCAGGTAGATAAATAAAAAGTTTAGTCTTCTCTAGATTTAAAATAATGGGGAGCTATCCAACTGAAAGTCCCAGCAAGGCAACAGGAGAAGGAAGTTCCTCCTCCATCATCCAGGATAAGGTACACCTGGATGCCATCAGCAAAACATGTGAGTTACATTTCTAAAAGAGAGAAAGAAATCATAGAACACCGAAACAACACAGGTAGTCCTCGGCCTTACAACAGTTCGTTTAGTGACCGTTCAAAATGACAAAGGCACTGAAAAAAATGACTTATGACCTTTTTTCAGAATTACGACCTGTGCAGCATCCCTATGATCATGTGATCAAAATTCAGATGCTTGGCAACTGGTTCATATTTATGACCATTGCAGCGTCCCAATCATGGGATTATTGAGTCTGTCATCTGCACCTCCAGAACTGTCTGGTTTGGTTCTACGACCCAACAAGACAGACACAGACTTCAGAGGATAATTAGAACTGCAGAAAAAACAATGGCTACCAACCTGCCTTCCACTGAGAACCTGTATACTGCACGAGTCAAAAAGAGGGCTGTGAAAATATTTACAAACCCCTCGCATCCAGGACATAAACTGTTTCAACTCCTACCCTCAAAATGACGCTATAGAGCACTGCACACCAGAACAACTAGACACAAGAACAGTTTCTTCTTGAACGCCATCACTCTGCTAAACAAATAATTCCCTCGACACTGTCAAGCTATTTACTAAGTCTGCATTACTATTAATCTTCTCATCATTCCTATCACCCGTCTCTTCCCACTTATGACTGTATGACCGTAACTTTGTTGCTTGTATCCTTACGATTTATATTGATTGCTTCCTAGTATGATTTGATTGCTTATTTGTACCTTATGACTATCATTAAGTGTTGTACCTTGTGATTCTTGATGAACATATCTTGTCTTTTTATGTACACTGAGAGTATATGCACCAAAGACAAATTCCTTGTGTGTCCAATCACACTTGAATTCTATCTATCTATCTATCTATCTATCTATGGGGATAGCTTCCTCAACCCTTAATGGTGGTTTTCAATTCATGTGGAAGAAGGCATTAATCTTGAAAAATAATATTCCTAGGGGTTTTTTTTCTGTGCAACCTACACCTTTTAAGCATTAAAAGTTTGCAGTTATGCTGCAACAGCGAATTCTCGCCATTGAGTGGCAGTTTGACCCAACTAGGTACCTAAGCAATTATTCAAAGAAAATCCGAAGTTTACAATAGTATCCAGCAGTGTAAATACTTGCAATTAAAAGGGATTTTACACTATGCGCTTGAATCGTTTTAGATTTGCAATTTTAAAGCTTTAAGAACAAACACAATTTTTAGAATTAGAAGAGCACAGCACTTTCAAGAACATTTAACAGTGTTACTGAGGTCTATGAAAGTATTCATACAGTCTGATCAACCATTCTTTATAGTGCTCAGTTTTCCGTGAACGTTTGATTTTGAAACAAGCAAAAAACAGTGCGGCTTCTTCAACGACTCCATTTCCTTTCTTTTTTTTTCTTTTTTTAAAAGATTTATCAATTCTTAAGCAATAGTTAGTTAATTATTTTAAAAAATGGCAGGATATATAAAAAAGGAAACGCATAAGGAAAATTGTTATCTTCTCCACAAATTATCACAACAACAAAGTAGTCAGACAACAGCAATGAAATTAGAGATGATGAGCTACCCGTGAGAACAGAACTTTTGAACCCACGGAAATAATGGTATCTTTGTGATGTGAAGGAGAAGGGTGAAGAGATCGGATATCTAGGATCACATCACCATTTAACTCTGTAATATGCCTGTAACTAGGGCATGCCATGTCCTGAAGGTAAAGAAAGAGAAAGAGAGGGGGGGATAAAAGAAAAGAAAAGAAAAGAAAAGAGAGAGAGAAAGAGAAAGAGAGAGGGGGAAAAAAAAGAAAAGAGAAGAAAAGAAAAGAAAAGAAAAGAAAGAGAGAAAGAGAAAGAGAAAGAGAAAGAGAGAGGGGGGAAAGAAAAGAAAAGAAAGAGAAGAGAGAGAAAGAGAAAGAAAGAAAGAAAAGTAAATAGAAAAGAAAGAAAAGAAAGAAAAGAAAGAAAAGAAAAGAAAAGAAAAGAAAAGAAAGAGAGAGAGAAAGAAAAGAAAGAGAGAAAGAAAAGAAAGAAGAAAAGAAAAGAAAGAGAAAAGAAAAGAAAAAAGAAAGAGAGAGAGAGGGAGGGAGAGAGAGAAAGAAAGAAAAAGAGAAAAAGAAAGAGGGAGGAAGGGAGAGAGATAAAGACAAAGAGAGAGAGAGAGATTTGAAAAGTTTAAATCAGAATCAGCTTTTAAGATACTTTCACTGTCTGATTTGGACAAAGCAGAAACAGTTTTCTGTCAAGCATGAGATGATTTCTCAAATTCAATTCATTGTACTAAGTCAAAAATTAAAAATAAGAAACATTACAGTAATTCAACACTATCAAGAATCACCTCCTTGCCAAAAGAATGCACAACTTGTTTAAAAAGTAATGCATCATCATTATCCTTTTAATATTATGCATCGCGTAAAAAGGAACTCAGTGGATTTGGGTATTTAAATATTTTCATTTATATGCACCAAAATCCAAGGCTTTTTTTTTTTACATTTATGTCCAACCTTTTGACCATGGAATGCAGACCTTTTAAATCTACACTAACTTTTTGAAGTAAGAGATGAATTTAAAAGGCACTAAATGAATTTAACATAGTCATTTGCTCAAGATTATCAGGTTAGTTTCTTACGATGGGATAGGGTGACATGTATATTTATTTCTACGAAGTGGGCTCTATAAAACACTACTTAATTTATGAGTGTTTTTAATTTTATTATCTCTGCCCATGTCTTAAAATGCATTAAGACTGGAATTAACGACAACACCATAGACATTTCAGAAGACGTAAGAATTTCAGTGTTTGGTTTTTATTTTCTGCCCTCTAAACTGGGAATGAATTATCCACAGTTTTTATTTCTTCACTCTCTTCTGCAAACACTCAAATACAGTCCTATATTCCTCTCACAATAGTGGCAAATCTTCTCATTTTCAATCAGGTAACATAAACGCACACTGCGATTCGTTCCCATTTGGGATTGTAATGCTGTCATCTCACATGACTAAAAAATACTTTTTTTTTTCCTCTGAGTGTCCATCATCAGCATGTACCTTTATTTATTTATTTATTTATTTTGTCACAACATCATACAAAAAGATTATATAGTATATAAACATATATATGAGTAAATATTAGGAGGTATAAGCATATATATATATAGGAAGAAGAAAAGAAAAAACAATAGGACAGGAACGGTAGGCACGTTTGTGCGCTTATGCACGCCCCTTATGGTCCCCTTAGGAATGGGGTGAGGTCAATAGTAGAAAGTTCTTGGATAAAACTTTTAGGATTATGAGAAGAGACCACAGAGTCAGGTAAAGTATTCCAAGCACTGATGATTCTGTTACAGAAGTTATATTTTCTGCAATCTAGATTAAAGCGGTTGACATTAAGTTTAAATCTATTGGTTGCTCTTGTATTATTGCAATTGAAGCTGAAGTAGTCTTTAACAGGAAGGACATTACAATAGATGATTCTGTGAGTTAAACTTAGGTCTTGTCGAAGGCGACGGAGTTCCAAGTTTTCTAAGCCTAGGATTTCAAGTCTGGTTGCTTGCCACAGGCCTGTTTAAACTGCATGAATCCTTCTTCACATGCCTCTCCTGCGTTTTGAAGAGAAGACACAAGAAAAAAAGGAATATATTGATATCCAAAACGGTTTGGGGGGAAAAAATGTACTCTAGTTTAAGCACTTTTAGATTTCGATGTCTTCTTCAACTCCGCTCAATATCAAGTGGCGATAATTGGTGGTGAAGTTTTAAAAGTGTTAAAAGAATGATAGACAGCATTCCCATCTGCAACTTTCAAATAGGGTTGTTAGATTCTGGCTTGGGAAGATTTTCAAAAATACATGGTCCTTTTCCTGGGAGAATCTGCAGGCAGAATAAAATTCTTTGTTGGTGTTAGTTGCGAAGTCGTGTCCGACCCATCGCGACCCCATGGACAACGTTCCTCCAGGCCTTCCTGTCCTCTACCATCCTCTGGAGTCCATTTAAGCTTCAGTGACTCCATCCAGCCACCTCGTTCTCTGCCGTCCCCTTCTTCTTTTGCCCTCAATCGTTCCCAGCATGAGGCTCTTCTCCAGTGAGTCCTTCCTTCTCATTAGGTGGCCAGAGGATTTGAGTTTATCTTCAGGATCTGGCCTTTTAAAGAGCAGTCAGGGTTGATCTCCTCTAGTTTGACCGGTCTGACCAGTTTGACTGTCTTGCAATCCAAGGGACTCGCAGGAGTCTTCTCCAGCATCATAGTTCAAAGGCCTCAATTCTTTGGCATTCAACCTTTCTTATGGTCCAACTTTCACAGCCATATAACGTTCTTAGAAGATGCATATTAATATCTGAATTTATTATACGAGGAGACATTTAGATAAGGAATGGGGCACTTCTACCCTGAAGGTTTATTTATGCATTTTCCCATGTACTTCTAAGTCTGATCCTGTTTTCATCAGGTAAAAGGTAAAGTCTAGGGCACAGGTGTCATCTCCATTTCTTGTCTGAGGGAGCTAGAATTGTCTGAAGACATTTTCCACGCTCACGTGGCTATACGTCAAACGCGCATGTAACACTGTTACCTTCCTTACCGAAGTGGTACCTATTTAACTACTCGCATTTGCATGCTTTCGAACTGCTAAGTGGGCAGGAGCAAGGAACGGGAACTCAATCCATCGCACAGCACTCTGGGTCTCGAACCCTGGCTGTCAGCTTTCCAATGGACAAGCTCAGCATCTTTAATTGCTGAGCCATCGTGCCTCCCCCTTTTTTTTTTTCATCAGGAGAAAATGCATAATTTTCTGTTGCTAGGGTACTGACGGTTCCAAAAGTTGAAACCTTAATTGTTACTGCAAGATAACCACTAAAGCAGGTTGCCCTTGCAGTTATCTGAACTTGCTTCTCTTACTGACCAATAAATCTGTGGAAGGACATTTTGGAGACATGGGGAAGAAGAAGAGGAAAGTTCAGGCTATATGTTAGGTTTGAAAGCAGGAGAATTATGCGAGAATCGGGGTGTCTGACCAGGTGAGGCCTGCCTGTGAGATGAGTTGATGCCTTTGTAGGGGACATTAGTCCCAAAGCATAGATACCTATTGTAGGATTTGGCAGAAACTCATTCACAAAATAGCTGCTGAAATAATGCATCAACTCTGGCCACCTCCCAGTTGTTTCAGTGCCCCGAGCAATCTGATCCGGGTACCAGTGCCAAAGCTATTAAGAGTTTTCATTAACAACAAGAGATACCGCAGCAAGAGAAACATGGCTATCAGCTGTAGCCAAGATATAAACCAGACTCGTCTCCCTGCAGGCTGAAGACAGTGGCATTTTAAGATGTGTTGTGAGCCCACCATGCTAACGCAGACAGAATTGGGTGCCTGTTCTAGAAAACAAGAGAGTCATGTTCCCTTTGAGAAGATAATGTTCCTGGGAAGATTCTTAAGGCCAACTTCGGTGTTTGGGGAAACAGGCTTTTGCTTACTCCAGCAACCAAGTATCACTTCCTCCATCAACGGTCAATTTGCACCCTTCTTAGGGATACCTTACACCTTCCAGTTTTGCCCTGCTCCTTTTCTAGCCAATGAACTGGAAAACTATTGAGGTTGTCATTATTTAACAGAATCACCCAATCACTTATCACAAATACGCCAACCTTCTTGCAGCTAACTGGGGGGGGGAAGAGAGAGAGAGAGAGAGAGAGAGAAAGAAAGAAAGGAAGGAAGGAAGGAGGAGGAGGGAGGGAGGGAGGGAGGGAGGGGGAGGGAGGGGAAGGGAGAAAGAAAGAAAGAAAGAAAGAAAGAAAGAAAGAAAGAAAGAAAGAAAGAGAGAGAGAGAGAGAGAGGGAGAGGGAGGGAGGGAGAAAGAGTGAGAGAGAGAGAGAGAGAGAGAGAGAGAGAAAGAAAGAAAGAGGAAGGAAGGAAGGGAGGGAGGGAGGGAGGGAGGGAGGGAGGAAGGAAGGAAGGAAGGAAGGAAGGAAGGAAGGAAGGAAGGAAGGAAGGAAGGAAGGAAGGAAGGAAGGAAGGAAGGAAGGAAGGAGCCTAGTATGTCAGGGTTTGTTACTTCAGGGCCTTTGGGAGATCAAGGGAGCTTATGGCTGCTCTTATAAATAAATAAGGGAACCTTCGCTTAGCAACAAGTAAGCCATATGGTTCCTGTCCATTTTATTTCCCCCCCTGAAAATTTTACCATTTCAGACAGGAAACACAATGGCCTTTGTCCACCAAAACAGAACCGCTGAAGCTTTGTCTGCAGAATTATATCCACGCCAATTTATACTCTTTTCTCTTTCACGTTCCCTTGATGACCATCAAAAAGGAACTGCAAAACTTTTTTTTTTTTAAAGAAGGAAACTGGAGCATGAAAAAAAGACAGGAGTTTAAACACAAGCTACTGCCCTGAAGAAATACGTCATGTTAGTAAGAATTAAGTCCAGTATAGCTGGCTCTTAGTATCCCTCCTCTACCTTTTGGATGAGATTGTGCTCTTACATTTTCTTGAAGACTGACAAAACCATCACAAAATCAGCCAGATTCCACTGGGATCTCTAACAGCCAGATTAAAAAAAAAATGACCTCAGAATCATATAAATCTTTTCCAAAAAGTAGCCTTTTTAAAAAAAAAAAGATTTCTTTTAATCCGGCCTTTATTATTATTTTTATAAATAACTCATAAGCGGTGAAAAATAACTAATACTTATTCCTCCTTCTATTTTCCCTACAGCCACCACTCTTTGGGGTGGGCTGAGCTAAGAGAGAGCGACTGGCCACCAAAGTCCCTCGGCTTTAATGACAAAGGAAGGACTAGAACTCACAGCCTCCTGGTTTCCAGCCTGCTGCCTAAACCAGGGGTCTCCAACTTTGGCAACTTTAAGCTTGGAGGACTGCAACTCCCAGAATGCCCCAGCCAGTCCACCAGGCTTAAAGTTGCCAAGGTTGGAGACCCCTGGCCTAAACCACTAGATCAAACGGATTCCCGCTGAAAATAGTTTAGTAAGGAAGAGGAAACAAATGCGCTGAGCCCTGAGGTCAATTATATTCTTAAATTTCATTATCTCCCCTGGTGCGATTAGACTTCTTGGAGATCCGTCAACTCCGTGGCTGTAACATGTCCTGAAGTAATTTTTCATTATCCAGCAGATGTTGTTGAACAGGATCGCCATTCCAAGAATGATCTGCCTTGCTTGGATGAATGACGCCTGGCAGCCCCATTTCCACACCCCGTGCCAAAACCTTGTCAATAATGCTGTAATCCATGCTTAAAGGAGCAAACACAATACCGTATTAGGTGTAAAAGATGGCTCCTTATACAAAAAGCTTGCTAAAAGAAATACAGCCAGAGAGACCAAGAAGCTTGGATCATCCCAGTGCTACGGAAAAGATGAGAGAAGGAACCAAGGGAAAGAAAATATTCGGTGTTATAAAACTCCACATCCATCTAATGCTGGAAACACGCCCAGGTCTGAAGAGCCCTTACGGATTCGCTTGGTTTGAGTGCTATTTTCTTCCAAATCGGCTCATTGTGAGCGCAAAGTGAAGATCGGTTGTTAATTCAAGATCAGTCTTGCTGTTCTTTATTTAGTATCCACTCAAAACGACCGTTTAACATATCAAGAGAAACAATCATTTTAAGTGGGTTAAATCATTTCCCACTGACAATGTTAATACAAGACTGCATGCACAGGGAGGTGTGTGGGTGTGTGTTTGTCTGTAGAGATAGATGATAGAGACGGAGATATATAATTTCCTCTGTTCAATTAGGGTTGATTTTCAGAGACAGCCTGGAAACATTCCTGCAGTTTTCTTGGCAAGTTTTTCAGAAGTGACTTGCCACTGCCTCTTTTGTAAAGGTAAAGGTTCCCCTCGCACATATGTGCTAGTCGTTCCCGACTTTAGGGAGCGGTGCTCATCTCTGTTTCAAAGCCAAAGAGCCAGCACTGTCCGAAGACGTCTCCGTGGTCATGTGACCGGCATGACTCAACGCCAAAGGCGCACGGAACGCTGTTCCCTTCCCACCAAAGGTGGTCCCGATTTTTCTACTTGCATTTTTTACGCGCTTTCGAACTGCTAGGTTGGCAGAAGCTGGGACAAGTAACGGGAGCTCAACCCGTTATGCAGCACTAGGGATTCGAACCGTTGAACTGCCAGCCTTTCGATCAACAAGCTCAGCGTCTTAGCCACTGAGCCACCGTGTCCCTACTCCTTTCTAAGGCTCCTTTCCAGGGCTGAGAAAGTACCTGGCTCAAGGTCACCCAGCTAGCCAAGGTGAATTCACAACCAAAAAATATCTAGTCAGGAGTCTCAAGCGAACTCTCCACTGCCTCACGTCTAGCAATTCGAAGTGTGTGAACGCCAACGTATTCTCTGAGAGTCCAAACTAAACATTTTGCTTTGCATCCCACATGAAAGTCACAAACGCTCTAAAGTGATTCAGTGGGCAACGGGCCTTTTTTTCATAAATATCAGCTGCTATACAGGGTCAGGTCCATAACAAAAATGCTGGAGAATAATGGTCCCCTTCAGTACTCCAGCTAGTGAACTACTTTCAAAATAATTCATTCAATTCACCATCAGCCCACGAAGCGCCATCTTTAGAGACGGAGACGGCCCTACGGTTTGTCAGCTTTGGAAGCCATACTAGGCCGGAAGCTTCCATACCGCCACTTTCTCACGTGTGGGAAAGTAGGAAGGGGGGGGTTAGTAGAGGGGTTGTCTTTAGACATAATAGCATTCTTCCTGTCGGTCAAGGTCAGGCTGATCCTGGCATCTGGAGAAGGACTGGTCAGAGGGCTGTCTCGAGATGGGATGGTTGGCGACTGGAGCAATTGATCGACTGTGGAGTCAAGGGATGGTTTTGGGGGTTTTGATTTACTGAGGGAAAACCAGGACCTCTCAGATTTGGGTTTTCCCAGTTGTGCCACTTTAGCTATCCTAGTAAATAGAACTTTGAAAGATGCTTGCTTCAGAGTTTTTACTTGGGAGGGGGGGTCTGGAATGCTGACACAGTTTGCTGAACACTCATTTTTGTTGTTGTTGTTGTGCCTTCAGAACAACGCTATAGAGCACTGCACACCAGAACAACTAGACACAAGGACAGTTTTTTTCCCGAAGGCCATCACTCTGCTAAAAAAATAATTCCCTCAACACTGTCAAACTATTTACTGAATCTGCACTACTATTAATCTTCTCATAATTCCCATCACCCATCTCCTTCCACTTACGACTGTATGACTCTAACTTTGTTGCTGGTATCCTTACGATTTATATTGATATTGATTGTTTCCTGATTGCTTATTTGTAGCCTATGACTATCATTAAGTGTTGTATCATTAAGTGTTAAATCTGTACCCTATGACTATCATTAAGTGTTATAAGTGTTGTAACTTGATGAACGTATCTTTTCTGTTATGTACACTGAGAGCTTATGCACCAAGAAAAATTCCTTGTGTGTCCAATCCCACTTGGCCAATAAAAAATTCTATTCTATTCTTCACACCCTGCATAATTAATCTGCGAAGTTCATTACCATGCAATGAGGCTTTACAGGTAGTCTTTGACTTAGGACCACAATTGGAACCAGGCTTTCCATTTCTAAGCAAGGCGGTTAAGGCTTCAATGGTGTATTTTAAGTCACCAAATGAGTCGCCCCCTCATTTTACAAGCTTTTCCGCCAAAGCTGCTAAGCGAATCGCCGCAGTTGTTAGGGGAATCAGATGTTCATTAAGCGAATCCAGCTTCCCCCTTTGACTTTGCTTGTCGAAAGGCGACTGGGAAAGTCACATATGGTGATCACATGACCCAAGGATGCCGCAACCATCATAAATACATGCCAGTTTCTCACTGCTCGAATTTTGATCTTAGGGATGCTGTTAACGGTCATTAAGTGAGGACCATTCACAAGTCATTCTTTTTAAGTGTTGCTGTTAACTCCGAACGGTCACTAAACAAATGATTTTAAAATCAAGGACTACCTGAAAAAGGGAATGACTAAATCAACACAGAACTAGGGAATCAAGGGCTATTACTTTTGAAATTTCCATGTTATCTTGAGCGGAGATAACATGCCTCCAAATGTTTGCTACAGAAAGAATGGCAGGAGAGGAATATATCTATATCTCCTGCTTATGAGCAACCAGGAAAAAAAATATACTGGGTTCAGAAAGTGTCAGGCTTGCCCCAAAGTAGGCTTCTAAGTAAAAAAAAAAAAAGATCTTTAGCACAGTTGGGTTGAGAAAACTATGATTTTCTGAAAGCCACGTGAAATAGAATAATGCAAAGCCAGAACTGAAATTTGCGTGGCAAGACGCCAAGTGAAAGCTTTTCCCCACTTAGGCACTTCCCATTGCTGGTGTCCCCCGTCCTCGCCCCCATCAATTTCAAAGAAGATGTTTTAGAAATGGCCACGCTGATTGCAGGCTGGCTTGCAGCCAGGGGTGGGATTCTACTGGTTCAGGCGAACCAGTAGCTCCGACGATCAGCTGGGAGCGAACTGGTTTGCCCCGACAATCAGATGGGTCCCATTTTCCTACCTTTACCTTCTCAGCTGATTAGCACGGCAGAGCAGATTGCGGCGCCTCAGCTGTGTTTCTTCTCCGAAGAAACATGGAAGTGAAGATTTCTTCAAACTTCGCACGTGTCCTCGAAACACCGTCTTGGATAGGCACTTTCACTTTCTTAATTCTGTCCTGCAAGCGTTCCCCCTCCCTCTCCTCCTCCACTGGGGTTCACGGCAGACTGGTACCGAAGCGACTGCAGAGAGCAGGCGTGAGGTGGCTGTTCTGAGAGAAAGGCCTGAGCAAGCAGCCCTATCCTTACGTTCTTAAGAGGGGGCCGTTTTCTCTTTTTAAAAAAATCTAGAGAAGGGTAATGCTCACCCCCTTGAACTACTAATTAATGGCAGAGATGACGATCATTAAGACCGCTTCTATTTTTATTTTTCAGGTATTTCCATCAGCCCTCATCCACCTGCTTCACCCAAGTTCACTTTTAAAACCCATACGACACATGCAGAGGGGGAAAAGTTTTACCTCTCCGTGTCTTAAAGGAGTAATTGTTCCTCTTGATACTCCCATGCGGAATAGTGTTTCTGTGGCCTGCAGGCAAAAAGAGAGAATATTTGAAATAAAATGTTCTGCTTTTTGAAATTACAACATTCACAGGGCATTTATTGTATTTTTTTTTAAAAAAACCCACCAATACTGTGGTATTCAATGGGATTTCCTCTTTTAATAAACCTTAAAAATCCTTACTATCCATACTACTATAATATTTATACCCTGCTCCATTTTTACTGGCAGAGGCACCACGGGCCAGCCCTTCGCTGTTTCCAGGGCAGCCAGGGGAGACCAGATCTAAGCACCTCATGGGCCAGATCCGGCCCCAGGGCCTTGAGTTGGACACCTCTGGTTTACATAATGGAGTTGATGGTACAAGGGCTGTCAAGGATAAAAATGCATGACAATCCATATGCACACAATTATCCCTCTAAGGCCACGTGGCTTTGGTATTAGCCCAACATCCCAGTGTTGAAATCCGTTTTTTTTTACTACCGGTTCTGTGAGCGTGGCTTGGTGGGCATGGTGTGGCTTGGTGGGCGTGGCAGGGGGAGGATACTGCAAAATCCCCATTCCCTCCCCACTCCTGGGGTAAGGATATTGCAAAATTTCCATTCCCACCCGACTCCAGGGGAAGGATATTGCAAAATCCGCATTCTCTCCCCACTCCTGGGGAAAGATACTGCAAAATTTCCATTCCCACCTGACTCCAGGGGAAGGATACTGCAAAATTTCCATTCCCACCTGACTCATGGGAAGGGATATTGCAAAATTTCCATTCGCACCTGACTCATGGGAAGGGATATTGCAAAATCTCCATTCCCACCCCACTCTGGGGCCAGCCAGAGGTGGTATTTGCCGGTTCTCCAGAACCTCCAGAACTATTCAAAATTTCTGCTACCGGTTCTCCAGAACCTGTCAGAACCTGCTGGATTTCACCCCTGCAACAGCCTCTTGCCCCCAGTCCAGATCCAAGGATTTCCCACTTTTAGCCTTGGATGGAACTGTTCTTCCCATTCAAGACTGGTGGGCAGAAGGGAATCACAGCTCCTGTTCAAAGACTACCTGTCATCTTTGGCCAACGAAGCCTTTGCACAGCTTTATTTTCTGTGGCAGCTATACCCCAGCAGGCCTTTCAGCTACTTACCCTTGCCCTAATCTTTCTGCTCAACTATTCCCATGCACTCTTCATGGGAAGCCTATTCAGTAACTTCAAACAGTCCAGAGTATAATGGCATAGATCAGGGGTGTCCAAACTTGGCCCCTTGAAGAGTGGTGGACTTCAACTCCCAGAATTCCCCCAGCCAGCATGAGCTATAAATATGAGCAAGTTGCTGGCTCGGGGATTTCTGGGAGTTGAAGTCCACCACTCTTCAAGGGGCCAAGTTTGGACATCCCTGGCATAGATGATTGATGGATAGGATAGACATGCCGCAAGGGCTAATCAATAAATAATCAATAAATGTGCAGCAGCTGCCAAAAAAGCCAACACAGTTCTAGGCTGCATAAACAGAGGGATAGAATCAAGATCACATGAAGGGTTAATACCACTTTATAAGGCCTTAGTAAGCCCACACTTGGAATAATGCATCCAGTTTTGGTCACCATGATGTAAAAAAAGATGCTGAGGCTCTAAACCGAGTGCAGAGAAGAGCCACCAAGAAGATTTGGGGACTTGAGGCTAAAACATAAGAAGAATGGTTGCAGGAACTGGGGATGTCTAATTTAATGAAAAGAAGGACTAGGGGAGACATGACAGCAATGTTCCAATATCTCAGGGGCTGCCCCAAAGAAGGAGGAGTCAAGCTATTCTCCAAAGCACCTGAAGGCAGGACAAGAAGCAATGGGTAGAAACTAATCAAGGAGAGAAGAAACTTAGAACTAAGGAGAAATTTCTTCACAGTTAGAACAATTAATCAGTGGAACAACTTGCCTGCAGAAGTTCTGGATGCTCCTTAAAGTTTTTAAGAAGATGTTGGATAACCATTTGTCTGAGGTGGTATAGGGTTTCCTGCCTAAGCAGGGGGTTGGACTAGAAGACCTCCAAGGTCCCTTCCAACTCTGTTATTCTATTCTAATATAAAAACTGCATTAGCTGCTGGTGTGCTTTCAGGTGCTGCTATGAAGCCCTACATGGCATAGAACTGGGTTACTTGAGGAATCACCCACCACTCATAAGTTTCTACCCATTCAGCAAGAGCTGGCAAAATGGCACACTCTGGGTCCCTTTGATTCCCTATCAGGGCCCAGGAATGTATCGTGCAAAGTCTATTCTGTGAAATGAGATTCCCCCATAGATTCATGTAGTCCCAACACCAAGGATTTTTCCAGAAGGCCTGGAATGTTACCCCAGAATTTGGGGGAAAGTGGACATAACTCACTTTTTGCGCATTAGTTGCATTTGTTTGTTTTTTTAATCGTTGTTTTGTATTGTGAGCCTCCCAGGGTCGTTTCTGTGCCAAGCAGAAGCTAAATATCTTGGAAATAAATTAACTACATTTATAATAAATAAGTATGAGTAAGTGTATAAATAAGTATAGTAAGGGGCATGCATAAGTGCACCTGCGTGCCTACCGTCCCTGTCCTAATATTCCTTTTTACTTACTCTTTTTATGTATCCAAATTATGTTTATACTTTTACCTGTTATCTTATGATTGATAAACAAACAAACAAACAAACAAACAAACAAACCATCCTTAAATCTATCTCTCGGCTAATTCAGCACAAAGTTCAAATGTGAAAGAGAAAATTCAACATTTCCAAACAAAGACCATACTTTTCTCAGCATTATTGACACTAATGAAAACAATATAGAGAATGGTCAAACAAAACACGGCTTTGATCAGGATACAAAAGAATTCAATAGTTAGAGTTACAAAAACTCATAGTACATTTAAGAATACTGTGGGTTTGTTAATGTTTAAAATATGTAGGGAAAATATGTTTTTAAATGCATCATAATAATAACCCTATTTTTTGCATAAAGCAAAAAAAAAAAGGTTTAAAACTTATGGATTACATGTGTATCTTATCTCCTACATTTCAGGAACTCTCAATGCCTTTTTTATTCGTTTGTACTTTCAGCTGTGGGTGAGATAAAGAGTCCATCTGCCCAGTCAGAGACCTCATTTATTTTCTCATTTAGACCCACCAGAAGTTGCAAGCCAGTCTCAAGACCTAATTCTACATTCCCTTGAAGATTAAAAGGGGGACAACTTCATGCAACCTTTTTGTGTTCTTCAAAACTGATTCCTTTCATCAGTTCTTCCTATCAACATTTTTGAAGCATTCTGTCAATACCGCTAAGCTTCCTTTGTTTCTATTGAGAACCAAAGATCTATGTAACTTTCCTTCTTCTTCATCTGATAAGAGAACTCCTTTAATATACTTGTACTCACATAAGCTAAAACTCAGTTGTCAAAACTTCTTAGATAAAAGAGTGTTTCACAGCTTGGGAGAGCCCAGGACAGTGGAGTTCTTGATAGAATCACCATTCACATATGCTAAGAAGATTAAGTATATTTCTGAAGTGTTCTGTTTAAAATAAAGTTTGGGGAGGAGGGGAGGAAGGAGGCTTATCATAGCCAAAACATCTCAATAGTTAGCTTTCTTTTTTTAAAAAAAATAGAGAGGATTATGTAATTAGATAAGACAGAAGATGGGATTTTTGGCAAATGAAAGGCAGTATTAAAAGAAACATTAAATGACTGCATTTAAAAAAATGAGAAGAATGGATTTTGAGAGAAGATCTAATATATATATATTTTCAGAAAACAAATATATATATATATATATATATATATATATATATATATATATATATATATATATATATATATATATATATATATATATATATATATATATATATATATAAAAACAATTTAGGAGTTGGGGAGATTAAAAATAAATAATAATTGGGTTTAAAGAAAAATATTGCAATAAACAAACATGGCCCTGGAAATATTCATGCAATAGAACCCTAAAAATCTCTTTCAAATGTTAGTAGAGTAGAGTAGAGTAGAGTAGAGTAGAGTAGAGTAGAGTAGAATAGAATAGAATAGAATAGAATAGAATAGAATAGAATAGAATAGAATAGAATAGAATAGAATAGAATAGAATAGAATAGAATAGAATAGAATAGAATTTTTTTATTGGCCAAGTGTGATTGGAAACACAAAGAATTTGTCTCGGTGCATACGCTCTCAGTGTACATAAAAGAAAAGATACATTCATCAAGAATCATAAGGTACAACAATTAATGATGGTCATAGGGTACAAATAAGTAATCAGGAAACAATCAATATCAATATAAATCATAAGGATACAAGCAACAAAGTTACATTCATACAGTCATCAGTGGAAGGAGATGGATGATGGGAACGATGAGAAGATTAATAGTAGTGCAGATTTAGTCAATAGTTTGACAGTGTTGAGGGAATTATTTGTTTAGCAGAGTGATGGCATTCGGGGAAAAACTGTCCTTATGTCTAGTTGTTCTGGTGTGCAGTGCTCTGTAGCATCGTTTTGAGGGTAGAAGTTGAAACAGTTTATGTCCAGGATGTGAGGGGTCTGTAAATATTTTCACAGACCTCTTTTTGACTCGTGCAGTATACAGGTCCTCAATGGAAGGCAGGTTGGTAGTAATTGTTATATACTGTTATATATTGGTAGCAATAATACAATATACTGGCCCAAGTTTTCAACAGCTCTGCAAATCTGTATCAAGGGGGGGAAATTAAGTCATAAGAGCTTAAAAGTTAAAAATAATCTTTCCTAGCCAATTCTAACGGCATAATTCAAAAGTGCATGTCTGCTGAAGAAAGAATTTCTTTCAAGTGAGACAAATCCCTTGGTTCCTGATGTATCGTTAATATTTGCTTTTGGGGAAAGGTCTACCCTTCATAGCAGATACTACAGGTGCCTGAGAAGAGTGCTATTGCATGAGAAAATTCCCCTAAAACATTGTCCCGTTCCATCTTAAAGATTTGCCAAAGGCATTTTTTTTTCAAGGTTTGCTCATCAAAAACGATTTTAACATTATTTGTATCCACCTTTCCACCTTACCCCAAGATTCCCCCAATGAGCATCGGAATTACGATGAAATATGCGCTATAACTAAAATAATGATACAATAATGAATAACCTCCAATGAGATTATTTAAAAACAAAATATTGCAAAACAATTCCCTGAAAGCAGTGATTGGCCTGTGAAACGTTTTCATCCAGCACCTAAATCTAAACCAATCTGGGTCATTCCCCAACTTCGGCAAAATAAAGTGAAGCAGAACTGTTCCTACCTGTGATAGAAAGTATGAGGTTATGGGACAGTAGCAGGAAATCATAATGCTGTCATGAGATGAGCTCAATGAGAACTGTGTCCTGTGTTATATAGAGCAGGGGTCTCCAACCTTGGCCACTTTAAGACTTGTGGACTTCAACTCCCAGAATTCCCCAGCCAGCCATTCCCCATGCTGGCTGGGGAATTCTGGGAGTTGAAGTCCACAAGTCTTAAAGTGGCCAAGGTTGGAGACCCCTGATATAAAAAGAATGCACTGTAGAATACCATATAGTCAGTATCCATAATCATCATCATTCTAGCCCTTGTATATCCACTGCAGGATGAAGGCATCTTCTTCATATTTCCAACCTATACGGTCCTGAACTTTCTTTGGCAATTGGGCCCGCGATACTTGCTGATGTAGTCACTCCATCTTGTTTTAGCAATAGCAAAAGCACTTATATACCGCTTCCAAGTGCTTTACAGCCCTCTCTAAGCGGTTTACAGAGAGTCAGCCTATTGCCCCCAACAATCTGGGTTCTCATTTTACCGACCTCGGAAGGATGGAAGGCTGAGTCAACCTTGAGCCTGGTGAGATTCGAACTGCCAAATTGCAGTCAGCCGGCAGTCAGCAGAAGCAGCCTGCAGTACTGCACTCTAACCACTGCGCAACTGTGTCTCTTTCATGGACACTTTTTAATCAAGTGGAATCCATTCTATGACTGCCTTGGTCCACCTGCCATCAGTTCTTCTTCTTATGCGACCAGCCCATTTCCATTTCCATTTCCATTCTGGGCTGGTCGCATATTGTTTTAGGCATTAATTAATTCAACAATATATTGAGGCATATACTCTGTTTTCCAGTATTAACCAAAACCATTCCTCATGCCTACAAATGTCAGAAAAATACCTTTCAAACAATTGTCAACATGTCTTGCAAAGAAAAAGCAGGGATAGATTTAATGCGGTCTTAAGGACAATTGTAATCGCAATTTTGGTTAAAAATTCTGGATAGGAGCCAGATCGTCCAATTCTCACCCTTCCGCTAAAGTACATCACTGAATTTAAACAACACACACAAGTCCAAAAGATCCGTGCATATTATGCATTCCTGGTCCCAGCCCAAGTCATTAGCCAAATAAGCAGTAATGAAATCCAATAGAAATGGGTGTATTTTTCACCTAGGGCTGCATATTGCTTCATTAAATGCCAGATGCAAAATGCCAACAGGTGACAGTGTAACATTTCTTCATTCCATTTAAACAGCACGCCAATTATTTTTCAAGACAGTATGCCAATTATTTGGTTGAGATCAGATTCCTATCAGGCATGGAATGAATTCAATCAAGTATCTGCAAACTCATTAGAACCTCTAATTCTATTATCTGAGTCTATTAAAATAAAAAAAGCTAAAATGACAGCTCTGAAAGACACAAAATGTTATAGGTTATCAAGATAAAGAAAGATTGAAAGCTGAGGCTTTTCCAAGTGGAGTGAAAAACTGGGGAAGTTCTTTAAAAACAAATAAATAACTAGATATTATCATTTGAAGGAAGGTTCTCCCCCCCAAAAAAGTATCAGCAGTTGAAATAGTCAGACTTGCGTATCACTTGTGAAGACATAAGTCACGTACATAAAATGGATGGAAATATAAATTGATCAGATAAATAAACTATAGGAACGTAACACTGTATATACTATATCTATGAAAGATGCACATTTGTTTCCAAGAAGGGAGAAAAGAAACAAACAAACAAACATGCATGGACAAAAGAGAACGCAGTTATGAGAACGGAGACCAATTTTACAACTTTCTAAATAGATTCTCAGTCATCCAGGTCATTTATACATAACTTCAAAGTGCAAAAAAAATGCATCTTGTCCAACTACCAGTGATATACTACAACTTCACAGTACATACAATAAGGATTACCAATCGCATCCAATTTGGGTGACCAACAAAGTTTGATCTCAATAGTCACATGCCTTAAAAAGCCTCCAAACTAATCAGAAGCAGAACAACAAAACTTAAAAAACTATTTCACGTTTCTTGCAGTTACTGCGGCCTTCTGTCTAGACTGATGGCTAATTGGAACTGAATCATTTCTGACAAAGGATGCCTGTAATCTGATATCAAATTAGTTGGTGCATTATTTACTTTGGAGTACCTTCAAAGTGAAACTAAAGATTTACAGTCAATTGGGTAAAATAGTTAAAGGGTCAGGCAACCCATTCATAAGTTATAAAAGTGTTTCCTATTTGAAAAACTGACCTCTTTTTTAATTTAATCTACGGAGCTTTATAGCAAGGTTTAGAAGAACAAACACTGAAAAAGTCCATGAAAATATTTCAAGTATTTGCAAATGTTTTAAATGCGGTAGAAATTTTTACACAACAGAACATTGTTCTGGTTATTATACATATGACACAGAATTATAAATGTAATGCATACTAAACTGGTTAACTTTCTCTTTCCTAAACTTCTGTATGGCTTGCATAAATCAAAAGTTGGGCAAGAAAAAGTAAATGAGCAGATGTAGAATAGTTGGTACCTGTTCAACGAGCAGTAACTGTGACAGGCATCTAGGGGTCCTAGTGGACAATCATTTAAATATGACCAAGCAGTGCGTGGCAGGTGCAAAAAAAAGTCAACACAATTCTTGGCTTCATTAAGAGTGGGATATTACCAGGTCGCACATTGTTAGGGGCAATATGCTGACTCTATAAACCGCTTAGCGAGGACTGTAAAGCACTGTGAAGTGGTATATAAGTCTAAATGCTATTGCTATTGCTATTACGTGAAGTATTAATATCATTTTATACCGCTTTGGTAAGACAACACTTGGAATACTGTTTCCAATTTTGGTGACTGCGATACAAAAAAGATGTCGAGACTTGGAAAAAGTGCAGAAAGGAGCAGCAAAGGTGATTAAAGGGCTGGAGACTAAAACATATGAAGAACGGTTGAAGGAATTGGGGATATCTGGTGGCTCAGTGGCTAAGACGCCGAGCTTGTCGATCGAAAGGTCAGCAGTTCAGCGGTTCGAATCCCTAGTGCCGCGTAACGGGGTGAGCTCCCGTTACTTGTCCCAGCTTCTGCCAACCTACAGTTCGAAAGCACGTAAAAAATGCAAGTAGAAAAAATAGGGACCACTTTGGTGGGAAGGTAATAGTGCTTCGTGCGCCTTTGGCATTGAGTCATACCGGCCACATGACCACAGAGAAGTCTTCGGACAGCGCTGGCTCTTCAGTTTTGAAACAGAGACGAGCACCGCCCCCTAAATTCAGTAACGACTAACACATATGTGCGAGGAAAACCTTTACATTTACCTTTTTAGAGTAAGGAAGAGGTGACATGCTACCTGTCTTCCATTATCTGAGAGGTTGTCAGAGAGAGGAGAGGATCAACCTATTCTCCAAAGTACCTGAAGACAAGACTAAAAGTAATGGATGCACCTTAACAAAGAGAAATCCAACCAAGAATTAACAACTAATTTGCTGCCAGTGACAACAAATGATCAGTGAAACAGCTTGCCTCTAGAAGTTCTGGGTCTTTAAGAAGAGCTGGGGGTCTTTAAGAAGAGCTGGGCAGCCATCTCAGATATGCAACACAGAGGGAATGAATTATAAACTTTATAATAACTTGGATGCAAAATTTAAAGAAAGAATCGTAATACAACAATGGGAATAATGGGAAGAAACTATGGAAGAAATCTATTAAACCCAACATAGGTTGCAACTAAAGAAGAAAGGTGTACAAAACATTTTATAGCTGGTACACAATTCCACCAATAATTGTCAAGAAAGCCAAATTATATAGAAATAAATGCAATGAGACAGAAGGAACATTTTAACATTTTTAGACATGTTAAAAAAACCTCAAAAGTCCTGGAAAGAAATACACAGCACTATTCGAAGAATTTTAGAAATCAAATTTCAAATAAAACCACAATTCTTCCCATTAGGCATAATTCCAAAACATACTAACAAAAAATATCACAAATTACTAAGATTTATGTTCACAGCTGCACGGATAATGTTAGCACAAAATTGGAAAAGAGATATGTTAACAATGATATTATACTGGAAAATTAAACTAGCAGAGACTATCCAGTAATGGCAAAGTGAAAAAGAACGAAGCCTATGTTCAGATGTTTAACCAAATTTAAACAAGAATAGCTTCCATACAGTCTATATATTATATACAAATCAAATACAGATATGTAGAATATGGTTTTAAAGAGGAAATAAAGAACTGAAATTAGAAATACACACAGAAAATAATGTCTCAAATGTGCTTTTTCAAGAGGCTACTGGACTTTCTGGTTTTTCGTTCAGAAAATAATGGTTTATAAATATTGTACATCAGCCAGAAAGAATAACGAAGGGGAAGTTGTAAACTAAATATTTATCCATCATGTTTTAACAGGTTTTTTTCTTTTGTATTTTTAACCAAAAAATTTCAGCACTTAGTCCAGGGATTCAAATCCTTTCTTATATTGTTAAAAGTAACATGCTTTGTCTTTTAAGCTTAATTTCTTATCGATGACATTATCAATGACAATGAGAACTGCATAATCTTAGTAATCTCCTTTGCCCACTTACTAATATTATATTTCTACATCACTTTTCTTCCCTTTTATCTTGTTCTTTTTCTTCTGTTTAAAAAAAAAAATCAAACAAGAATTTAACAAAAGAACTTGGTTTTTTTTCTAAGGCAGACCTAGTAGAACCCACTAAAGGTAAAAATAAAGGTACCCCTCGCACATACGTGCTAGTCATTGCCGACTCTAGGGGGCGGTGCTCATTTCCGTTTCAAAGCCGAAGAGCCAGCGCTATTCGAAGATGTCTCTGTAGTCATGTGGCTGGCATGACTCAACGCCAAAGGCGCATGGAACGCTGTTACCTTCCCACCAAAGGTGGTCCCTATTTTTTCTACTTGCATTTTTATGTGCTTTTGAAGCTGCTAGGTTGGCAGAAGCTGGGACAAGTAACGGGTGCTCACTCTGTTACATGGCAGCACTAGGGATTCGAACCGCCGAGCTGCCGACCTTTCGATCGACAAGCTCAACGTCCTAGCCCCTGAGTAACGTGTCCTGCGAACCTACTATGCATGAGCTATTCTGTAATATATAACAATATTTTACCAATTAGCCCATAAGGCATCTGAAAATGCAAAATACAAAAAAAAAAAAAAAAAGACCATGGTAACAAAGCAACTATGGCAAGAAACGTCGCAAAATGGAGCAAATATCATTTAATGAGCCACAGTGGCACAGTGGTTAGAATGCAGTATTGCAGGCTAATTGAAATATGAAAGTATTTACAGATCCCTCACATCCTGGACATAAACTGTTTCAATTCCTATCCTCAAAACGACGCTATAGAGCACCGCACACCAGAACAACTAGACACAAGAACAGTTTTTTCCCGAAGGCCATCACTCTGCTAAACAAATAATTCCATCAACACTGTCAAACTATTTACTAAATCTGCACTCCTATTAATCTTCTCATCGTTCCCATCACCAATCTCTTTCCACTTATGACTTTATGACTGTAACTTTGTTGCTGCTAATCCTTATGATTTATATTGATATATTGATCATCAATTGTGTTGTAAATGTTGCACCTTGATGAACATATCTTTTCTTTTATGTACACTGAGAGCATATGCACCAAGACAAATTCCTTGTGTGTCCAATCACACTTGGCCAATAAAAAATTCTATTCTATTCTATTCTATTCTAATTCTGCCAGCTGACTGCCGGGTGCCTGCAATTTGGTAGTTCAAATCTCACCAGGCTCAAGGTTGTCTCAGCCTTCCATCCTTCTGAGGTGGGTAAAATGAGGACCCAAATCATTGGGGGCAATATGCTGACTCTGTAAACTACTTAGAGAGGGCTGCGAAAGCACTGTGAAGCGGTATAGAAGTCTAAATGCTATTGCTAACTGCTACTAACAACTGTCTGCTTAGAAACAGAATTTTTGTCGTATGTCAAGGACTCCCTGTAATCTATTTCCAGTTGATTTAGCTCTAGTTAAATCTACCTCTAGATTTTACTCCACTCATCAAGCAAAACTGGTCAGTTGTGGGGGGAAAAAACTAAAGCAAAATAATGTACTGGAGAAGAAAAGCAGCAAGTAAGTAGGTCTGTTTGTTTTGAAAACAGTCTCTGGTAAATCCCCCAGCCTGATTATCATCACCAAAATCTTTGAAGACAAACATTAATGGCTGACAACTTTATTCCCACTGAGGCAGCTCAAATTTAACACGGGTGGAATATCCATCAAAACAATTTCATTTTTTTTTTAAATATCTGGAATCAATTAAGATGAGGGGGAAGTTTCCAAAAGGCCACCCATTAATAAACACAAAATAATTTGTGTCTGCTGTCTTGTTTGTGATAATTTTTTATTGCTACCTCAGTTTCAGATGTCTCGGTAATGACTTCCACATTCTGATTAAAACTTGAATTGAAGCCACATGTTAAAAGACTTTCACCAAAAATGCAGGAGTAAGCATAATCCTGATAGCTACTGAAACACTGACAGCTAAGGAAAGTGCTGCCTCATGAACTATTATTTTTTTTAATTACTTAGCCAACTTAGCTCCAAGGTTTCATAACCTGAAGCAATAAGCCATTGTAATAGCTCCTAATTGAATTCCTTCAAAAGAAAATTAGCTAACCCTTCAATGAGAGTATCACAAGGTTCCCGAAAGCTTTACAATAATTACAAGATTAAGACATCTATCAAAGACAGCCAGTGTGATCCTGGGATAAGGAAAAAGACCCAACAAATTTCTCTTATTTATTATTCTTTTTTTTTTTGTCACCGCAAATTACCCAGTTTAGGTTTAAGAAGGTAACAACTATTTTGTATCAGAAAAGCAAATAGTCCTCACTGTCTTCCTCCTCATCTAGAAAGACACTTTTTAATCCTTGCACTGATGTCTTGATAGCTTACATACCAAACTCATGCTATATTTGCATTTAACATTGAATCCTAATTTTTCAAGCTTAAGAACATCTCATATTTACAAGATATGGTGTTCGCCTGCAACAAAAATATAGAATAACTGTGAACCAATCTCAACTGTGCTTTGAAACTGCATGTTGTATCCATAGTTAAGGTTCTTTAATAACTAAACAACTCCAAGCCTTCCGGAGGTTCTGAACAATTTTAGTAAAACGTTTAAGGAGAAATATTGGACATAGCGACAAGCATGTGTAAGAGGAAAAACACAGATACCAAAACTGATGTCAAATTTATTATTTATTTTGTTATTTTTTTTCAGATCCCACCTTTATTATTTTTAAACAATTTGTGATTGTTTTATGCACCAAATCTGATCTAATAAATATATATATTTTATAGACGTCTACGCAGTGATGGGATTCAAGTAATTTAACAACCGGTTCTCTGCCCTAATGATTTCTTCTAACAACCAGTTTGCCAAACTGCTCACAAAGTTAACAACCGGTTCTCCCGAAGTGGTGCGAACTGGCTGAATCCCACCACTGCGTCCACGTCAAAACATTAGCAATACATACAGGCAGTAAAAAAAAGATAAAGGTAAAGACTTTGCCTATCCAGCCGTGTCCGACTCTAGTGAGCAGTACTCATCTCTGTTTCTTGGCCAAGGGAGCCAGCATTGTCCAAAGACACTTCCATGTGGTCACCATGGTTATGTGCCAAGGCGCACAAAATACTGTTACTTTCCCACCAAAGTGGTACCGATTTATCTACTCGCATTTGCATGCTTTCAAGCTGCGAGGTTAGCAGGAGCCGGGAGAAGTTAACGGTAGCTCATCCCGTCACAGGGCACTTAGGTCTTGAACTGCCTGCTTTTTGGGTCGACAAGCCCAACATCTTAAGGGCGAGGCCACCATAACCCCAGTACAGGTAACAACTTCCCCCCAACTGTATTCTAATTCTGAATTTTATCTCCCAACCCAAGGTTAAGAAACCTTAGTTTCTTAATCAAGTCGAAATTATTTTCTAAAATAATATTATAACAATTATTTGAACATGAGTCTTCCTTTTAAAGAACAAGTAAAAGGGAAGTTTATTTTCAGCTTTTGCAATGCCAGACTCCTTGAACTGCCTTCCATCAAGTTTGACTCTTACAATCTTTGGTAGAGCCAGCCTTCCCCCCCCCCCCACACACACACACACAACTAACCATTAATGAAGATCCAAGGAGTTTCTCACTGAAGATACAAGATCTCAAATGGTCAGCCTCCCCCATCTGTCAATTCCAAAAGCCGTTTACATAACAGGCCTGAATTCCCATGGGTTCAACTTCAGTATTCTGTAATCACTTTTTAAAAATCAGCTTTCTTACTTAAATCGTCATTTTTCTGAGACTTGGGACCACACTGGGAGAAGACTGATGTTTGCTGTGTTAAAAGTGGGAGCAAAATTCAGGCTTATATCTCAAGAGAATAGAATAGAATAGAATAGAATAGAATAGAATAGAATAGAATAGAATAGAATAGAATAGAATAGAATAGAATAGAATAGAATAGAATTTTTTATTGGCCAAGTGTGATTGGACACACAAGGAATTTGTCTTGGTACATATGCTCTCAGTGTACATAAAAGAAAAGATACGTTCATCAAGGTACAACATTTAAAAATTAAATTTAAAAATTTAAAAATTAAAGAGCGTTTAACTTAAGAGATTGTAACTGCTGCAGTCAAAAATATTTTAAAATAACCAGCAGAAGAGACTATAGGGCTGAACTACAGAACCCTTGACTCAAAGAGCATCATGGACTACATATTTTGAATTATTAATTGACCTACTAAGTAAAATGCAATATAAATTTTGAAGTGTTTTTTTTAAACAAGAGGGCAATTCTGAAAGTTGGTCCATGCTAAACTTGTGGAAGATTAACTCGCTAAAATTTATCCGAAGGGGGAAGGAACTATACCTCTTATTCAGTGGTGAAATCCTCCAAGGTCTGCTATTGGTTTGCTGTGTGTGCACATGCACGATGTGCACCAAATGCGCGCATCACACGCATGCGCATTGCTGCATGCACTACTGCGCAGTGCTGAAAAAGAAGGCTTAAGAAGCCTTTTCCAAGGTAAGTAGAACAGCGAGGGGGGAGGGAACAGCTGTGCTGCACCATTTAATTTGCTAGTGTAGGAATTTAGCACCTACCCCCCTCCTAGAAGAATGAAATATTTTAGAAAATATTAAAAAGGCTGAATATATTTCCCTGGATGAGAAATGGAGAAACATGTTTTAAAGACAAAGCAGCTCCCTGCAACTTCCTGCCACCCCCCACTTTTGTCAATGGGTCAGAGGTAGAAACTAATTCTCCCCACCTTTGTCAATGGGCAATTAAGGCTTCAGCCAAACTCACTCAATCCCCCCCACCTTTGTCAATGACCATCATTTGCAACACAATAGAACAGAAACTCACCACATGGCAAGGCTCAAGCAAGCTTGAGAGACAACCTACATTGTTAGCTAAGACCCCCACCCCCTGGGAGTCTGACAACCAATCAAGGTACTCTTCTTGTGCCCCAGGAAATTCAAAGCTCAGAGAAAGCATAAAGCCAGGGAGCACACAGGATCTCAGCCCTTTTCTGTTCAGGAACTCAAGCCATGTGATCCTGACCACCATTAAACCATCTTTCCAAGCAGTCTCCATGTTTCCAGTGTCTTTGTCCCCACTTGGAACTGAACCCAGATGGATATTTCTTCCAACACTAGGAAGCAGGATTTCCTGCTTTCTAGCGAATATAAATCGTGCGGCGCAGTTGATCGTCGAAAATACCAGTTCGTCAGAATTGGTAGCATTTTTTTAGCTTTTTTTTTTAGCTTTTATTACCCGAAACAGTCCAAACCGGTAGCATTTCACCCCTGCTCTTATTGTAAGCATACATATCTTGTTAGAAGCATACACAATCAACTTTACAGATGTATTTGTTTTCAATGAACATTTTCTATTCTGGTTTTACAATAGCACACTGCATTCCTAGCAAGGGAATTGGCAGTTTTACCCTGGAGGCAGGAAATCCAACTATTGTATGCCTCTTTGTTGGGAAGGAAAAATGAGATAATATCATCAGTGAAGAGATGTGCTAGAACCAGTTTTATTCCAGTGAAGACTGGCTAAAAAAAAAGGAAACTCAAAGCAGGAAATCCGACAGAGATGCATCAGGTAGATTTTATTACAGATGGAAAGGTTGTCACTTCAATTTTTCTTATTTCAAGCTTTGTTGTTGTTAGTTGCAAAGTTGTGTCTGACCCATTGCGACCCCATGGACAACGTTCCTCCAGGCCTTCCTGTCCTCTACCATCCTCTGGAATCCATTTAAGCTCACACCGACTGCTTCAGTGACTCCATCCAGCCACCTCGTTCTCTGCCGTCCCCTTCTTCTTTTGCCCTCAATCTTTCCCAGCATTAGGCTCTTCTCCAGTGAGTCCTTCCTTCTCATCAGGTGCCCAAAGGATTTGAGTTTCATCTTCAGGATCTGGCTTTCTAAAGAGCAGTCAGTATTTCAAGCTGGGAGTTCCCACTCAGAAACTAGCTAAAGAGCTATCTTTATTTACAAGTAATAAATTGTCAAGCATTCACATTTCAGTGACATCCGAGACAAAAGCTACCTTGTTCTCTCAAGGAAGGTCACTTCCCAACTATTTTTTCAGTGAGGTCCATCTGGCCAGAACCTCTATGATTGGTAAAAATGTTAGTTTTCTTTACTGTAGAATTTTGAAGATTTGTACTTGGTTTTGGGGAGGGGTTTTTTTTGCAAACCTAGAAGTGATAGCTTTGCTACATGTCTTGCAATTTTTATTTTATAGCTTTAATTGTTACTTGTTTGGGAAACTCATCATAGCCGACTATATCCATGATGCAACAGGAGACACATCAAAATTAAACTACAAAACGTACCTAATCCGCCTGAATCATTGCTCAAACGCACCTTAAATGTATTTAAAGTTGGTCAGAAAATCCTGCATGTTTTGCTTCTCAATCCACAATCTAGTATAATACTGTAGGACGTTACCATCCACCCCTCCTAGAAAACTGGAATATTTATGTTTAACACACAGAATCATCTATTGCAATGTCCTTCCTGTTAAAGACTACTTCAGCTTCAATCGCAATAATACAAGAGCAAACAACAGATTCAAACTTAATGTTAACCACTTCAATCTTGATTGCAGAAAATATGACTTTTGTAACAGAGTTGTTAATGCTTGGAACACACTACCTGACTCTGTGGTCTCTCCTCAAACTCCCAAAAGCTTTAACCAAAAACTGTCTACCATTGACCTCACCCCATTCCTAAGAGGACTATAAGGGGTGTGCATAAGTGCACAAAAGTGCCTACCATTCCTGTCCTATTGTTTCCTTTCATTGTATGTGCTTGTATATAATGTTGTGACAAAATAAAATAAAATATTCTAGGAAATATTTAATATAATATAATATAATATAACAACAGAGTTGGAAGGGACCTTGGAGGCCTTCTAGTCCAACCCCCTGCCCAGGCAGGAAACCCTACACCATCTCAGTCAGATGGTTATCCAACATTTTCTTAAAAATTTCCAGTGTTGGAGCATTCACAACTTCTGCAGGCAAGTCCTTCCACTGATTAATTGTTCTAACTGTCAGGAAATTTCTCCTTAATTCTAAATTGCTTCTTTCCTTGATCAGTTTCTACCCATTGCTTCTTGTTCTACCCTCAGGTGCTTTGGAGAACAGCCCGACTCCCTCTTCTTTGTGGCAACCCCTGAGATATTGGAACACAGCTATCATGTCTCCCCTAGTCCTTCTTTTCATTAAACTAGACATACCGAGTTCCTGCAACCGTTCTTCATATGTTTAAAAGGGCAGAATATTTCCCCAAAAAGAGAGGCAGAAACACAGCCCCCCACCTTTGTTAATGGGCCATTAAGGCCTGAGCCAGTCCATTCTACATAACAAAGATAGGATTAGCCCACTACCCATCTAGCAACAGATCTCACCACATGGCACCTGGGAAGATTGTATCAGCCAGCAAGGCTCCAACCAAGCCTGGGAGACAGCCTACAAAGTTAGCTAAGACCCCCCCCCCCCGCTCCCTGGGAGTCTGACAACCAATCAGGATGCATTTCTTACACAGGAACAGGAAACTCTAGGGTGGGGCCCAGAAAGGGCATAAAACGAGGGCACTCTCAGCTTCTCGGCCCTTTTTTTCTTCACCCAACATCTTGAAGCATGTGATCGCCCTTTTCACCTAGGGGCTCCAAGGCGCTTCTCAACCTGTGGGTAGCGACCCCATTGGGGGTCGAACGACGATTTGCCAGGGGTCGCCTAAGACCACCGGAAATATGGGAAGTATACTTGCGAGTCGAAGAATCGCGCTCCAATGGTTGACTCCACAAGCCAGCTGCAGGCTCTTCAAATCGCTAGCCGAATTCGGCTTCAGACGCGATGAATTAAAAAAGAGAGAAATCTTTGCTTTGATGTCTCCCTCTCAAGCCAGCTGCAATCTCCCAATCGCTAGCCTAATCTGGCTTCAGGCGCGATAAACTTAATAGGGGAGGAGTCTCCGCTTTAATGTCTCCGTCCTCAAGGCAATCGTGGGGAATTGTATTAAAGGGGTCGCAGCACTATAAAGGTTGAGAACCACTGCATTAAACCATCTTTCCAAGCAGTATCCATGTCTCCAGTGTCTTTCTTCCCACTTGGAACTGAACCCAGAAGGATATTTCTTCCAACAGTACTGCGCAGACGTAAAAAATCACACTGAGTATCGCAGCTCGATACGGCACATATTATATATCCTTTAAAAAAAAAAAAAGCTTTGTCGTATCTTTCTCGTTGCTTTTCCTTCCTTCTCCATCCCATGCATGTCGCGCGTTCATTCACTGCAGGAAAAAAATAATAAATGAACGCTCAAAAGGAACCTCGCTCGGAAAAACAAGCATTTTTAGATTACAAATCTGAGAAGCGTCCCAGGAAGGCTAAAGGGAAAGCAAAGGAGAACAAAGGAGAGAAAAATCTTGAATAATTTCTCTGGCTCCTGTCAGAATTTCCGGGCTGAAGTGACAGATGAGGTTTCCTGGGGCTAACACGCCAATGCCAATTAGCCATGTCAATCCACAAGTACACCAGCTGCAGGGCTCTAACATTATTAGCGTATGATTTTTTAAAACTGAACGCATCAGCAATGTTAAGAGTTCACATAACTCCTAATTCTTAAAACTTGCCTCGGAAAGATTTACTATGGAGTGGCAGCAACGACCTTAGACTCTGGCCTTTGAGAAGGCAATTGGAATGCTATTCGTTTTCTGTAATTTGATTATACCATGCACTGTTAATCAAATTAGCTTATATTACAAGCCTCCCCTCCAAAAAATCTGGATTATCGAGTAATTTTTTTTTTTTGCTTATGTTTCATAAATCTTTCTTATTTTAAGGGTATCGGTTCATGGTAGTACTGTCCTTGCTCTATTCCAAACTGCTTATTCCACAAAATATGAGATGTTTAATATATACATAGCTAACCAATGATGGCATCAATTTTCAAAGAATGAAATGACTTTTCAGGAAGCACACTGAGCCTTTTCAAGCTAACGTAAAACATGTTTGCTCTGTGATTGCTTTAAACATATGCATTTCATTTTTTTAAAGAAAGTTTTCAGCATCGGTGAGCTCCTTACAAAGTTACCAAAATAGTTGAGAGTGAAATCAAAGAGACCAAGGTGACTTATTGCTCACCTAAATTGTAGCTCAATGGAAGAATTTTTTTTAAAAAAGGAGTTAGTGAACTAAGATCAATTCATTTTAGCCACAAATTACTATGCCTGTTTATGACTTGAAATCACCGACTTTTATAATCTGTTCTAATTTCTTGATAGTTGCTAGAACTTCAGTAAATCAAAATTCATTCCTTAACAATTTAGCAGATGTGATTGTATTGTCCATTTACTCTTTTCTTACACAGTTTGATGTTTGGCTTGGGAAGTATTTTGCAGAATTAATTTCACTGAATTAATTTCACTGAAATCCTCAATGTGGATGTATTTGGAACACATTTATTCTCTCTCAGTGCAACTCTGCAAATCGTTATTAACTTTCCAATTAAAGTTCTAGACTACCGTTATTACATTTAACTTTATGGTTAAGGCTAGAAATATATTCCACACATAGGTTGAGTAAATGGGAGGAGCGGGAGAGTATGCAGCCTTGACATACGCCTTGACGCAAGCTGTTTCACCATGTTGACTGACCGACTTCCTGCCTCGTATTTAAGTTTCCCATGAAGACAATAAGATGTTTTGTGGGATTCCCGTTTTTCTGAGCACATTCCTTACCTTGACGTAATTGACACAATCAAAGCTTTTCTATAAACAATGAACCTTACCGACTACTTTTTGGGATTGTGGTCATGAAATGAGATTACCTAGGAAATCGTTGTCATTAAACGAGGAGATCACCTGGCTGAGATGGGCAAAAGCATCAACTTTAAACTGGCACATTAAACTGGTACTCTGGAGTTTATGTGGAGCCAGTGCAGCACACACAAGTTACATGGATGTATTGTGGCACATCCAAAATGCACATGTCACTGTACTCTGAACTAGCTGATGGTTACAATTGCTCTTCAAAGCAGTACACCAGAAAGCAGATTCAATAGAATTTGGACTCTTTGTCTTCCTCCGGTGGCCTTCTAGTCATCTCGAGCCACTTCATTTCCTAAATCTCCTCCATGAACCAAAGGACCCTCCAGGATCAACAACCACACCAAGTCTGCCTAGATGTCAACTGATCCAAAGCTACTGTTGCCTGCACATTTCAAGCAGCAACTAAAACCACAGGGCATTTGAGCTTCAGGAATTATCCGAAGCTTCCTCAGAAGCCACACAGGGTCCATCAACAGCTAGGACAGACTGATCGCATAGGTCCCCTTCTCCCTGCTGTGGGGAACAGACACAGAAAACTCCAAGGTTAACATGGGGTAATCTATCCCCAACAAGGGACTAGATGACAAGATGCACCAAACATCACATCGCCACTGCCCTGAGGTGCAAAACAAGTTCTAATGTATGACCCAACCCCAACAATTGGCCTTGAACATCGCTGCAGATGAGTATGCTGCTCCAGATGTGGGGCACATCTGCATACGCAAGACAAGTTGACATCACAATCAATGAAGGTGTATGCTTAGTGACAGGTGGTCTCAAACCTACACGAATTGAGAAAATATATCCTCTCGCTGTCATTGCCCCACTTAAGGATAGAACTAGCAGCAGATGCTGGGAGAACTAAGAAAATGGTCCTTAACATCCTCTGAACAGACATATGCCCCAAGCCCGTTGACTCAGAGCTAGGAACAAATGTCATTTCCATGGCAAAAACAAACACAGGAGAGTATACAAAAACAAACTCCAATTAAAAGATGGAGGAAAGAGACCATCGAGCGAGGAATAACATTAAAGGAGGATACATACAGCTGAAGGATCTGACCTCCCTTATACTACCTGGAGGACCCAGAATAGGTTGAGAGTTGGAGTCCCTAAATGTAAAACCAATATACTCAAGTGGAGGCTCTTAAGAGGATAACAACACGCTGTGTGAATGTGGAGAGACACAGAGGTCGGCCCATCTGCTGGTATGTCAGCTGCTACCAGAAACATGTACCAGTGATGGCTTATTTTTGGCCAACGACAAAGCCAAGAAGGTGGCTTCATTTTGGCAGTTTAAAGTTTGATCTAGACACGGAAGAAGAAAACAAACCCAGCATGTGTTGGGCCAATAACTTGGACAACGGTCACGGCAGCCATGAGCTACCAAGTGAAGTGAAAGCAAGCTGAAATCCCCCAGCACCATTACCCAGCCTGGAGAACTGGTCTACCAGGCCGGCCCAGAAACGTAGAGCATATTCAAAATGAAGTTTTCTCAAGGCAAATCAAAACATTCTAAAGTTACAAATTTTTTAAAAAACTAAAGAAGAGAAAACATGCTTTTGTGTAAATGATAAAAGCAGAAGCAGCAGATACACATTTGTTTAAAATTGTCCCCATGCTTGGCGAACACTTTATTATTGTTAAGAAAGATTGTAAGAAAGATGGGGACCACAACTTTACTCTGAAAGAATTGTCTCTCAAAATTTTCAAACCAGGCTAAACCCATTAATATCTAACAGGGGTACAGATTTTTGTTTCAGACACTCTGTTAGCTTTATCCCCAGTTCATTTGTTTCAATATTATTTTATGCCAGGGGTGTCAAAACTCAAAGCCCAGAGGCCGGATCCGGCCCACGGGGTGCTTAGATCTGGATGGCTGGGTCACCCTGGAAACAGTGAAGGACCGGCCCTTTGCCAGTATAAACAGAGCTCGGGAGGTCCCTTTTCGCTGGCAGAGGGTTGCAGGAGGCCATCGCAGCCGAAAACAGAGCTCAGGAGCCCGTTTTCTCTGGCAGAGCGCTTGGGCCACCGCAGGCACCCTCGACACGAGCTGGCCATACTCATCCTGGCCATGCCCCCCACCCCACCCCGAGGTCAAACACAACCCTGATGCGGCCCTCAATGAAATCGAGTTTGACATCCCTATTCTATGTGTTTTATTAACTGCTTTGAAAGCTTCGAATTAGGAACTAGAGCAAAGATTAATAAAGAAATGTGGACATCTCAAATTATTCCACTGAATAACACCACTGACACACAACGTTTTCAGCGCTGTTCTTTCCCACCTACTGATTTTTTTTTCCCCTTGGGATTAAATATTTGGGATATTCTTTGATGTACTTCCTCCATATTTTTTTGCCAGCTTTTTACCTTCTGTCTCTTTTACTTTCAAGAGTGATCTTAGGCCCACTTTTCCTATCTTATCAGATAAAAATAACTGCTGTGATCACGTATCATTTTCTCCTCTAGCTGGAATCTGGGGTTCTCTTTGATCTCAATATATCTTTAGATGGATCGTCTAATATATACAGATATGTTACCAATACATCCCTTTTCTGGCCGTCTTAAAAATGTCTTGCCGCCAACATGTGCCATCCAAAATAGATTTGGAAAGACTTGTGAACGTTTGTCCAGCGTCCAGTACCAGCCACTATCATTTTCAGTTCCTCGGTATTACAGAAATGTTGATTCATTGATTGCAACTGGTTGAGATGCTAACAGTCTACATTCCTCCCTATGTTAGATCTAGTGTTAGTTTACATATATCTTTTTGTACAGGCTCCTAGTGAGATCATTGGCTGCTTTATTAAAACCGAAGACCAAAAGACATCTATCTACCTCAAAAATGAGGAACCTCTGCTGGCCCAGGTAACTCTCAGTGATCTCAACCACCCAAAAAATGAAAGAAAGATATTAAGAATCATCCAGCTTAGATCCAACCTGGAAACAGCGAAGCTCCAACCCGCGGTGCCCCTTCAGTGAAAATTGGGAGGGGGGGGACGACTCCACTTGGGGAGTTCCGTTTTCCCTGGCAGAGGGCTGCAGGAGGCTGTTGCAGCCGAAAATGGAACTCGCAAGGACTGTGTGTGCCCCCAAGCTCCATTTTCGCTGGCAGAGGGCTGCAGGAGGCTGTTGCAGCCGAAAATGGAGCTCGCAAGGACTGTGTGTGCCCCCAAGCTCCATTTTCGCTGGCAGAGGGCTGCAGGAGGCTGTTGCAGCCGAAAATGGAGCTCGCAAGGACTGTGTGTGCCCCCAAGCTCCATTTTCGCTGGCAGAGGGCTGCAGGAGGCTGTTGCAGCCGAAAATGGAGCTCGCAAGGACTGTGTGTGCCCCCAAGCTCCATTTTCGCTGGCAGCGGGCTGCAGGAGGCTGTTGCAGCCGAAAATGGAATTCGCAAGGACTGTGTGCGCCCCCAAGCTCCATTTTCGCTGGCAGAGGGCTGCAGGAGGCTGTTTCAGCCGAAAAGGGAGCTCGCAAGGACCGTGTGCGTCCCCAAGCTCCATTTTCGCTGACAGAGAGCTGCAGGAGGCCGTTGCAGCCGAAATGGAGCTTAGGAGCCTGTTTTCGCTGGCAAAGCGCTCGAGCCACAGGCGCCCCTGACACAAGTGATGTCAAGCTGGTCACAACTACCCTGGCTATGCTCACCCCGGCCTCTCAATGTCAAACACAACCCTGATGCGGCCCTCAATGAAATCGAGTTTGACACCCCTGTTTATAATGATGATGGTCTCATCATTCATTTGAGTAAAAGACTACATGTCTATATTTTATTGTATTTGAGCATGTGGAGATGGGGAAAGCCTGGTTCAGGTAACTATGAAAGCTCATAAACTAACTTTGGGACAATTTTTGTCTCTCAGCACAACATACTCAGCACAACCAGCCCCAGTGGGTTCCTATTGCCAAGAAAAAGTGAAAGAAAAAGAATTATGTATACATTCTTGGGCTTCTAGAGGAAACAAAAAATATATATTGAACAAATTAAAAAATAAACATCCTGCAGTGCTTATATTAAACTTAGATTTTACTTTAAGACTGTTATGTTATAACGGGCAGATATATTCCATTGTAATAATAAACGGGGGAAAATCCTCCCATTTTAGAACTAAACCTCAACTTATTTTAATATCACTTTTTATTCAGTATTACATGGAAAAGCAGATACGCAACCTATGAGAAACACATCAACATCCAAAATCAGAATTGAGGCAATATTTTTGTTGGCTAATTCAATGTTTAGAAAATAGTACTGTTTCTAAGGATTTTTCACCAGTCAAGATTTGATGGAGTAGGAGGGGACAGAAAAAAATGTTGATTTTTTTTTTTTTTGGTGGTCTTTGGACATGTTTATTGAAAGCTTGGTTTCATGGTTAAGGCACTAGGCTAGAAACTAGGAGACAGTGAGTTCTAGTCTCACCTTAGGCATGAGAGCCACCTGGGTAAGTTCGGACGAGACACACTGTCTCGGCCCAACTTATCTTATAGGGTAGTTATAATAATAATAATATCAGAGTTGGAAGGGACCTTGGAGGTCTTCTAGTCCAACCCCCTGCCCAGGTAGGAAACCCTACACTATTTCAGACAAATGGCTAGCCAACATTTTCTTAAAAATTTCCAGTGTTCGAGCATTTACAACTTCTGCAGGCAAGTTGTTCCACTGATTAATTCTTCTAACCGTCAGGAAATTTCTCCTTAGTTCTAAGTTGCTTCTCTCCTTGATTGGTTTCCACCCACTGCTTCTTGTTCTACCCTCAGGTGCTTTGGAGAATAGTTTGACTCCCTCTTCTTTGGGGCAACCCCTGAGATATTGGAACACTGCTATCATGTCTCCCCAGTCCTTCTTTTCATTAAACTAGGCATACCGAGTTCCTGTAACCGTTCTTCATATGTTTTAGCCTCCAGTCCCCTAATCATCTTTGTTGCTCTTCTCTGCACTCTTTCTAGAATCTCAACATCCTTAACATAGTCCTAACATAGTCCTAACACAGTTGTTAGGGGGAAAATAGGAGGAAGAAGAAGTATTAGGTATATTCAATGGCTTGCATTTATAAACATAATAAATAAATACTCTGTTTCCGCGAAAATAAGACCCAACCGGAAAATAAGTCTTACCACGATTTTTCAGGATGCTCGTAATATAGGCCCTACCCCCAAAATAAGCCCCAGTTAAGATTGTCAGCCAGATGGATGCACTTAGTACCATATTTCCCCAAAAATAAGACCTAACCAGAAAATAAGCCCTAATGCGTCTTTTGGAGCATGAATTAATATAAGACCTGGTCTTATTTTCGGGGAAAGACGGTACATAAATAAAAATTGATTCATCTTTTGATATGCAGTAGTGTTGTTAACATGTCACATTAACAGCCTTCCCACATTCCCAGGTTAGAATAAATAAATAACAGTTGATCCTCCATTTCTGCAAATACACAGTCTAGTTGCTAAACAATCAAAAGTTTCCTTCATCCATGGAAGAAAGAGTCACGCAGGGAATTGAAAAATAAATAAAGAACAACTGGAACAGCCTTCTTTAATTTCTCAGGATTTTTCCCCTAAAAATTCTCCAGCCAACACAGCAACAATTGAAAATTCTGAAAATTAGCTCAAATCCTAAAGATGGTTCAGGTTGGGGAAGACTAATCTAGACTCAAGTCTTTAGACTAATAATGCCAAAAGTAATTTAAGTTATTATATTAATACAAAAAAGGGATGGGGTGGCTCAGTGGTTAAGACGCTGAGCTTGTTGATCGAAAGGTCGGCACTTCAGCAGTTTGAATCCCTAGTGCCATGTAACAGGGTGAGCTCCTGCTACTTGTCCCAGCTTCTGCCAACCTAGCAATTCGAAAGCAGGTAAAAAATGCAAGTAGAAAAATAGGGACCACCTTTGGTGGGAAGGTAACAGCATTCCGTGCACCTTTGGCGTTTAGTCATGCTGGTCACATGACCACAGAGACATCTTCGGACAGCGCTGGATTTTCAGCTTTGAAACGGAGATGAGCTGAAATGGGAACGGGAAAGACTAGCATATATATGCAATGGGAACCTTTACCTTATTAATACAAAACAATGTTTAAAAAACCCAGTCAGTTACCCAAGATGCCTAACAACTTTATCAATTATCTAGTCATCAGTGGGTACATGAATCTATTTTATCTAAAGAAGGATGCTATGAAATCCAAAATATATTACAGGTAATCCTCATTTAACAATTGCTTGCTCAGCAATCATTCAAATCTGCAAAAGATCTGAATAAGTGGTAGGTATGACCGATCCTCAAAAGTTCTGGTCTTCCCAGTGCCCCCTTGATCATGTGATTGTGATTTGGCACTCACCAACCATATCGAATTTCCAGCCATTGTAGCGTCTCGCAGTCACATGATTCTGATTTGCAACGTTCCCTGCCAGCTTCCCACAAGCAAAGTCAATGGAGAAGCCAGAGGGAAGTTAGAAATCGTGATCGCTTGAAGAGCCTCCCTTAATGAACCGTACAGTCTTTGCTTAACAGTGGTAACTGGGGGACCGCTGGAATTGCTGTTGCTGAGTGCCATGTACATTAACATCATGCTTTATAAACTTAGCATCAGAAATTCCAGTCCTGTCATTAAGTGAGGACTACTTGTTTCATAAAAAAATAGTTGCTTAATAAATATATTACTTCAATGGATTTATGAATTTAGATATTTTTAGTCAACTAACAGAGGCAATTAAATATATATATTTGAGATTATTAGCGCAACTAATAATATAAGCAATACTTTCAATATTTTCTCGGTTAAGGTAGCCACATTTGAAAAACTCTCAACCTCAACAGCTGAGGTTGAAGATTCCTTTGCACACACGCATGCAAGGAGACCCCCCTGCACAAGCTCGCTCCGAGCTGTGTTGAGTGGAAGGTGGCTAGGTTGATCCTGGTTTAACTTCATGACTCTTGGAGGTTGGGGAGGGGATATTGAGGGAGATGTGGGGGGAGGGGGCTTCCCTAATGCTTCTTGGGAAATTAGGGAGGATCTTTCCAAGAGAGGGTCTTCTGTGGAGGAAAAAACAGCTTGGATGGGCTCCAAAATTGGGGGAACAACCAGAATCTGGGGATACAAATATCGCTGGTGCTCATTCCCCCCCTCCACCCCGCCTCAGTACCTTGTGTGTAATAAAATAAAGGCATCTTTGGAATCAAAAAAAAAAACCCTCTAAAAGAAACTTTGTTGTTAAAGTCATATCCTTAAGGCTTTTTGCTTAACTACTGTAAATTATCCATGAACAGTTTATACACGCATATTTAAACATGACTCATGGGGGCAGGGTGTGGGACAATTATTTTTAACTTTACACCACTTCGTAAAATTATTGTTCCTGTTATTTTTAATAACATTCTAATCACACAATGCCCTCACAGAATCCAAAGATTATCTTCCTGTCACATCTAAACCAAACTTCTTGTTTTTCATTCAAAGGCTTCCAGCTTCTTACCCACCCACCCCCTTGCTGTCCTGTGTGAATTGCAGATTTCTCACACAAATCCGTCTGTTTTCTAAGAATTCTATAGCACAGCCCTGTGGTTCTTCTGTTCCTACTGGAAGTAGATCTAAGTAAAGTATACCCTAAACCAGCAGTCACCAACTGGTGGTCCATGGACCACTGGTGGTCCGCGAGAAAATTCTGGTGGTCTGCAGAAAAATTATTTTTTATATTGCACTAAATCAGGGGTCCTCAAACTATGGCCCCTGGGACGGATACATGCAATGAACATTTGTGTTGCTGCAGAGAGTCTCCCCCTTCAGGGTCTTTTTGTGTAGGTTGGGGTCTGCTTCAGCCTCCTGGTGCAGGGCTTTGGGTGAAGGCTGGTGGGAAATGCTGCTGGTGGCGAAGAGCCGGAGGGCCTTGTTCTAGTGGGACTGTATCATGGCCTGGAACTGGCTGACCATCTCAGCTCGCTGAGCCTCCAGATGCCGCTACCTGGCCTTGCACTCCTGCAGGTATTCCCTCTGCTTGGAAAGCCTATGCTCCTAGTCCTCAGTGAGGTGCTTCTGCTGAGCCTCCTTCTCGGTCAGATCCAATTTGAGCTGAGCCAGCTGTTTAGTCAACCCTTTCTCATGGTGGCTGTTTTAACTCCAACAACTGCTTCCTGTTGGGGCCCTAAGGAGCTCGGGCAGGCAGGGGAGTGTAGGAATTTAGCACCCACCCCACTCCTAGAAGAATGAAATATTTTAGAAAATATTTAAAAGGCAGAATATATTTCCCTGGATGAGAAATGGAGAAACATGTTTTTAAAGACAAAGCAGCTTCCTGACTCCCCCCCACCTTTGTCAATGGGCCATTAAAGCCTCAGCTAAGCTCACTCATTTCCCCCCACCTTTGTCAATGGGTCAGAGGTAGAAACTCATTCTCCCCACCTTTGTCAATGACCATCATTTGCAACATAATAGAACAGAAACTCACCACATGGCAAGGCTCAGGCAAGCTTGAGGGACAACCTACAATGTTAACTAAGACCCCTAGACCACCTGGGAGTTTGACAACCAATCAGGATACTCTTCCTGTGCCCCAGAAAGTTCAAAGCTCAGAAAAAGCATAAAGCCAGGGAGCACACAGAATCTCAGCTCTTTTCTGTTCAGGAACTCAAGCCATGTGATCCTGACCACCATTAAACCATCTTTCCAAGCAGCCTCCATGTTTCCAGTGTCTTTGTCCCCACTTGGAACTGAACCCAGATGGATATTTCTTCCAACAGGAGGAGTGGGTAGCAGGAGAGGGGTGAGTAGAAGCCGGTGAGGTGCCCCTCGACATGAGTGACATCAGGTTGGTCATGGCCACCCAGTCACATGACTACCTAGCCATACCCACCCAGCCGGCCATTAAGCAGATCATATTAGTGGTCCACGTGATCTAAAATTATGAAATTAGTGGTTCCTGAGATCTGAAAGGCTGGGGACCCGTGCCCTAAACAACCCTACTATGCACTTCATTCTAACTTCTTTTCTCTGTTTCCCACCTTGCTGAACACCTAAAGTAATTTCCTTACTTTAAGAACGGAACGGAACAGAACGGAACAGAACAGAACAGAACAGAATTCTTTTATTGGCCAAGTGTGATTGGATACACAAGGAATTTGTCTCCGGTACAAAAGCTCTCAGGGTATATACAAATAAGAAGTGATAACTCATGGTCATAATCATATAATAAAATCATCATAAATCATAAGATTAAGCTCTCTGGTAGTTCTGCTGTTTTTTATTATTGACTTTTAATGCAAGTCATTATATATATTTTTTCCTCCAAGCAAAATTTATTATCAACAACTTTAATGATAATTAAATAACCTACTGCTGCCAGAAATCGAATTTGCATTAGATCAGGAGCAGAGGTGGATTTCACCAGGTTCTGACCCGTTCTGGAGAACCGGTAGCGGAAATTTTGAGTAGTTCGGAGAGCCGGTAGTAAAAATTTTGACTGGCCCTGCCCCCATCTATACTCTGCCTCCCGAGTCCCAGCTGATCAGGAAGGAATGGGGATTTTGCAGTAACCTTCTCCTGGAGTGGGGAGGGAATGGAGATTTTACAGTATCCTTTTCCTGCCACACCCACCAAACCATGCCACGCCCACCGAGCCATACCCACAGAACCGTTGGTAAAAAAAAAATTTGAAACCCACCACTGATCAGGAGGGCTGGCTGGAAGGTATCGGTTGAAGAAGACTAATACAACATGATAATATTTTTCAGCCCAGAAATCTTATTTGTCTTTTCAGCTCCAAAAGAAATGTGGATTTGCCCTCTAGGTATCAGTTAAGCCAACAAAAGGACTACATTTCATGGGATGAAAAGAGGAGTCAGTCTATATCAGTGCTTCTCAACCTTTGGGTCGCGACCCCATTGGGGGTCGAATGACGATTTGCCAGGGGTCGCCTAAGACCATTGGAAATATGGGAAGTATACTTGCGAGTCAAAGAATAGCACTCCAATGGTTGACTCCACAAGCCAGCTGCAGGCTCTTCAAATCACTAGCCGAATTTGGCTTCAGGCGCGATGAATTAAAAGAGAGAAATCTTTGCTCTGATGTCTCCCTCTCAAGCCAGCTGCAATCACCCCCAATCACTAGCCTAATCTGGCTTCAGGCGCGATAAACTTAATAGGGGAGGAGTCTCCGCTTTAATGCCTCCGTCCTCAAGACAATCGCAAGCAGTTCAGATCGCTAGCCAATACGGCGTCAGGCGCAATAAATTGAAAACGAAAATAATTTTACGGTTGGGGTCGCCACATCGTGGGGAATTGTATTAAAGGGGTCACAGCATTATAAAGGTTGAGAACCACTGGTCTATCTATATATTCATACATCACTTTCATGCTTATTTATACTGCATGATAATAGCATTACTTACCAAATTGGCCATGTAAATTGTAAGCAGCCCCCTCCTATAAACCAAAACAAAAAAAAAGACAAGAGTAATTATTAGGGCATTCAAAACTCATAGTATTATCATATAAAACACAATGCATTCAAGAATTCCGTCATATTTAAAAGAAAATCCTGTTAGTCGTCAAAGCAGTGGAAATGCCATCCTGCTCCTTCAGTGGTATTACTAGATACAGTACCACGAGTGTCAAACTCGCCATATGACATTGCTGTCACGTGAGGTGTCGCAGCGGTTCTTTTGCCTTCACGGAGCTGGGGTGGGTGTGGCCTGCGCATGACGCATCCTGCCCATGGGCCGCCAGTTTGACACCCCTGCTATCTACAGTAAACCTGCTGGTTGATGTGATCAAACTTGCTGTTGTTATCGTTAATTCTTTCCTAAAGAATGCCCAGTAAATATCTTACCCTAACCTAAGCCTAACAATTTGTGGTGGAATGTAGTCTGGAATCACAGGAGAGAAGGGCTCTTCCCCAGTGGCCAAAGAGACAAGAGAGCTGGAATGTCTGGTGGGCAGAAGAGGGCAAGGACGGATCCTCCCTAGCTATTCACAGAGTGTGGCTATAATTATGCAAATAATTGCTTTTCATCTGGCAAGATTCTTTCCATAGGTGAATAACAGTAAAGAAACTGTTCTTGCCACCTTCTTGCCTCAGATTAACAGATTAACAGAGTTGGGAGTGGCCTTATAGGTCAGGGGTCCCCAACCTTTCGGACCTCCAGGACCACTAAGTTCATAATTTTTAAATCCTGCAGACCACTAATATGATCTACCTAATGACCAGCTGGGTGGGCGTGGGTAGGTGGTCATGTGACTGGGTGGGCGTGGCCAACTCCTCGCCTCCCCACCCGGGCTCCTTAGGGCAAGCAGTTGTTGGAGCTAAGCAGCCACCACAAGAAAGAGCTGGCAAAAGAGATCAGTTCAAATTGGATCTGACTGAGAATGAGGCTCAGCAGAAGCACCTCACTGAGGACTACGAGCATAGGCTTTCCAAGTAGAGGGAAGACCTGTGGGAGTGCAAGGCCAAGTACCGGCACCTGCAGGCTCCGCGGGCTGAGATGGTCAGCCAGTTTCTGGCCATGATGCAGTCCCATTGGAACAAGGCCCTCCGGCTCATCGCCACCAGCGGTGCTTCCCTCCAGCCTTCACCCAAAGTCCCACACCAGGAGGCCAAAACAGACCCCAAGTTGGAATTTCTGCCCCCCTCTGACCCACACAAAAAGACCCCGAAGGGGGAGACTCTCTGCAGCAACAAAAATGTTCACGGCACTTATCCGTCCCAGGCCTTTTGTTTGAGGATCCCCAATTTAGTGCAATATTAAAAATGCAAAAAAAAATTCTGCGGACCGCCAAAATTTTCTCGTGGACCATCAGTTGGTGACCACTGTTATAAGTCATCTAGTTCAACCTCCCACTCAAGCAGGAGACCCTACACCATTTCTGACAAATGGCAGTCCAATCTTTTCTTGAAATTCTCCAGTGATGAAGCTCCCACAACTTCTGAAGGCAACTTCTGTTTCACTGGTTGATTGTTCTCACTGTCAGAAAGTTCCTCCTCAGTTCTAGGTTGAATGGTCAGTTTCCATCCATTATTCCTTGTTCGGCCTTCTGGTGCTTTGGAAAATAGCTTGACCCACCCCCCCTCTCTCTGTGGCAGCCCCTCAAATATTGGGAACACTGCTATCATGTCTCCCCTGGTCCTTCTCTTCACTAAACTAGCCATGTCCACTTCTTGCCTCCACCAGTGGGTGCTCCATCGCTAGAGGTTTTCAAGAAGAGATTGGGCAACCATTTGTTTTCACATACAGAATGCCCTTAGGTTAATCTGGATAGGGCTGGGAAAATTCCCATTGGAAATCTGAAAAGCTGCTATCAACTTGCGTAGACAAAACAGGCATATATAGAACCAGTAATCATCATTTAATGTAAGGCAGCTTCTTTTGTTCCTAGCTCACAATTTTTATCTTGATACAGTTGCAAAGTTGTCCAATTTATTAAAATGTATTACCAAATATATCCAATACGTTCTTAAAACAGATGCACTCCCATAAAATATGACTCATGTATTGTAGAATATGATAATAGCAATATCCCTTAGACTTATATAGCACTTCACAGCGCTTTATGGTCCCCTCTAAGCGGTTTACAGACTCAGCCTACTGCCCCCCAAAATCTGGGTCGTCATTTTACTGACCTTGGAAGGATGAAAGGCCAAGTCAACCCTGAGTTGGGTGAAAATCAAACTGCTGGCAATCGGTAGAATTTGCTTGCAGTACTGCATTGTAACCACTGTGCTACCACGGCTCCTTTACAGTAATGCAGTACTGTAAACCTTTACAGTTGATCAAAGAAAAGGGGGCAAATATATTGTACCAGGAAATAAGGTTTCCCTGCCCAATTGTGTCCAACTAGGGCATGGCGCTTATCTCCACTTGTTGGCCAAGGGAGCCAGCTTTGTCGAAGACATTGCCGTGGTCATGTGGCCAGCATGACAATATGCCAAGACACATGGAATCCTGTTACTTTCCCACAGGTGGGCAGGAGCTGGGGCAAGGAACAGGAGCTTATCCCGTTGCACGGCGCTTGGGTCTTGAACCCAGGCTGTTGGCTTTCCAGCTGACAAGTTCAGCGTCTTTAACCGCTGAGCCATACGCGCACACCAAAAAGTAAGCACCTACAAATCCTGTATTATGATTTTGCTCCTTCTGGTTCTGTGAATGTCCATGTCACTGTGCATTGTATTTCTGCAGGAATTCGTCCCATACTGTATTTCTGCTAAAGAAAAACACTGTTCACAGTGCACCTATTACAAGGACAAATCTGTGTATATATTGGCTCCAACAGGAGGCAGCTTATATGGCTTTTCTTTTTTTTTTTAACATGAACTTTAATTGCATAAAACTGTTTGCAACAGGGCTCCTTCAGAAGATATAATCTAATCTATAAACACAGTCATTTAAAAAAAATTAAATATAGAAGTTAACCTGCGCAACTAAATCAAACACTACAAAAAATTATGGCGACCTCAAACCCATAATCAAATCAAGAAATCCCTGATTTATCCTCTGGACAGCTGCCTAAGTGATTGGCTCACAATTCCATAGCTGGAACTAGGATGGGGATGGTGGGAGGGAAGTCTGAAATAACAAAGCGTTACAGTTGATGTTTAGATTATGCTTAATCACTCACACCCAACTATTTCCTTCTCTCAACTGAAGTCTGACAGAGAGACCCCCGGTGCAAAAGTTCACATAAAACCAACAAGAACAGCTAAGCTTCAAAATAAGAGGACTAAAAATGCAGACGGGGATAGGGAAATTTCAGTCTAAACAGAACCCTTGTGGTAAGGCCGTAGTGAAAGAACTTTTTTTATTTATTTATTTAATTTTGTCATAACAGTATACATAAACATTGTCATAAGTAAAACATATCATGAATAAATATATTATATATATATATATATATATATATATATATATATATGTAGGTCTTTGGTTATTCGGGTTTTCTCCCGCGTAAAATTGGAAGTGTCTTGGCGATGTTTCGACGAAGTCTCATTCGTCATCTTCAGGCTTCAGCTTCGTGCTTCTGGGAGCAATGTGTGATGACGAATGTGTGATGACAAACACCCGCGAAAACCTCAGAAAACATATATATATATATATATATATATATATATATATATATATATATATATATATATATATAGATATATATATATATATAGGTCTTTGGTTGTTCGGGTTTTCTCCCGTGTAAAATTGGAAGTGTCTTGGCGACGTTTCGACGAAGTCTCATTCGTCATCTTCAGGCTTCAGCTTCGTGCTTCTGGGAGCAATGTGGGATTGCAGCTGTTTCTTCCTTTTTAACTCTAGTGGGGGTTTGAACTGATTGGGTGGGAGCTTGGCTGTGCTCTGATTGGATGGGGGTTTTTTTGTGCTCTGATTGGCTGGGGGTGTGTCCTGTGTTGGTGGGGGCTTGGTTGTGCTCAGATTAGTCTGATTTGCAGGGGGATTTGAGCTGGTGAGCTGCACTGCTGTTGTTTGGCTTCGTGTTCGTGGTCGTGCTACATCTTCATAGTGGGTGTCTTTCTGCTGTATGTATGGATTGGAGGGGTTTGAAATGGCTAATGTTGCAGCTGCGGTCTGGCTTCTGGTCCTTGGTCGTGCTTCCTGATCAGTGTGGGTTTGGGTCTGCTTTCTGGGTGGATGTGTGGTGGTGACATCCTGTGTGGACCTCGTGAGTGTGGGTCTGGTGTCATTCCTCGTGTTAGGGACTCGTTTGTCAATAAGGGCGGGTTTCCAAATGGCTGGTAGGCGGGAGGTATCATCTCGTTTGTTCATGCTGTGTGGGCGTTTTTCTATCTCAATGGCTTCTCTGATTATTCTGTTGTTAAAGTGTTTGAACACTTTAACAACAGAATTGTTGCTGAACAATTGCTCCCAGAAGCACGAAGCTGAAGCCTGAAGATGACGAATGAGACTTCGTCGAAACGTCGCCAAGACACTTCCAATTTTACGCGGGAGAAAACCCGAATAACCAAAGATCTACATATATATATATATATATAAAGAATATGCATTAGCTATATTAATTGGATATAACGAAAGGAAACTATAGGACAGGAACGGTAGGCACTTTTGTGCTCTTATGCACGCCCCTTATAGTCCTCTTAGGAATGGGGTGAGGTCAATAGTAGACAGTTTTTGGTTGAAGATTTTGGGATTTTGAGTAGAGACTATAGAGTCAGGTAGTGAGTTCCAAGCATTAACAACTCTGTTGCAGAAGTCATATTTTCTGCAATCAAGTTTGAAGCGGTTGACATTAAGCTTGAATCTATTTTTTGCTCTTGTAATATTGAGGTTGAAGCTGAAGTAGTCATTTACAGGAAGGATATTGCAATAGATGATTTTGTGTGTTAAACACAGGTCATGTCGAAGTCGACGTAGTTGTAAATTTTCTAATCCCAGGATTTCAAGCCTGGTGGTATAAGGTATTTTGTTGTTTTCGGAGGAGTGAAGAACTCTTCTAGTAAAATATTTCTGGACGCGTTCTATTGTATTAATGTCAGAGATGTGGTGAGGGTTCCAGACTGATGAGCTGTATTCAAGAATAGGTTTGGCAAATGTTTTGTATGCTCTAGTTAGTAGTGTAGAGTTTTTGGAAAAGAAGCTGTGTAAAATTAGGTTTACTACTTTTAGAGCCTTTTTTGCTATGTAGTTGCAGTGGGCTTTGGCATTTAGGTCATTTGATATGAGAACTCCAAGATCTTTGACAGGGTGGGGGTCATCAGTAAGGTAATGACCATCAAGTTTGTACTTGTTGATAGGATTCTTTTTCCAATATGTAAGACTGAGCATTTGCTGGTTGAGATTTGGAGTTGCCAAGTTTTAGACCAATCGGAAACTTAAGTCAAGGTCTTCTTGAAGGGTAGAAGTATTGTTAGTGGTATTAAAATAGTTTTATTAAATAGTTTGACGTCGTCAGCAAAGAGAACACAATAACTTGAGATGAGGTCACAGAGATCATTTATGTATAGTATGAAGAGCGTTGGACCAAGAACACTACTTGTAGTGAAAACAAATATATATCACAAGATACGGCTTAAAGATTCCCCATCAGCAAATTCAAGAAACAATTTCAAACAGCTAAAGCAACTTTGCACAACGTTGGCTCCACCTTATAAGTAGAATACCACAAAGGACTTATTTAAGGTAGCTATTCGTTTTAGCAATGAAGCAAAATAAGGACTCCCTGAAATACTGAAAAGGGTTGTAGAGTTTATCAAAACATGAAGTAAGGGCAAAAATGCGCTGAAGTATTGCATTTGAAAATGTTAGGAAAAACTCGACAATGCTGTATTGTTACAGATACGTATAATTACATCTATTAGAGTCCTATTAGCATCGTACATAATTTTTTATTTAAAGATGAACTTGATCTGCCTGATATTGTTAGTGTGCCCATTATTTTGCACAAACCAAACTTTGCTGTGGATAACACTGACAGAATATTTACAGGGTTACTGTCTAATTGATAGATGTATATCTTGTGAATGAGGCCATCCTACGAGGGCAAATTACGCAATGTAAATGCATTTGGAGATAAGAGATACTTCCAATGTAATCTACCGGATCCCCTGCATGGATTACTCCTGTGACTATGTAGGACAAATAGCAATGAAGCTAATTGCAAGAATACAAGCGAGTGGTCAGACGAGGAGGCCCAAACTCTTTGGTAGCCTCACATTGCAATGAACAAGGACACACATTTAATTTCGCAGCTACTAAGGTTGTCGGCCGAGCAGGTACAAAGATGGCCAGGGAAATGATTGAAGCCTCGGAAGTGGGCCCCTCGTCAATCAACAGCAGTGCTGACTTACCACCAGCCTATCAAATACAGTATTTTTCGGAGTATAAGATGCACTGGAGTATAAGATGCACCTTAGTTTTTGGGGAGGAAAATAAGAAAAAAGCAGGTGGATCGGCCTCCCGGAATACCCACAATCAGCTGTTCCCAGAGGTGAATTTTAGCAACAGGTTCCTTGGTTGTGAGCTCTGTGCCTTGCTTTTTTTTTTCCTTTTTTTCCTGCCTCTGAAACTCTATTTCAGAAAAAGCTTTTTTCTGCCTCTGAAAGCCTCCGAAAAGAGCTTCAGAAAAAAAGCCTCTGAAGCTCTGTTTGGGAGCTTCTTTTCTGAAACTCTGTTTGGGGCTTTTTTTCTAAGCTGCGTTTGGGACTTTTTTCAGCCTCTGAAACCTTGGTTTGAGAAGCTGGGCGGGGCTACAATCGGATAATAAGATGCACCCAGATTTTCACCCTCTTTTGGGGGGGGGGAAGGTGCTTCTTATACTCCGAAAAATACGGTACTTAGGAGCCGAGGGCTGGCAGGCTAAGGAAACGACAGCCAATCGCCAGCCATCATCACACCAAACAGCCAATAGGAAGGCAGCCCATAAACATGACTCACAGAACAGCCCAAAGCTCCTATTCCAGTAGAGAGAAGTTCCCTGAGGACAAACTCCAGCACGAGTCTGAAAGCTCGGAAGAGTAAATCTCTACTGTGTTTCCCCGAAAATAAGACCCTGTCTTGTATTTTTTTGAACCCTGAAATAAGCGCTTGGCATTATTGCCATGTGCTCAAAAGCTCGACTGGGCTTAATATGGCCTCTGTGGCTCAGACTGCTAATGCAGTCTGTTATTAACAGCAGCTGCCTGCAATTACTGCAGGTTCTAGTCCCACCAGGCCCAAGGTTGACTCAGCCTTCCATCCTTTGTAAGGTAGGTAAAATGAGGACCCAGATTGTTGGGGGCAATAAGTTGACTTTGTATATAAATATACAAATAGGATGAGACTATTGCCTTACACAATGTAAGCCGCCCTGAGTCTTCGGAGAAGGGCGGGATATAAATGCAAATAAATATATATATATATATATATATATCAGGGGATGTCTTATTTTGGGGAAAACAGGGTAGTCCTGGTGACCGACTCAATTTCCATCTCCCATCAGTTGTATAACTATCTCTCATGGTCTCCTCGGTTAACTGTAATGCATTTGTTAGCTAGCAAGTGTACAGCTACGGTGCATATATTTATTTATAATTTTATCTTTCCCTAATTGACATCACATAATTAACAATGTAGGAAATTTGAGTCTTGATTTTTGTTATCATTTTTTGGTCTTTATCCTTTTTCTTTCTGTTGTGGCATCAAGGTTGCATGCCTTACTTATTTCTATCAAAGTCCTCTTTCTTAATAAACTACAGGTTGGCCTCATTTTAATTAAATTTATGTTATCTGAATTTGTTATTATGTGACTAATGACTTTTGTCCCAGAACTGGCCACTCTGCAGTGTTCCTTCCCCCTGCTGCGGTTTTAATTTAGACTGAATTAGTTTTTAGCTTTTAATTAAATTAAATTAAATTAGTCTTTATTCCTTTTGTGTCTCTACTGGTTCCTGGAGCACAAAATATTTTATTTGATACTGCTTTCTGGGGAGAAAGAAATTGCTATAATGCAAGTGCAACACAGGACTGGAAATACGCCCAGACGTTTCACCTAAATACATCCCAATAGATGCATCCATATTTAAGTGAAAGTGTACAAAACTGATGAACAAAGGCGAAAGGGTATTTGAGGAAGGTTAGAAACCAAAGAGGCAATAATAAGCCTGATCTGTGAAAGCAACTGACTTTTTTCTCTTTGGAACAAAACTGAAGAATCCAAATATTTTGAAGATGAGAAAAGAAACTCCTACATCTTTGGTATATGAACAATCATTTAAAAATTCCCCGGACTTTTATGAAAACTGCTTCAATGGTCAAAGGCTTTTGACCATCTTCTAGGCAGTGAGTGGGAGCATTTCAAAGAAAAGACAAATTGATTGAAAGCTCCCCACATGTATTTTTCAGTAACATGCAGGCATTTATCCTTTGTTCTTCCACACAGATAACACACCAATAATGATAATGTCAAACACCTAAAACATGAGAGTGGATTTCATTCAAATGAAATACACACACACACACACACACACACACACACACAAAAACACAGAGAGAGAGATTAACAGAGTTGGAAGGGACCTTGTAGGTCATCTAGTCCAACCCACTCGTTAACCTTTTCTGGACTGAGTGCCCAAAGTGCGCGCACGTCCAAGCCCCCAAAATGCAATGCACGCATGGCCCCCGTACATGCATCCTGTCCCCCATGCATGCGCCCCACCCCCACCCTCACATGCATGCGCATCCCTGCACATGCCCCGACCCCACACATGCACACGCAGCCCCCCGCATACACACTGCTCCCGCACATGCGCACACACACACACTGCACACACCACGCCCCCTGCACATGCGCGGCAGAGACGCGAAAACCAGCTGGCCGGCGGGAGGTGCGTGTGCATATATGGCGGAGCTGAACTGGGGCGACAGCTCATGTGTCCGCAGTGAGGGCACTGCGTGTCATAGGTCCTACACCATTTCTGACAGATGGCAGGCCAGTCTTTTCTTGAAAGCTTCCAGGTGGGTATAGTAGTGTGTGTGTGTGTGTGTGTGTGTGTGTGTGTGTGTGTGTGTGTGTGTATAGGTCTTTGGTTATTCGGGTTTTCTCCCGCGTAAAATTTGAAGTGTCTTGGCGACGTTTCGACGAAATCCCATTCGTCATCATCAGGCTAGGTGCTTACAGAAAATTTTCTATTTTCTCCTACAAATAGGAAGCTGTAAGCACCTAGCCTGATGATGACGAATGGGATTCAAACGTCAGCCAAGACACTTCAAATTTAAACATATATATATGTTTTGTATGTCTCAGGGTGGGGGGGGGGGTGTATATGTATATGTAAATATAGTGTGTGTATATGTGTGTGTGTGTTTATATATGTGTGTATGTATGTATATACATGTATGTATGTATGTATGTATACACACACACACCCTGTTTCCCCAAAAATAAGACATCCACTGATAATAAGCCGAATCGGGTTTTTCAGGGCATGCACTAAAATAAGCCTCCCCCCAAAAATAAGCCCTCCCCAAAAATATTTAAACACAGAGCTGGAAATCAGGTAAGACAGCAAGAGGAGCCCCATCTTAATCCATGTGCCCCCCAAAAATAAGACCTCCCTGAAAATAAAGCCAAGCACTTATTTCAGGGTTCAAAAAATATAAGAAGGGTCTTATTTTCAGGGAAACACGGTATTTCCATTATATATATATATATATCCATACATATATTCCATATATATATATGTATTTCCATTCTGATGTTTGCTTTTTTGCCAAGCACACAATATCGTATTGTCACCTCCACAGTCAACCCATTCTAGCATAGCTTTAGTAATAGCTATTATCCCCAAGGCACCAAATACCCTTAGCTATTACAAAAGCCAAGAGGTTTTGTACCATTTTATTCACTGCGAGAAACACCATGTTTAACTGTCTCAATAAATTAGGAAAATGTGCTTGTGTTTTGGAACACTTGTTCTCCTTCCTGAGGAAAGATAAGAAACTAAAACAAAAGTTTAATTTCCTGGTCATCAAGAGGTCATCAGGCACTAATTAAAAAATAATATTTTCATTTAAAGTAAAACTCAGATTCCCACTGTGGGAATATTGATGTCTGATATACTATTTTAGAGAGAGAAAGAGAGAGATCTTCCTTCACCACCAAGTGTGTTTTTTATCAATAGCATCTATTAATTTGTTATTTAGTACAGAATGCTCAACAATAGCTCACCAGACAGACAAATTACGGGGAAAAAAGCCTATTCCTGGATCAAAATGACATTTATTTACATTTTTTAATGCCTGAAATGAGAAATAACATATTGAATTTTCTCAGGGGTGTCTGTAGTGCAAAGGCAGGACTCATAATTCAATGGATTACATTTTGGTTCAGACTTGTTTAAATGGGGGAAAAGGGGATGAGGTGAAAAAAAATCCAAAACAAATTTAAGATACAGGCAACGTGTGAACTCTTGAAATTCCATGAATTTTCTGATTCTGCCCACCATCACATCTGAACTTGCTCACAGTGTTGAGTGAAAGCACGAATCAAATTTTTTTTAGTGGCAACCTTGTATCTCAAGACAGCTAAGAAATCATGAACGAGGTACAACTTATTTAAAACAAATAAAATTATTGGGGGGGTCGTGTGGGGGATAGATTCAAGATAAAACAAAAGAGTTAGAGATATAACAACTCCAGTTCCTAACTGCACATTTCTTACAATGAACGAACAGAAAACAGCAACAGTTGACTCCTAAGACATCACATTTCTTAGTAGAATGGAGGGAACAGCCGGGTCTAGGACAGTTAACCACGCCCACCTAGCCCAAGGGTGGTATTCACTTACCTTCATTACCGGTTCGCAAATGTGAGTGCATGTGCCTCCTCCGCGCATGCTCAGGACCTTCTGCGCATGCGCAGAACATCAAAAATGGGACGTGATGACGTCCGGGCGGGTGGGTGGAGCCTCCCGCAGCCGCCGCTACTAGTTCTCCTGAACTGGCTGAATACCACTACTGACCTAGCCCTATCCACTTCACCCACACCAACCCACCATGAAAACACCTGAAGCTCGGGGCCGCTGCCCACTCCACCTGGCACCCTCTGTATGCTACATCCAGTAAGAAGATAGAGGTCCACCCCTTGGCGCATGGATGGACCACTGGGACATGTGGCTAATTGTCCCAAGCGGCAAATCGGCTAGGACGATTTCTCCCGTGGTGAATTTCCCTGGGTGAGGCAGTGGAGGAGGTGCAAATTGGAGAAATGGCAGAGAGGGATGGCCGTGATGGGTCAACTATGGTGAGGAGGCAGGGTGAAGCAGACAGCTGAGGTCAACTGTCCTATTCCCGGACCAGCCATACTTCCCCTTCTTTCTTCTTCATCTCTGTCCTGAGTTCATCTTCCTTCCTTTTCTACTGTAAAGCTTTTGAAATGTTCTGTCTCATTTGAGACTTATAAAAGTTAAGTACCTGTCATTTTGGCCCAGGAACAGGGTTTTTGTAATTTATCTGATGAGCCGCTGATGAATACTCTGCACTGATGCTACTGATAAGAACGTACTTGCTGGTGAAGGAAGGGGCATATAGAGGCATACCTCAACATCTGACCATAAGGGAGCCTTCCCATTATAGACGCAAGTTGTGATGGTCATTAAGTGACTGCATGGGTGGCGAAGCAAAGCATGGGGTGCCTCAGGGATGAGGAGGCCTAGCACAGGCACAGACCCACCTGCCCCAGCTTCCCCCCCCCCGAGCCACCCTGTGCTCTGTTTGCTGTCCCTTGGGGTCCCACCAAGCTTTGGGTCTCTTTTGACCCACCCCGCTGAGCCATAACTTTGAAACTGGGCCATAAGTAGCTTTGGGGAGGGTCTGTCATAACTTTACTAAGCAACTGGTCATAAGTCAAGGACTACCTTTATAGAAGTTAGTGTTAAGGCATGGACACAATGATCCCTGCACTAAGTTTAGGAGATGACGATTTTAAGGCAGGATGCAAGCAACCATGCCTTAAGTAAACAGGACAGACTCCTCCGGTGGAAGTAAAGATTCTTGCATCTTTCACACAAAAAAAATAAATAGAAACCGTAATATGGAAAGTAGGGAATGCATTTTACAAACTTAAAAGAAATCCATGATGAAACAACCCAAGAATTATTAAGATCTCCAGAGAACAAGACAGAACTAGTCGGTGAAACATAAATATATCAAGGTGTCACAAACATAAATATACAGCAAACATTTTGCCAAAGTGCAACTTATGTTGAAACTTTCAAATCTACATAAGCCACCGTAACTTTGGAGTAGCTAAATGACAGTATAATTATTGACATCTCCTAAATATGCTAATATGATTAAATGCCAAAGGTGCCCGGAACGCTGTTCCCTCCCAAAGGTGGTCCCTATTTTTCTACTTGCATTTTTTATGTGCTTTAGAACTGCTAGGCTGGCAGAAGCTGGGACAAGTAACGGGAGCTCACCCCGTTACACAGCAGCACTAGGGATTAGAACCGCTGAATTGCAGACCTTTCAATCACCAAGCTCAACGTCTTAGCCACTGAGCCATCGCGTCCCTATAAGTACACATGTTAACATGATAAATTCACAGCTTTTGCAACAGTGACTGGCTATTTCACAAACTTATTCACAGAACGACATACAGAGTTGAATGTACATACTCCGTGTTGTCTTTCTTTATAAAGTTTCAGTAAGGTAAAGGTAAAGGTTCCCCTCGCACATACGTGCTAATCGTTGCCGATTCTAGAGGGCGGTGCTCATCTCCGTTTCAAAGCCAAAGAGCCAGCGCTGTCCGAAGACGTCTCTGTGGTCATGTGGCCGGCATGACTCAATGCCAAAGACGCACGGAACAGTGTTACCTTCCCACCAAGGTGGTCCCTATTTTTTCTACTTGCATTTTTACGTGCTTTCGAAACTGCTAGGTTGGCAGAAGCTGGGACAAGTAACGGGAGCTCACCCCGTTACACGGCAGCACTAGGGATTCGAACTGCTGAGCTGCCGACCTTCGATCGACAAACTCAACGTCCTAGCCCCTGAGCCACCGTGTCCCCTAAAGTTTCAGTAAGTTAGTGCAAAACAGTGAAAATTATCAAGAAATCCTTTATAAGAGCCTTGTCCTATTTCTCAGCACAACCCACACTTTTGGAGGAAGTCCATCCTCCAGGTATCTTGTTCCATAAAAATAACTCTCTAGAACAGCCTTCCCCAATCCAATGTTTCCAGATTTAATGGAACCCAGCTACCATGTTCCTTGGGCAATAATGAACTTCTGGATGATGGGATTCTGAGATCAAAACAGCTGGCGGTATGCCAGAAAGGCTACCCTTTAGAGTTAATAAATTACAGCCAGAGTAACAAAACCAGGAATGTGCCTGGACAGTTTTCCTATTAGACAAACAGACTCCTGCTCAAGAGTGGAGTAGATAAGAGCTTTATTAAGCAAGAGCGCAAACTTCCATACTGAAAGGACAGTGGGATGGGATATTTACAGAGCCTTAGCAAAACACCCTCCTTTGGTGGTTGGTCATTGATATCCCAAGGGAGAAAGTTCAAACTTATATATCAACAGAAGAACTCTTTAAAATCCAGGGCTAAAATCCCAGGAACTTTCCACTGATTGCCTCAGTATCTAAGCTGGATTCCCTCAGTAATATCGCTTATTTTTTAGTAATAACTCTTATTTTCCTACAAAGAACTCCAAAATTGGGGAGGGGGATAACAATTCAAAAATAACCTGTCTAATTTAGGCTATTGCCCTGGAGGAAAATATATTTCAGACTATTTTTTATAATTGATATCAATCAAGTGGATGTTTCTACTATGAGCCCTGGTGGCGCAGTGGTTACAGTGCAGAACTGCAGGCTACTTTTGCTGGCTGCCAGCTGCCTGCAATTTGGCAGTTCAAATCTCACTGGGCTCAAAATTGACTCAGCCTTCCAGCCTTCCGAGGTGGGTAAAATGAGGACCCTAATTGTTGGGGGCAATTGGCTGACTCTGTAAACTGCTGAGAGAGGGCTGTAAAGCACTGTAAAGCGATATACAAGTCTAGGCGCTATTGCTATTGAGAAAACTTTGCCACAAACCTCTCTACTTTTTCACCTTTAGCTCTGTGGTTGCCACTCAGAATTCATGAGGCAGAAAAGAGCCCAATTCCTTCCCAGAATTATTTCTGATCCCAAAATAGAAAAGGTGGGGAAACAAAGAAAGCACCAAGAGCTACATGCCGCAAATGCTGGCAGAGACAAAAAGGCATACAAACTTTCCGCTGCTGAACAGAATTTCAAACAGAAACGCTATGCCATTTTTAGTCTAGAATACGTTGGAAAAATAGAGAAGGAAGTAATGCCCTTCAGAAAAGCTTTAGAAAGGTCCTAATACTCTCTCTCAAAAAAAAATAAAAGTATGAAAATTCGCTGCCAAGCTCTACTTTCTGCTTAAGAACTTAGGTGGTGGTGTTTTTTCACAAGGTTTTTTTTTTTTCCTGTTTTAGACGTGGAAATAACAAAGTTCAAATTGTCCTTGGCACAAATGCCGAAAACCATACAAATTCTACTTACGGAATGAAACAATAATTGCTCAACAGAGTGACATCAACTTAAGCAGTTGACTTACAGAGCCCTAGCAATCCACGACTGTACCTTGAAAACTATCACACAGTAATATTAAGACTTCAATCATTTGAAGCAGAAGAAAAGAAAAGGGATATCTGTTTTTTTTCAGGAATTACTGTGTTTCCCCGAAAATAAGACCGGGTCTTATATTTTTTTTGCCCCAAAAGATGCATTAGGGCTTATTTTCTGGTTAGGTCTTATTTTCAGGAAATATGGTACTAAATGCCTCTGTCTGCTTGACGAGCTTAACTGGGGCTTATTTGGGAGTAGGGGCTTATATTAACAGCATCCTGAAAAATCATGCTAGGGCTTGTTTTCCAAATGGGTCTTATTTTTGGGGAAACAGGGTAATTTCAACAAGTACCGTTCGTCTTTCAGAAACTCTTAACAGGGTTTCTTTTTTTTTAAAGGATGGATGATTTAACCATTCAAAGATTAACCCTCAACATTGATTGGTCCTTTTAATAAAATACATTTAGCGGATCCCCACAGCTGAAATGAGGGAGTCAAAACTGAAACTTTTCACTTTTGAACTAGACCTGAAATACTATCTGAACAAGGGCCTCTGTGGCTCAGGCTGCTAATGCAGTCTGTTATTAACAGCAGCTGCCTGCAATTACTGCAGGTTCTAGTCCCACCAGGCCCAAGGTTGACTCAGCCTTCCATCCTTTATAAGGTAGGTAAAATGAGGACCCAGATTGTTGGGGGCAATAAGTTGACTTTGTATATAAATATACAAATAGAATGAAGACTATTGCTAACATAGTGTAAGCCACCCTGAGTCTTCGGAGAAGGGCAGGATATAAATGCAAATTTAAAAAAAAATCTCTGCAAAACCTGAACAAAAATTGAAGGGGAGGGGGTTGGTGTCATTAGGTGATGCGTCCTAAACTAGGAGCCAACCTGGAAGAAATTCACCTGCAAATGAAGGTGAGTTGTTTTGATGCCTTCCTTGCTGCTGCTGATAACGGAGAAAAAGTGCAAGGCAACTTCAAATATAAACAGTGCAAATCCAAGCTCTGTTTGCTACATTAAGCTTGTACTTGATGCCTGCACACTTGGAATGTGAAGTATCTCTTTGGAGAGGTAGTCACCATTCAGCTGCTCACGCCAAAGAGAGAAAGGGGATAATTAAGCTTGGAGCCTTAATATTTCTGATATGAGGGGAGGCACAGCAAGGACGCAAGAACTCCGATCATGCAGGTGTTCAGACCAAGAATTTATCAGTATTTAAGGCAGGGGTGGCAAACTATGCCAACTTTATGACCTGTGCACTTCAAATTCCTGAGCCGGCAAGGTTGGATCAGGAATTTTGAGAGTTGAAGTCCACAGGTCGTAAAGTTGCCATACCTGACCGCCCCGATTTAGCAGCTAGGAAATTCGCTTTCTTTTTAACTGCACTACAGGTAGCCCTCGACTTACGGCAGCTCATTTAGTGACCGTTCAAAGTTACGCTGACACTGAAAAAAGTGACTTGTGACCGCTTTTCACACTTACGAACGCTGTAGCATCGCTACGGTCACGCGATCCAAATCAAAATAACTTGGCAACTGACTCCTGTTTGTGATGGTGGCGGTCGGTGTCCAGGGCTCATGTGATCACCTTTTGCGACCTTCTGACATGCAAAGGCAATGGGGGAAACTGATTTGCTTAACAATTGTGTTGCTAAGTTAACCACTGCAGCAATTCACTTAACAACCATGGCAAGAAAGGTGGTAAAACGGGGCAAAATTCACTTAACAAATGTCTCGCTCAGGCACGTAAAATTTGGGCTTAACTGTGGTCGTAAATAGAGGACTACCTGTATAAATGCCCGGACCATTGCAACCTAATTGAGGGAAAGCTTCTGAATTGGCTTCTTCTTCAATCAGATGGAGGTCCTGGTTCGTGACAAATGCAACCAGTTCCAATCTTCACTGCCTTATGTTATACAAAGCTCCAACAATGGAACATCACGCAGAGGAAATGCATTGTACTTAAAGAGATCAAGGTAGATAAGAAAGCACCTTTAGTGTTTGCATTGTTAAGGAATTATTGAAAGTTTTTAGATCATTTATTCTCTGCTACTGCCTAAATACAGAGAGTCCTTGTTCGGGTACCACTTATTCAGCAAACATTCAACGTCAGGACAGTCCTGAGCAAGGAGGCTTGTGGTCTTACCTCGAAGATGCAGTTGTACACCCTACAATCATGTGGTTGCAACTCAGGTGCTTGGCAAATGGCTCGCAATTACAATGGTCACAGAAGGCCATGGTCACGGGATAGTAATAGCAATAGAACTTATACACTGCTTCACGATGCTTTACAGCCCACTCTAAGAGGTTTACAGAGTCAGCAGATTGCCCCCCAACAATCCGGGCCCTCGTCTTACTGACCTCGGAAGGATGGAAGGCTGAGTCCACCTTAAATCTGATCAGGATCGAACTGCTGGCATTCGGCAGAGTTAGCCTGCAATACTGCATTCTACACCACCATGGCTCTTTGCAATCCCCATTCGCAACCTTCACGGCCAGCTTCTGACAAGCAAAGTCAATGGGGAAGCCCGCAGGAGGGTGTCAGTCTTGATAAACTGGGTCATGAATGCATGAACAGGGCCGCTAGCATGCAAGACAAATGGGGCAGTGAGTGTGCACGCAACGTTTGCTGCAACGGTAGCACCCGCGCAATGCTCGCATTGATGCTAGCACGAGTGGGGGGCTCTACACACACACACGTGCCCTGGCCAGCCTCTCAAGGCGGCCCGGTGGCTAAGAGGTCACGGCCCAGTAGTGGGCTGCAGCCCACAGGTTGGGGACTCCTGGTATAGATTCTCCTACTTGAGCAAAGGGTTGGATGAGAAGACCATTAAGGTCCCTTCCAACTCTGTTATTCTGTTATTCCTCCCTATTGCATTTCCTGATTGCTTAATTGTAGCCTATGACTATCATTAAGTGTTGTATCATTAAGTGTTAAATTTGTACCCTATGACTATCATTAAGTGTTGTAAGTGTTGTACTTTGATGAACATATCTTTTCTTTTTATGTACACCGAGAGCGTATGCACCAAGACAAATTCCTTGTGTGTCTAATCACACTTGGCCAATAAAGAATTCTATTCTATTATGAATGTAGACCAAGAGTTTTTAATGAAGGGGCCCAATCAAGCAATCACAGCCTATTTTCCAGAACTCGGATAGGAGCTCCAAATCTTTTCTCAATTGTCATTTTGGGATACAACCCGTCTCTGATTTGCCTTCCAAAATAAAGACTGGGAGAAGGGTGGGTTAAGAACCGGGGCGTCGACACAAGTCCCTGCAGTCGCTTTTGATGAAAAGGGAGGGCTCGGATTTAATTTGTCCTCAGGTGATGATGCGCTTGATTTGCCGACAATTTACAGTTGCAGCAAATTTGGGAAGCTCTCCTCCTGCTCGCAGACATGTTTTTCAAGTGACAGATGATACAGACCCACAGAACAAGGAACAAATCGCACTCACAGAGAAGGGGGGGTGGGCGGGAATATAGCCTCCCCCCCCCCACTTTCCCCTCTTTAATTCTTGGCCATCCCTATATGCCAGGCTTCTTGGCAGGGCCGTTTCCTTTCAAGGAACCTCACAGGGCTTCCTGAGTACAGCACCTGTTCTCGGCTAATCCCTTTTGCCCTCTCTTGTGACGCCTTCGGTTGTAAAGAGCGGCTAGAGCGGAGAACAACGTGAGCCCAGCAGGAAAGGAAAGGCAAAAGGGCTTCATTCCAAAGAATGTCTTTAGGAAAAGCAGGTGATTGGAGAAGGGTGGGTGGCTGGCCTCAGTTATGCGGTGAGAACAAATGGAGCAACAGGATACAGAGATAAGAAGGATGGTGTCAGTGATTTCTGGGCCAGTGAAATGTATAGCGGAGAAAGGCCGATGCATCACATCAAAAAGGCAAAAAGTACAGCCGTGGAAATGCAAATGCGTTTGTTTAAAAGGCCAGGGCTCTTCCAGGAAATTATCTAAACTGGAGAGATAAGAGTAAGGAGGAGTATCTTTTGATCATCTATCCCTTCCCACTCTAGGAATGTGACTATCTTCATAAACTCTCTTCCTCCTCTAACACGTTTAAACCTGAAATTGACCAACCTTAGAACTGTAATCTCTCTAACTGTTATTTTCCAGCAATACCATCTTGACATATTTATTGCGTGGAGTGTATCCTTGTGCACTGGAAAAGAGTTTGAGACATTATGAAAGAATCCTGAAAAGTTGTACGAGCAGAAACTAATAAAGATAAGCACTGTGGCTCAAACTGAGCAAAACAAGGCATGTATGTATGTATGTATGTATGTATGAATGTATATGTATATATATAGCTGGCTCAATATTGTTATTTCTTACAGCCATAAATGAATTGAATTTCTGAGAAGTCCACACACAGGACATGATGGTAACTGCCTATCATTAAGTCCTAGCATCTGATATTCACAATCATGCGCCCTCTAATCCTGCAGCAGTATCTATTTATTAATTGTAATATTGATTGGAATAAGTTAAAAGTAAAATTGATTGGAGTAAGTCCCACCTAGAACAAGAACAGAAGCCAATAATCTTCTTAATAAAGTTAAGACAGTTGACGGTTTTAGAATTTTACAATCAGATAAACATTTGGGGTCCTTGGTGGTCTCTGAGCTTCCTTGTTTTCTTGCAGGCGTTTCATTATCCAAACTAGGTAACATCAACAGTGCTAGTAAGAACTGAGAGCAAAGCCCACTCCTTACTAGCACTGATGATGTTACCTAGTTCAGATAATGAAACGTCTGCAAGAAAACAAGCAAGCTCAGAGACCACCAAGGACCCTTCGTGTCAAGCCTGAGCTACAAACAAACATTTTCATGGGAACTCTAAAAATGTTGCGGCATATACTGAGTGTGATGATTCTGGATTATTTTAAGTGCTGTTTTATAGCTGTTCACTGATTACTACAGTTGAATCACAACCCCAGTGGGAGATACTGTATATTACATGGACATAAAAGGAATCCAGGACTCCAAAGGACATGGTGGCTGGACACCCATCAAAGCTGATACCAGCCAGAGCACAGAACAACTATGGGAAGCAGTGCAAGATCAGGAGTTGTGGAGAGACCTGGCCCTACAGAATCGCCGAGAGTCAGACACAACGGAATGGATAACATCACCATCGTCATTATATAAACGAACAATTCTGTTTGTTTGTAAAAGGTGCAAAAACACATACCTGCTCTTCCTTTCAATAAGAATAGCTATGTAGGACGCCGGTAGAGCAGCACCGAAACCAGGAGTCCAAAAATAGAATTTTCCCAGTATTCGCCTAAAACAATTAAAGGTAGGATTGGTTACATTCAACGTGACAAGGAAAAGGAGGTCCTATTTCCTGAAATAAATAAATAAACAAACATTCGCAGGCAGCAAATACTTTGGATCAAGATGCTAGGGACGTGATTTTCAGATTCCTTCCTTTGCCTGGCCAGTCACTTGTGCCTCCCAAAACTGTCTGCAGAGGATTAGGTTAGGAAACAAGGTGGGAGGCTGTAGTGGGAAAGTACTAAGTATGCTTTCTTCCTCCTCTTTGGTCCATCAGGACTGCTCTTCGCAACACTTCAAAGAACCTCATAACATTCATAGTTCTAACACCTCCAGCAGGAACCTCAATTTTACTGCCTTATATTTCAAAGGCTTGTTGTTGTTGTTGTTGTTGTTGCTGCTGTTGTTAGTTGCAAACTTGTGTCCAACCCATCGTGACTCCATGGACAATGTTCCTCCAGGCCTTCTTGTCCTCTACCATCCTCTGGAGTCCTGATTCCATCCAGCCACCTCATTCTCTGCCCTTCCCTTCTTCTTTTGCCCTCAATTGTTCCCAGCATTAGGCTCTTCTCCAGTGAGTCCTTCCTTCTCATTAGGTGGCCAAAGTATTTGAGTTTCATCTTCAGGATTTGGCCTTCTAAGGAGCAATCAGGGTTGATCTCCTCTAGGACTGACCGGTTTGATCGCCTTGCAGTCCAAGGGACTTGCAGGAGTTCTTCTCCAGCACCAGAGTTCAAAGGCCTCAATTCTTTGACGCTCAGCCTTCCTTATGGTCCAACTTTCACAGCCATCCATTGCAACTGGGAAAACCATAGCCTTGACTATACGCACTTTTGTTGGCAGGGTGATGTCTCTGCTTTTTAGTAAGCTAGTATTTAGTATTCAAATACAAATACAAAGGACCGTGTGCATTTGCATAGTGATAGGTCATATTAGAAAAAAATATTAGAAAAAAATTCTAAGCTGACCAAACGTTTACATTTGCATTCAATGAAATTATTATTTATTCAAATGTATGTACCCCCGTTCAGGGTGACATTTCCCAAAACAGGGAAACAATCAATATAAAGAACTGTACATAAAAATGCAACAAATATTCTGTACAAAATAAGAAAATCGCTATCATCTTTTTATAAGGCAGGCAGTAAGTACAGGTAGTCCTCGATTTACAACAAAAGTGACCGTTCAAAGTTACGTCACTCAAAGTGACGTATGGCCATTTTTTCACACTTACAACCCATTACAGCATCCCCACAGTCATGTGATCAAAATTCAGATGCTTGTCTACTGGCTCCTATTTATGACGGTTGCAGGGTTATGTGATCCCACCTCTGGCAACCTTCTCACAAGCAAAGTCATTGGGGAAGCCAGATTCACTTAGCAACCGTGTCGCTAATTGAATAACTGCAAGTGATCCACTTAAGAATTGGGGCAAGAAAGATTAGGGCCTCTGGTGGCTCAACAGACTAAGCAGTCTGTTATTAACGCAGCTGCTTGCAATTACTGCAAGTTCAAGTCCCACCAGGCCCAAGGTTGACTCAGCCTTCCATCCTTTATAAGGTAGGTAAAATGAGGACCCAGATTGTTGGGGGCAATAAAAGTTGACTTTGTATATAATATACAAATGGATGAAGACTATTGCTTGACACCATGTAAGCCACCCTGAGTCTTCGGAGAAGGGCGGGATATAAATTCAAATAATAAATAAATAAATAAATAATAAATCGTAAGATGGGGCAGAATTCACTTAACAGCTATGACCAGAAAGGTCGTAAAATGGGAGAAAACTCAGTTAACAAATGTTTCACTTAACGACCGGAAATTTTGGGCTCAATCGTGGTTGTAAGATGAGGACTACCTGTAGTAAAGGCCTGGGTGTGATGGAAGATGACACCAGGTTATTTCACCATCCATTGATTTAGTCCAAAAATGTATAATCAAATCACCTTAAAATGCAGAAAAACATAATGTAAAGACTTCCATTGGCTGTGAGGAAGGATGTTGACTGGAGAATTTCAGGAAGCAGCTTGTTCAAATAATAATCAAGTTTTCGTTTCCGGAGAATTGCAGCAATCTGAAAGAGATTGGCGCACCAGTTCAAACTATTTATTTCAATGTGACTTGTTTTACCCTTCCAACTCCTGCTTACAAAGAAGAAAAACCCACATCAATAAAACTGTAAACGACACGGAAGTAAAACCTGTCCCAAGATTAATGTTCATTCTGTTAACTTGCCCCATTGAGGGGGGGGGGGAGACACACATTTCATACCTGAGACAGATTCTCCATGCAATACGGCTTCAGTAAGAAAAGCAATTTTCCAACAGCGCCAATTGAGGTCAATGAAGCAGAAACGTGACTTGGTCAGCCAGGACTAGAACTAATTATGGTTACTCGTGTGCTTCCATTTCTTCTATTCCCCTACTCTTTTATATCTCTCCTTGAATTACAAGACCCATATCTGTGGGGAAAATCAGGCTTCAAGAATCCTTCGTTTGTCCAAACCGGTCAGGTAATTCCTATGCAAACTAAGGGTTGAACCTGGAAGCCAGTTTGCATTCAAAACGGGCTGGTTCTGATCACCTTTTTTAACATACAGGTGGTCCTCGACTTATGACAGTTCATTTAGTGACTGTTTAAAGTTACAACGGCACTGAAAAAACTGAGTTAAGACCAGGGGTGAAATCCAGCAGGTTCTGACAGGTTCTGGAGAACCGGTAGCGGAAATTTTGAGTAGTTCAGAGAACCGGCAAATGCCACCTCTGGCTGGCCCCAGAGGGGGGTGGGAATGGAGATTTTGCAGTATCCTTCTCCCAGGAGTGGCGAGGGAATGGGGATTTTGCAGTATCTTTCCCCTGCCATGCCCACCAAGCCACACCCACAGAACCGGTAGTAAAAAAAATTGGATTTCACCACTGCTTAAGATTGTTTTTCACACTTACAACCACTGCAGCATTCCCATGGTCACATGATCAAAATTCAGATGCTTGGCAACTGACTCATATTTATGACCACTGCAGTGTCCCGGGGTCATGTGATCCAGCTTCTGCGATCCTCTGACGAGCAAAATCGATGGGAAATCCAGATTCACTTAACCACCCCATGGCTAGTTTAACAAATGCAATGATTCGCTTAACGACTGTGGTAAAAAACATGGTAAAATGGGGCAAACTCACTTCACAGTTTTTCACTTAGCCACATAAATCTTGGCCTCAAATTGGGGTTGTAACTCGAGGACTACCTGCATTTCAAGTTCAAAGAAATTATTTAAACCTCAAAACTTCCAAAGCACGTGAAACATTTTGGCAATCCGAATTTCTGCACACTCCAAAGGGGCATTTTGAACACAGCAGGGCTCAAATTCCCAGCTTTTAGACAGCCCAACTTTTCCCTTTGCATTTTCATACAAAGGAAATTTGTTCCCTTACATATTTTTAAAACACTGATTGGTCATTTTCCCCATCCTAAAATATCCTGACATGCATACTAATTTATTAATTAACTTGGTATCTGTGTAAATAACCTATCTGTATAGAAATAATTTTGATACCATCGACCATGGTATCCTGCTGCACCGGTTGGAGGGATTGGGAGTGGGAGGCACCGTTTATCGGTGGTTCTCCTCCTATCTCTCCGATCGGTCGCAGACGGTGTTGACGGGGGGGCAGAGGTCGGCCCCGAGACGCCTCACTTGTGGGGTGCCTCAGGGGTCGATTCTCTCGCCCCTCTTGTTCAACATCTATATGAAGCCGCTGGGTGAGATCATCAGTGGTTTCGGTGTGAGGTACCAGCTTTACGCTGATGACACTCAGCTGTACTTTTCCACACCGGACCACCCCAACGAAGCTATCGAGGTGTTGTCCCGGTGTCTGGAGGCCGTACGGGTCTGGATGGGGAGAAACAGGCTCAAGCTCAATCCCTCCAAGACGGAGTGGCTGTGGATGCCGGCATCCCGGTACAGTCAGCTGCAGCCGCGGCTGACTGTTGGGGGTGAGTCATTGGCCCCAATGGAGAGGGTGCGCAATTTGGGCGTTCTCCTGGATGGACGGCTGTCTTTTGAAGACCATTTGACGGCCGTCTCCAGGAGAGCCTTTCACCAGGTTCGCCTGGTTCGCCAGTTGTGCCCCTTTCTAGACCGGGATGCCCTGTGCACGGTCACTCATGCTCTCGTGACATCTCTGCTGGACTACTGCAATGCTCTCTACATGGGGCTCCCCTTGAGGAGCACCCGGAGACTCCAGGTAGTTCAGAATGCAGCTGCGCGGGTGATAGAGGGAGCCCCTCGTGGCTCCCACGTAACACCTCTCCTGCGCAGACTGCACTGGCTGCCTGTGGTTTTCCGGGTGCGCTTCAAGGTTCTGGTAATGATCTTCAAAGCGCTCCATGGCATAGGGCCGGGTTACTTACGGGACCGTCTGCTGCCACCGAATGCCTCCCACCGACCCGTGCGCTCTCACAGGGAGGGACTCCTCAGGGTGCCGTCGGCCAGGCAGTGCAGACTGGCGACGCCCAGGGGAAGGGCCTTTTCTGTGGGGGCTCCCACCCTCTGGAACAAGCTTCCCCCAGGACTTCATCAACTTCCTGACCTTCGGACCTTCCGCCACGAGCTTAAGACACATCTATTCATTTGCGCAGGACTGGACTAGGGTTTTAAATTTTTAAATGACTAAATTTTAGATTTTGGTTTTAAATTGGGTTTTATTATTTATATGTTTATTTTAAATATTTGGCCTTTATAATAAGTTTTTTAGATGAATGTTTTACTTTGTATATTTATGTGTTTTTACATGGCTGTACACCACCCTGAGTCCTTAGGGAGATAGGGCGGTATAAAAATACGAATAAATAAATAATAAAATAAATAAATAATGGAGAAGGGGGCTTCATTTTTCATTAAACTTCCACCTCTTCTACTTCCTCAGAGGTGTAACTTATTATATCAGCGAAACAAGTATCATTCTTCAGGCTTGTTTTATAAGATGTAATTTAACTGATTAAATTTATATTCTTGGTTTACAAATTAAAACATTTAAAAAACAAGTACACAACACATACACAAAAAACACTATTCTACAAAGGTAGTTATGATGACCATATTCAGTCTCCAGTTTGATGCTGTTTTACACCCTTGCAACTAAACTTTCCTATGCTACTTAGAGAGGGAGGGAGTGTAGGAAAGTATACCGCCCTACAGTGGGAGGTAACAAGTTAGGGCCTCTGTGGCTCAGACTGGTAAGACAGTCTGTTATTAACAGCAGCTGCTTGCAATTACTGCAGGTTCAAGCCCCACCAGGCCCAAGATTGACTCAGCCTTCCATCCTTTATAAGGTAGGTAAAATGAGGACCCAGATTGTTGGAGGCAATAAGTTGACTTTGTATATAATATACAGATGGATGAAGACTATTGCTTGACATAGTGTAAGTCGCCCTGAGTCTTCGGAGAAGGGCGGGATATAAATGCAAATAAAAAGAAATTAAAAAAAACAAGTTAGGACCTATTTGTTACAAGAATGTAATTTCGAGTGCCATGAAGTATTGTTGTTGTTATTTGGTTGTTTCCTAGCACAATGAATAGCAGCCCTCAGGAGCATGGCGTTTCCCAATTATGTTTGATGAGTTAAGCTTGAGTGGAAACTTCTGGAAAGAAACAATTTACAAACGGCAGCCTTAACAAACCGTGGGGAAATTTGTAATGGTGTGGGAATGCCCAAATGTTGTTTGAACATGTTTAAAAGCGGTTTGTAATATTCTTGGACAGCTTCACTCGCTTCTTTTTACAAGTGCCAATTTTAACCCAATCAGAGCGTACAAGTAAATATCTCACCAACTGCATTTAAGACACCAAAACAACGCTGTTGCAAGATCCCCAAGTTGTAGGGTTTACAAGCTGGCCAGGAACTGACATATTAATTTAGTTATTTAAATTGAATAATCATGTTTGATTTAATTCTAATGAATTGAATTGATTTTTTTTAATAATTAGCAAACTATTCAATCAGAACAAAATGCTTTTATTTATTTTATTGAAGAAACTTACATGGCTATCCAACTTAAAACACTGCAAGTCTGGGCAACAAAATGTAAACCTCGAAACAATAGAAAACCAAGCGCACGAATTTTGATCAGGTGACCCGTAGGGATGCTACAATGGTTGTAAGTGTGAGGACTGATCCCAAGTCACTTTTTTCAGTGTCACTGCAACTTCAAACAGTCACTAAATGAACTGTTATACACCGAGAACTACCTGTATCAGGGGAGGGGGGAAATGATCATTCCACAGGGCAGATGCGGCAATGGAAAAGGGGAGGTTCCCTATATCAGACTAACAGAATGACAGAGTTAGAAGGGACCTTGAAGGTCTTCTAGTCCAACCCCCTGCTCAAGCAGGAAATGACTGTAACATTTCAGACAAATGTCCAATCTCTTCTTTAAAATGTCCAGTGTTCTGGAGGCAAGTTGATCCACAGGTTAATTGTTCTTGCTGTCAGGAAATTCCTCCTTAATTCTAAGTTGCTTCTCTCCTTGATTAGTTTCCACCCATTGCTTCTCGTCCTGCCCTCAAGTGCTTTGGAGAATAGCTTGGCTCCCTCTTCTTTGTGGCAGCCCCTGAGATATTGGAAGACTGCTATCATGTCTTCCCTAGTCCTTCTTTTCATTAAACTAGACATAGCCAGTTCCTGCAACCGTTCTTCATATGTTTTATCCTCCAGTCCCCTAATCATCTTGGTTGCTCTTCTCTGCACTCTTGCTAGAGTCTCAACATCTTTTTTACATCGTGGCGACCAAAACTGGATGCAGTATTCCAAGTGTGGCCTTATAAAGGCATTATAAAGTGGTATTAACACTTCACGTGATCTTGATTCTATCCCACTGTTAAGGCAGCCAAGATCTCGTTTTTTTAGTTCCCGTTTCTCCAACTTGTTACCAACAATGATTTCCAATACCACTTTTAGCTGTTGTGGAGGAAACAATTCCACAACCAATGAAAAGAGGCGAAGAGAAATTTATTCAGCAAGGCTCATTAGTTCTGTTCTATAGAAAGAGATGCAAGCACTGGGAGGCAGGGATGGGCTGCTGGGGGTTCGCAGGGGTTCGGGAGAACCTCAAGCTAAGATTCTGTGCAGTTCGGAGAACCCCCCCCAAATCCCACTCCTGGCTGGTCCCACCTGCCTCACCCTGCCCCGCTCTGATCAGAAGTCCCCACGCGGCCCGTGCAAGGCACGAACGGAGGTTCAGTGAGGGCAAACAGTGTCGACTGGTGGCCCCCAGGGGGAGGGCCTTCTCTGTGGGGGCTCCGACCCTGTGGAACGAACTTCCCCTCGGGCTTCGACAACTACCTGACCTTAGGACCTTTCGCCGCGAACTTAAAACCTATTTATTTCGGATGGCTGGACTAGCTTGATTTTTATCTGTAATTTTAATTGAATGTGATGGGTTTTTAAATTTTTGTAATTTTATGGGGGTGTTTATATTATTTTAATTTTTGGGCTAATTTAAATCAGTTTTTTAAGGGTTGTTTTAATTATTGTGTATGTCTGTATTTTATCTGCCTGTTCACCACCCTGAGTCCTTCGGGAGAAGGGCGGTATACAAATTAAAATATTATTATTATTATTATTATATTATTAAAATACGAACCTACCAGAAGTTCCGGCCTCCAAAGGGCCTCCATTTCCAGCCTCCAGAAGACCTCCAGAGTCTGGGGAGACCGTTTTCACCCTCCCAGAGGCTCAAGAAAAGCCTCCAGAGCCCAGGGAGGGCAAAAACGTCCCCCCTGCCATAGTGCAGGAGGCCAAGTGACCCATGCCCACCATGGCCACGCCCACCCAGCAACCGGGTAGAGAACCCCTTGCTAAAATTCTTGAAGTCCACCCCAGTTGGGAGGGTTTTAACATGCTAGCACAATGCTTCCATTTCTCATTAGTTTAATAAAAGCTTTTGCCTCACACAGTTAAACTTTACATTTCGTGCACGTACAAAGGTGCTTTATTTCCTATAAGGTGTTTTAAAATGTTGATGGGTTTACTTCCCCATCTTAGAATATCCCGACATGCATGCTAATTTATCACTTTTGTTTCTTTGTGCGTGACCTATCCATTCAAAGATAATGGAGAAGGGCATTTATGTTCCTACACTGTTTAACCCACTAGCTTTCTGAACAAATCACTTATGTAAACATAGAGGAACAGACCTGTTGCTTGTTGTTACACAAGTTCAAACAATAGATACCCGGATTCTTGTTGATATATATTTGGTAGCAAAATATCAAATGCATTTAATAAGACTGAGTATCTTCCTTCACGTTACATAACCAGAGGAAGGGAAAAAAATATACTTGGTAACTTTTTTTTTCCCCATTCTATTTCCACCTGCAGCAATTGAGTGTCTTTTAATTGGATGTAATAATCACATGGAATAAAACATTCAGGCTACAAAGCAGCTAATTATGCAAGCTCAACCACTGAAAAACATTTTCTCTGAACATTTGTAGAGTGGCCTTCATTTTTTTTTTAATTTGAATTTATATCCCGCCCTTCTCCGAAGACTCAGGGCGGCTTACATTGTGTTAAGCAATAGTCTTCATCCATTTGTATATTATATACAAAGTCAACTTTTATTGCCCCCAACAATCTGGGTCCTCATTTTACCTACCTTATAAAGGATGGAAGGCTGAGTCAACCTTGGGCCTGGTGGGACTTGAACTTGCAGTAATTGCAAGCAGCTGTGTTAATAACAGACTGCTTAGTCTGTTGAGCCACCAGAGGCCCTTCCGCAATTTTTTTTTTCTTACAATAAGAAATTGTGGTTAAGGCATCAGGTTAGAACCCGGGAGACTGTCTATGGAGATTCTCAGTCATCCAGGTCATGATTGTCCCAAAGATGCTTTTTCAGGAGGCAACTGGACTTTCTTGTTTTTTCCTTGAAGACGTTTCACTGCTCATCCAAGAAGCTTCTTCAGCTCTGACTGGATGGTGGGGAATGGAGGGATTTATATTCCTTGTATCGTCAAAGAAAAAACAAGAATAGAATAGAATAGAATATTAGAATAGAATGGAATGGAATGGAATGGAATGGAATGGAATGGAATGGAATGGAATGGAATGGAATGGAATGGAATGGAATAGAATAGAATGGAATAGAATAGAATTTTTTATTAGCCAAGTGTGATTGGACAAGCAAGGAATTTGTCTTGGTGTATATGCGCTCAGTGTACATAAAAGAAAAGATACGTTCATCAAGAATTCTAAGGTACAACACTTAATGATAGTCATAGGGTACAAATAAGCGATCAGGAAACAATCAATATCAATATAAATCATAAGGATACAAGGAAAGTCCAGTTTTCAATGCCACTGTAAGTTTGAACAGTCACTAACTGAACTGTTGAAGCTCAAGGACTACCTGCAAATCAGATCAAAAGGCTTGCTGTCGTTTTAAAGATTACTTGCAAAATTTCTCCATTCAGTCAGCTGGACTGTCCTATCTTAGACTAACTGCCGAGAAATATCAGTCCTGATATCAGTTTGCCTCCTGAAAAAGCACCTTTGGGACAACCATGACCTGGATGACCGAGAATCTCCATAGACTTTTAGCTATACACTTTGGGATGAACACCCTGGGAATGCTGTGGGAGTAGGAATGGATTGCTAAAGGGGGGTGGGGGGAATTGCAGACTACAGGAACCATTTACACTACTTAAGTGACCCTGCGGACACAGATAAACCTCCAGGTGGCCTCAATGACTTTCTAAAAGGATGCAGATGACCAGCTGTCTGCAAGGAATATAAATCCTTCCATTCCCCACCATCCAGTCAAGAGCTGAAGTTTCATGAAAGCGAAACATCTTCAAAAGAAAAAACGAGTCCAGTTGTCTCTTGAAAAAGGATCTTTGGGACAACCTGGGAGACTCCAAGTTCTAGTCCTGTCTTAGCCATGAAAGTTGGTTGCATGATTTTGGGGCATGGGCCGCTCACCCTCTTTCAATCCAACCCACCTCATAGGGGTACTGTTTTGTGGGAAATATGAGGACAATGAAGTATTAGTTATCTTTATTTGTAAGCTGCCTAGAATTGCCAAAATGGGCGGCATATAGGTTTAAGAAAGATAATAAATGCAGGTAGTCCTCAACTTACAACAGTTCATTTAGTGACCATTCAAAGTTACAACGGCACCAAAAAAAAGTGACTTACGACCGTTTGTGAAAGTTACAACCTTTGCAGCATCCCCACAGTCATGTGATCTAAATTCAGATGCTTGGCAACTGCTTCATATTTATGACCATTGCAGTGTCCTGGGGTCATGTGATCACTTTTTGCGACCTTCTGTAACAAGCAAAGTCAGTTGGGAAGCCAGATTCACCTAACAACCAGGTTAGTAACTTATCAACTGCAGTGATTCACTTAACAACCGTGACAAGAAAGGTCAAAAAATGGGGCAAAACTCACTTAACAAATGTCTCACTTAGCGACATAAATTTGGGGCTCAATTGTTGTTGTTGTCGAGGACTATCTGTAAATCATCACTGCACGTTCAGTTACCTCAGTAATAAAGACAGAATAAAAATTGAATAAATAAATAAATAAAACTTAGGGCAAACGGAAGAATACAAACTGATCCATTTGCTTGATTTTTTTTAAAGTCTTAATAATTCCAACACATATAGTGCGTCATCTAATAAAATTAGATAGGAACTGCATGCCATATCCATCATATATTAACAGAAACTTCAAGAAATTTTCAAAAGTTATAACCAAATGTTATCTGTTTTCTACCACTTTTTAAAATATTTTTATCTTAAAATATTTTAACAATTTTAAATATTTTTTAGAAACTAAAAGACACTGGCTCCTGGGGAGGAAAGCTACGGCAAATCTAGTTCAGGGGTCTCCAACCTTGGTCCCTTTAAGACTTGTGGACTTCAACTCCCAGAGTCCCTCAGCCAGCAAAGCTGGCTGAGGAACTCTGGGAGTTGAAGTCCACAAGTCTTAAAGGGACCAAAGTTGGAGACTCCTGATCTAGATAGCTTACTAAAAAGCAGAGACATCACCAGAATAGAAGACATGATGAAAACTCCTTAATTTCACAACCCATGGACAGACTTAAGCACAGTTTCAGTTGGGAAATGCTGAGCATCCCAGATCAAGCCAAGCCCCAAAATGCTAGAGAATTCCCGGAAGCCTGGCACTCAAATAAATCGACCATCAACAGGCATATAGACATAAATAACATCTACATGCCATTCAAAAGAGTCAATTTTTTAAAAAAAGAAACAAAAAGAACAAAACATCTCATGAGGAATCAATATCTAGCTATGCAGAGATTAACACCAAAAGTAACCAACAACTAAACCAGTAATCAAGTAAAGAATACACCAAACATGGAACTACTAACTCAAGACAAGCATACTAACAGTAAACAATAGCCTAATCAGGAACATTCCCACCGACACTGACAGTGCAAGCTGTTAATATATACTGCTCAAAAAAATAAAGGGAACACATACACATGACACAATGTACTGAATTTAATAAGAATATTTCATTCCTTTAGATCTAGGATGCCTTACAGTATACAGTAAAGGGAACACAAAAATACTTTAAGACATCCTAGATCTGAAGGAATGAAATATTCTTATTAAATACAGTACATTGTGTTGTGTAGGTGTTCCCTTTATTTTTTTTAAGCAGTGTATAAAAGAGAGCAAACCCCACTCCCTTCTAATACTGATGTTATCTAGTTAGGTCATGAAACATCTACAAGAAAACCACCAAGTTGAGACAGCACATTCTCACAATTCAGCCCTGAGCTTCAATAATTCTCTTCTATCGGTAATACTGATCTTTCGCAAATAACTTTTGTAAATCTGATCAGATTACGTTCATATAAGTATAGCCAACTACTGTACTTTAATGCGGTGAAAATATTTTACATAGCTAAATTTCAACGTGGACACGCAGGCATTCCGAAAGCCATTTACGAAAGACCTCAATCATCTCTGCTGTTACATTTTTCAGTTAAGTGAAGAAACTTTTTAATGGCCAGGTTTGAGTAACAAGACTCCTTTAACAGGAAGCAACTGAAGAGATCTGGCTGTCAGATTTGAGTATAAGATCAGTTTCGATATAGTATGTAATGATACTCCTGTTGCAGATTCCTGACAGTTCCAGGATGTGTCTTAACACAATTGTAACATGTATGCGCAACAGCCATTTCTCCATGATTTGATCACATGATAGAGAAGAGATTAGTGCAAGCCTATCAGCACGTCGAGTCACAAAAGTCACTTCACCCGCCTGTTGATCTCATTTGTTGCAAAAAGATTACTGAAGGTACCTGTCTATAAACTGGTTAACATCAGCCTTAATGTTGACTGGCTTTAGTATACCCTACTCTTTTGCTTTTCCACAAAGAGATCAAAACTTGGCTCTGCAGCCTTGGGTGGGAGGCACAGAGGACCATGCAACTGTGGGGCTAGCTGGCCCCATGAGGAAACAAAACACACACACCTGTATTAACTAACGTGGTAGACTTTAGGAGAAACACTTCCATTCTTCCACCTCTCACAATACTAGACAACACAGTATCAATAGTAGAAACCTTCAAATATCTAAGTTCCACCATATCGCAAGATCTAAAATGGACACCTAACATCAAAAACTTCATCAAAAAAGCACTGTTCTTTCTGTGCCAACTCAGAAACCTCAAACTGCCCAAGGAGTTGCTCATCCAGTTCTACAGAGGAATTATTGAGTCTGTCATCTGCACCTCCACAACTGTCTGGTTTGGTTCTGCAACCCAACAAGACAGACACAGACTTCAAAGGATAATTAGAACTGTAAAAAAAGCAATGGCTACCAACCTGCCTTCCATTGAGGCCCCGTATACTGTACGAGTCAAAAAGAGGGCTGTGAAAATACTTTCAGACCCCTCACATCCTGGACATAAACTGTTTCAACTCCTACCCTCAAAATGACACTATAGAGCACTGCACACCAGAACAACTAGACACAAGAACATTTTCCCAAATGCCATCACTCTGCTAAACAAATAATTCCCTTAACACTGTCAAACTATTTACTAAATCTGCACTACTATTAATCTTCACATCGTTTCCATCACCCATCTCCTTCCACTTATGACTGTATGAGTGTAACTTTGTTGCTTGTATCCTTACGATTTATATTGATATTGTTTCCTGATTGCTTATTTGTACCCTATGACTATCATTAAGTGTTGTATCATTAAGTGTTAAATTTGTGCCCTATGACTACCATTAAGTGCTGTAAGTGTTGTACCTGGTTGAATGTATCTTTTCTTTTATGTACACTGAGAGTATATGCGCCAAAACAAATTCCTTGTATCTCCAATCACACTTGGCTAACAAAAAATTAAATTAAATTCTATTCTAGTCTAGTCTAGTCTAATGCTAAATGACTATCCTGAAATTTTGAAATTTTGTTATAATTTTAAAATATCTTAAATTAATTTTAATATTGAATGTCAATTTTATATGTTGTTTATATATTGATTATATTGTACACTGTCCAGAGGGTCTCCCTGAAGGATGGATGGATGGATGGATGGATGGATAGAGCAAGATAGTTAGCAAGGTAGCAAGATAAATAAGTAGGTAGGTAGGTAGGTAGATAGATATAGATATAGATATATAGATATAGATATAGATATGAAAACTCAACTGATTGAATTGATTTATTCAATTAATATTTAGACAATTGTAATAGAATAACTACCCAAGAAATTAAAAGACGCTTGCTCCTGGGGAGGAAAGCTATGGCAAATCTAGACATACTAAAAAGCAGAGACATCACCCTAGCAACAAAAGTATGTATATAGTCAAGGCTATGGTTTTCCCAGTTGCAATGTATGGCTGTGAAAGTTGGACCATAAGAAAGGCTGAGAACACCAAAGAATTGAGGCCTTTGAACTCTGGTGCTGGAGAAGAACTCCTGCAAATCCCTTGGACTGCAAGGCGATCCAACCAGTCGGTTCTAGAGGAGATCAACCCTTAGTTCTCTTTAGAAGGCCAGATCCTGAAGAGGAAACTCAAATACTTTGGCCACCTACGGAGAAGGAAGGACTCACTGGAGAAGAGCCTAATGCTGGGAAAGATTGAGGGCAAAAGAAGAAGGGGACGACAGAGAACGAGGTGGCTGGATGGAGTCACTGAAGCAGTCAGTGTGAGCTTAAATGGATTCCGAGGGATGGTAGAGGACAGGAAGGCCTGGAGGAAAGTTGTCCATGGGGTCGTGATGGGTCATAACAACAACCTCTTACCTCCCACAACACATACTTTTCTCTCAAGAGACAGTGCAACAATATTTTCATCTCCTTCGAAGAGAAAAGGCTCCTATCACAAATCTAGGCTGCTTCCTTTCTATTCTTCAAAAGTGCTGATTCTCTTAAAAATATAAATCACAAACCACAATTAAAATAAGCTCAACATATTTATTCAACTTTAAGAATCTTGTTCAAGATTAAGTCTTGAAGATTAGGCTCATACGCTGCACTTCCTCATAGTGCAGTAGGTCTGGTTTTAGCTAAACGTATTCCATAAATTCATCCACTGCGACTTGCAAGCTAGGCTCCACACCTTAGCAAAATGAGAAATCCGGTGACCATAATGATTGAAAGAAGCTTACTAAGCTGTCCAACCTTAACCATTGTCTGTATTCATATCTCGTATAGCTTGCTGGGCTTTTCACTGATATTTTGCACAAACAGAACTATTATAACTCATGAACCACACGACTTAATACAAGTGTGCATCCAAGTGTGGTGAAACTTATTTCTAGATATCTGTGTATATAATTATGGGTTATAAAGTGTTATTTTCCAATTCTTCTTTTTACAATTCCTATAAGCCCACAACAATATAGCTAACAATTGCAATTACTGCAATGCACTCTACATTTATCTGCCCTTGAAGTCTATCCGGAAACTTCAACAGGTCCAGAATGCAGCAGCTCACACAATAATGGGGGTCCCTAGGTTTGCCCATGAAACACATTTGTTGCACAAGTTACACTGGCTTCCCGTTTCTTTCTGGTTGCAATTCAAGGTGCTGGGCATCATCTTTAAAGTCCTGTATCGCACAGGGCCAGGTTTGTTTTCCTAAGGACATCCAGTCATCCCACCAGATCAGATAAGATCCTTCCCCTAAATATTGCCATCTGTTGGGAGCTAGGAAGCTTGCCTTTTTCTGTGGCTGCTCTATGGAACACTCTGCCACCTGAAATTTGGCAGGCCTCCACCTTGAGAAAAAAAATTAAACAACTACACATTAGACCAGGGGTCAGCCACCCGCAGCTCTGGAGCCGCATGTGGCTCTTTCATCCCTCTGCTGCGGCTCCCTGTTGCTGGTCGGCTCCACAATTGATAGGGCTTTCGGTTAGGACAGGTAGAGAGAAAAGGATATCCCGCTAGGAGGAAACTCTATGGTGGGGGAATCGGACGTCCAGTCAGCAGAGGAAAAAGGACACCACACTAGGAGGAGACTACAATGGGGGAACTGGACGTCCAGTCGGCTCCAGAATTGAATGGGGGTTTCCAGTTAAGACCTTTGTGGCTCTTTGAGTGTTCAAGGTTGCTGACCCCTGCATTAGACATTTGACTTGGCACCAGGTTTTTTGTTGTTTTTAATGTGTTTAGCTTTATAATTTGTAATATGGTTCGGTGTGTTGTTTTAACTTTTGATTGGGAGCCTCCCCAGAGTTGGTTATAAGATGGTGGCTATATAAATATTTTAAATAAATAAATTACATGACTTAGCAACACTTCTGTTAGGATATTAAAGAGCTTAAGGATTCAATGTGAAATCTTTCAATGTAAAATATTCGTTTTAAACTGGACTTTTGACCTACTCCTGTGGCTATCACCAAGACACTATCAGCAATGTTCAGTAAAAAAAATTATAATAGGCAAAAACTGATCATCACAATGTATGCACAAACCTGGTTGGGTTCACATATTGTGCTAAACCATAGTTTATTGACAAGTTTGCATAATATCCTAAGTTGTACTTTTTAGCTGATAAACCGTAAGCCCACAACCCACTAAGTCAAAAATATCAATCATTATTACTTGGTATGATGTTTTATTTGGAGCATTGAGTCCTTTAATTTTTTACAGTGGGAAGTAGCTTTTTAAATAGGAGATTCTATAAATTACATTCAAAGTTCATTTTTAGCATTTCAATGGCCGAAAGGATCGGGTAAGAAATAATAAAATGCTTTTGCTTATTATTCTGAAGCAGATCCTAGTTAGAATAAATCATTCAGGAATTAATAATCTGAACACATACACAACAACAGTATGTGTACCTATGTGTACCTATGTGTACCTATGTGTACCTACAAGGAACTTGCGAATACACAGTAATAACAAACCTTGGTTTACACCTAAACTTAAGCAGCTACGACATTCCAAAGAGGAAGCCTACAGAAAAGGTGATAAAATGCTGTACAATCAGGCCAGAAATGCACTAACAAGGGAGATAAGAGCAGCAAAAAGAAGCTACTCTGAAAAGCTAAAGAATCAATTTTCAGCAAATGAACCAGCAAACATGTGGAAAACTCTTAAAAATATCACCGGCTATGGCAAACCTCCTTCCCAGGCTGAAGGTAATCAACAACTGGCAGATGACCTGAATGAGTTTTACTGCAGGTTTGAAAGGAAACTACAGCCACCTATCTCCACAACCCCCATCTCAGACACAGCAACAACAGCCAAGCCTCCTACAACTGACAACTGACCCCATTTCATTGGGTTCACAACCCCTAGTGATCACAGAAAAGGAAGTGCAGGACCTATTTCACAGACAAAAGCCAGGAAAAGCGCCAGGCCCAGACAAGATAACTCCTTCTTGCTTAAAAGTCTGTGCTGACCAATTGGCCCCCATCTTCACCCATATTTTCAATAAATCACTAGAGATGTGCTATGTTCCTTCTTGCTTCAAACGCTCTACCATCATCCCAGTGCCCAAGAAGCCCACCATCAAGGAACTAAATGTCTACAGGCCAGATGCTCTAACATCTGTAGTCATGAAAACCTTTGAAAGGCTAGTGCTTTCCTACCTGAAAACCATCACGAATCCGCTTTTAGACCCTTGCAATTTGCATACCGAGCAAATAGATCAACAGATGATGCTGTTAATATGGCTCTGCACTACATCCTACAACATCTTGAGTCTCCAAAGACCTATGCAAGGGTCCTTTTTGTAGACTTTAGTTCAGCATTCAATACCATCATTCCAGACATTCTTCTAACTAAGCTAAACCAGCTACAGGTACCGGAACAGACTTGTAAGTGGATCACAAGCTTCCTAACAAACAGGAAGCAGCAGGTGAAGCTAAGCAAGATCACATCAAATACCTGTACAATTAGCACAGGGGCCCCCCCAGGCTGTGTGCTCTCCCCACTTCTCTTCTCTCTGTATACCAATGACTGCATCTCCAATGATCCATTTGTTAAGCTACTGAAGTTCGCAGATGACACAACAGTGATTGGTCTCATTCGAGACAATGACGAATCCGCATATAGACGAGAGGTCGAACGACTAGCCTTGTGGTGCAACCAAAACAATCTGGAACTGAACACACTCAAAACCGTAGAAATGGTGGTAGACTTTAGGAAAAACCCTTCCATACTTCCACCTCTCACAATACTTGACAACACAGTATCAACAGTAGAAACCTTCAAATTTCTGGGTTCTATCATATCGCAAGATCTCAAATGGACAGCTAACATCAAAAACATCATTAAAAAAGGACAACAAAGAATGTTCTTTCTGCGCCAACTCAGTAAGCTCAAACTGCCCAAGGAGCTGCTGATCCAGTTCTACAGAGGAATTATTGAGTCTGTCATTTGCACCTCTATAACTGTCTGGTTCGGTTCTGCAACCCAACAAGAAAAACACAGACTTCAGAGGATAATTAGAACTGCAGAAAAAATAATTGCTACCAACTTGCCTTCCATTGAGGACCTGTATACTGCACGAATCAAGAAGAGGGCCGTGAAAATATTTGCAGATCCCTCGCATCCTGGACATAAACTGTTTCAACTCCTACCCTCAAAAGAGCACTGCACACCAGAACAACTAGACACAAGAACAGTTTTTTCCCCGAAGGCCATCACTCTGCTAAACAAATAATTCCCTCAACACTGTCAGACTATTTACTGAATCTGCACTACTATTAATCGTTTCATAGTTCCCATCACCAATCTCTTTCCACTTATGACTGTATGACTATAACTTGTTGCTGGCAATCCTTATGATTTATATTGATATATTGATCATCAATTGTGTTGTAAATGTTGTACCTTGATGAACGTATCTTTTCTTTTATGTACACTGAGAGCATATGCACCAAGACAAATTCCTTGTGTGTCCAATCACACTTGGCCAATAAAAAAATTCTATTCTATTCTATTTATTTCTCAATTTACCTTCTTCACTATTACATTCTGTCCTCACTATAGACCAAATCTTGCTTGTATGAACTGAAGCCAAATAGAATATAGTTTGCACACAACTAATATTGATGCTGATGATACCTTTAAACTTTGAACATCCCCTGAACTGGGCAAAGATAAACTGAGAGATAGGAATGGAATGGTTACCAGGAATTTTACAGGTCTAGAGGAGGCAGCCAAGAATAAACTTGGGGACATAACGGAGATACATTCGCCTTTATTTCTTAATTATCAACCAGGTCTTGTTTATTATTTATTTTATTTTTATCCCATCTTTATCGTTTTTATAAATAACTCCCGGTGGTGAACATAGCAAAAGTACTTATCAATAACCCTTAGATTTATATACCGCATCACAGTGCTTTTACAGCCTTCTCTAGGCAATTGGCAGTCAGCATATTGCCCCCAACAATGCGGGCCCTCATTTTACCGACCTTAGAAAGATGGAAGGTTGGTAAAATGAGAACTGAGTCAACCTTGAGCTGGTCAGGATCAAACTGCTGGCAGCTGGCAGTCAGCAGAAGTAGTCTGCAGTACTGCATTCTAACCACTGCGCCACCACGGTTCTTACATACAGTACTTAATACTCCTTCCTTCTCCTATTTTCCCTACAACAATCCTGCCAGTTGAATTAGGCTGAGAGAGAGAGAGCACAACAAACCCAAAATCACGGCCCAGCTTACATGCCTAAAGGGAAGACTAGAACTCAGTCTCCTGGTTTCTAAGCCACCACCTTAACCACTACACAAAACTGACTCTTTCAATAGTAAGTTTTCTTCCAATAACCAGTGGTTTTGTCTAATAAATAGCAGGCCATCTCACAGAAACAGCTACTTTACTCCTCTCAATTCAAACGTTTGGTACATACACCCCACATTGCTCAATATCTTCTGCACAAGTAAGAAGCACAAGTATCTGCTGTAGTAATCTCATAGAAGCTGAATAGCTATGGGCTTAATAAAAGTTCAACTCCGCCTAGAAACCCCAAATCATGTTGACATCCTTGAAGGAAAAGTGAAACAAAAGCATAATAGGACTCTCTCTTTCCCCCCCCCCTTCTGTTCAATCTTGTCCAATTCTCAGAAACTGCCTGGGTAAGTTTCTGTAATTTTCTTGGCAAGGTTTTTTAGAAGTGGTTTAACATTGCCTCCTTCTCAGGGTTTACAGAAAGTGACTGGCCCAAGGTCAATCCCATTTGGCTTTGTGTCCAAGGCAAGACTAGAACTCAAGGTCTCCCACAGCTTCTAGCCTCATACTTTAACTATTATGGCAATCTGGCTCTAAAACAGGGGTCACCAACCTTTAGGACCTCAGGGACTACTAAATTCATAATTTTAAATTCCATGGACCGCTAATATGATTTGCCTAATGACTGGCTGGCTGGGCGTGGCTAGATGGTCATGTGACTGAGTGGCCATGGCCAACTCAATGTCACTCACGTCAAGGGCCACCTCGTCAGTCTCTATTCACCCCTCCCACCCACTCCTCTCCTGCCCACCCAGGCTCCTTAGGGCCCCAACAGGAAGCAGATGTTGGAGCTAAGCAGCAACCATGAGAAAGAGTTGGGAAAACAGCTGGCTCAGTTCAAATTGGATCTGACCAAGAAAGAGGCTCAGCAGAAGCACCTCACTGAGGACTACGAGCATAGACTTTCCAAGCAGAGGGAAGACCTGCAAGAGTGCAAGGTCAGGTACCAGTGCCTGGAGATTCAGCGGGCTGAGATTGTCAGCCAGTTCCAGGCCATGATGCAGTCCCACTGGAACAAGGCCCTCTGGCTCTTTGCCACCAGTGGTGCTTCCCTCCAGCCTTCGCCCAAAGCCCCACACCAGATGGTCGAAGCAGACCCCAAGTCAGAATTTCTCCCCTCCTCCCACCCACAAAAAGACCCCAAAGGGGAAGACTCTCTGCAGCAACGCAAGTGTTCATTGCATGTATCTGGCCCAGGGGCCGTAGTTTGAGGACCCCTGATTTAGTGCAACATAAAAAATGCAAATAATTTTTCTGCGGACCACCAAAATTTTCTCACGGACCACCAGTGGTCCATGGACCACCAGTTGATGACCGCTGCTCTAAAAGGACTCTACAGCACTCCAAATCCAATATGCTAAAGAAGACACCAGGATACAAATGCAGTACTGTCTGCAACTCCTTAAAGCAACTGTGTCTTTTTTCAAGATTATGCTGCTTGTCATGTGATCCTGGAAAAAAGACCCATTTCCTTTAAATCAGATATAGAGGGGTGTTATTTTCATAACCCCGCAAACTTAGAAGTACCTCTTTTGGCTTGGAAACTGTAGACTCATGCACAGCTTAAATATAAGGTGTTTTTGTTTTTTTTAAAGTGTGCCTTTAAGGAAAAGAGCAAGAATGCATCTCAACAACTAAATATAACATTAACCAGCCATATCCTGAATTAAGTTTCTAGGTATGACAAATTTTATTTCTTGATTTATGAGACCACCCAATTCAAACTCTGGGCAGCGTAAAACAGAAACATATAAGAATAAGAGGAATACAACTAACAACAAACAAGCAGTATAACATAAAATGCCATATCAAATGTCATATCAGATGATAACCAAGCACATAACCAAGCACACCTCTGAAAGGGGGGTATTCCCACTCAACTGATCCCTAATGCATGGGGGCTTTTCCAAAATCAAGGCAAGTTAGGGCCTGTCATATGCAGTATCGGGGACCACCACAGGAAAGACACATATCCCAAGTCTCCTAAGATGACAAGACTTAAAAGAAAGAATGGGGGGGGGGGCATGCCCTCCGTGTGGCAGCTGTGGGGCAAACAGATGTTCTTGGGAAAAAGCAATCCGTCAAGCCACCTGATCCTATGCAGGTTATGCAGCAAAATATATACCCCGTTGGCAAAGATGCCATTATATGACAAATTCCCTGTGCGCCCAATCACACTTGGCCAATAAAGAATTCTATTCTATTCTATATCAGAGCTATAGAGCATAGAATCGCAGAATTGGATATAGTTTATTCCATCTCTTCCGTCTCTACTTAGATGTGATCATGGGCTTCTTCTTTTTTTTTAGGAAATATCAGCCAACAGGAATAACCCAATAAGACTTAAGCCTCTCCCTTGAGACACCTGGATTGAGGGGGGGGCACATTCAGACGACAATCAAGGCTTCAATCAATCAGAAGAAGAGCTGGAAGGGACCTTGGAGGTCATCAGTCCAACCCTCTGCTCAAGCAGGAGACCCATATACATACATACATACATACATATATGCACAGCCCATTTCAGGCAGCTAGCTGTCCAGTCTTTTCTTTAAAATCCTTCAGAATAGAATAGAATAGAATAGAATAGAATAGAATAGAATAGAATAGAATAGAATAGAATAGAATAGAATAGAATAGAATAGAATAGAATAGAATAGAATAGAATAGGAATAGAGATGGAAGTGACCTTGGAGGTCATCCAGTCCAACCCCCTGCTCAAGCAGGAGACCCTATATACATACATACATACATACATACATACATACATACATACATACACACACATACACACACACACACCATTTCAGGCAGTTAGCTGTCCAGTCTCTTCTTTAAAATCCTTCAGAATACAAGAGAAGAGAAGAGAAGAGAAGAGAAGAGAAGAGAAGAGAAGAGAAGAGAAGAGAAGAGGAATAGAGCTGGAAGGGACCTTGGAGGTCATCCAGTCCAACCCCCTGATCAAGCAGGAGACCCTACATACATACATATATATACACACACACGTACACACACACCATTTCAGGCAGTTAGCTGTCTTTTTTTAAAATCCTTCAGAATAGAATAGGAATAGGAATAGGAATAGGAATAGGAATAGGAATAGGAATAGGAATAGGAATAGGAATAGGAATAGGAATAGGAATAGGAATAGGAATAGGAATAGAATTTTTTTTTTTATTGGCCAAGCGTGATTGGACACACAAAGAATTTGTCTTGGTGCATCAGCGATGATGTGTTTGTGTGTGTGTGTAATTCCATATATATAATTCCATATATATATGTAACCTACGAAAACAAATATATTCCTTAATATATATATATATTAAAGGGTTTGCCCTTGACCTCCACAACCAACCCACTTTCCAGGTGCAGGTGCCACCTAGGTTGCCCTGGCAGGGATCACACACCTGTCACCCAGCCTTCCCGGCCCCCCACACACCCCCAACCCCCCCCACCCCACTCTTCTCCCACTCCACGTCCATCCTACTTCAGAGGGTGAGGAGATGGGGCAAGCCAGGGGGGGTGGGGGTGAGGCTCTCACCAGGTAAAGGGTCCCATAGATGCGGAGCGACTCTCCAAACGCCCCTTGGGTGATGTGCACGAAGGCTCGCCCGCAGTGGGGGTGCCAGGTGTGCCCGATCTCGTAGCAGTTGTGGGGGATGGATTTGCTCAGCGCCGCCATCTTGGCCCAGCGGCTGGACCCGGAGCTGGGAAGGGGGGGGGGCCGTTGTGAGGGAACGGCGCGCGCGCACGCGCACGCGCACGCGCACCCCCCGGGAGGCCGAAGCAGGACTGACGACGGCGCTCGAGAGAGAGAGAGAGAGAGAGGGAGAGCGCGCGCGCCAAGGAAAGACAAACTGCGGCTGCCCGCCCGGGGTTACTCCAGATCAACCACCTCTTTTTTTTCCTCCCTCCGCCCCTCTGGCTTTTGCCGGCTCGCGTGAGCCCGCTCAGCCAATCCCGAGCCGGCTTTTGCCCGGCCGGGTTGGAAGGGGCGAGGGGAGGGGATAGGAAGGGAAGGGAGGGGGGAATGAGGGACGGAGGGAGGGGGGGAAAAAAAAAAAGGGAAGCCGGCGCGAGCGGCTCTCAACGCCGGCTCGTCGCCCCGCCCCCCCCCGCCCCCCCTCCAAGGCCACCTAACCGCTGCCCTGCCCGGGAGCGGCACGTGGATGCGGCTTTTTTGTGCGGTTATTTTTTTTTTTTTTTTGCGAAAACCGCTACGGCCGTCGGCGGGGTGTGTGTGTGGGGGTTTGCATTGTCAAGCCTGGGACGGCGGCAGCAAATTTGGAAAAGGTGCCGCCAAAAAAAAGAGAGAGAGAGGCATAGCGAGGGGAGGGAGGGAAGCTGGTTGACCTTGCCCTGAATTCTACTCGCATGAATTCTACCCGCGAGGAACGTGGGAAGGGGGGGGGGGGGAGGAATGGAAATGCTGCCGGCAAGGAAGCATAAGAAGAGGAGGAGGAGGAGGAGGAGGAGAAAAAGAAGAGGAGGAGGGGAAGGAGAAGAAGAGGAGGAGGAGGAGGAGAAAGAAGAGGGACGGAGAAGAAGAAGAGGAGAAAAGAAGACTAGGGAAGGAGAAGAGGAGGAGGAGGAGAGAGGAGGAGGAGGAGAAGAAGAGGAGGAGGAGAAGAAGAAGAGGGACGGAGAAGAAGAAGGAGGAGGAGAAAAGAAGACGAGGGAAGGAGAAGAAGAGGAGGAGGAGGAGGAGAAGAAGAAGAGGAGGAGGAGGAAGAGGAGAGAAGAGAAGAGGAGGAGGAGGAAGGAGGAGGAGAAAAGAGGAGAAGAGAAGGAGAAGAAGGAGGAGAAAAGAAGAGGGACGGAGGAGAAGAAGAGAGAGGAGGAGGAGAAAAGAAGACTAGGGAAGGAGAAGAAGAGAAATAGGAGAAGAGGAGGAGAAAAGAAGAAGAGGGAAGGAGAAGACGAGGAGGAGAAAGGCAAAGAGAAGGAGAAGGAGAAGAAGAGAAATAGGAGGAGAAAAAGAGGCGAAGAGAAGGAGAAGAAGAGAAATAGGAGGAGAAAAAGAAGAGGAAGAGGAGAAAAAGAAGGGACGGAGAAGAAGAAGAGGAGAGAAGGAGGAGGAGAAAAAGAAGAAGAGGAGGAGGAGAAAAAGGCGAAGAGAAGGAGAAGAAGAGAAATAGGAGGAGGAGAAAAAGAAGAGGGGAAGGAGAAGAGAAGGAGGAGGAGAAAAAGAAGAAGAGGGGAAGGAGAAGAAGAGAAGGAGGAGAAAAAGAGGTGAAGAGAAGCACCTTTGACCTGGTGTCTATAGACTCTCATCAGTGCTACTGTGCACTGATGAGAGTCTATACCCCTCATATCAACCCTGAGCTACAAATATTCTCCTTTATTGGTGCAAGCAGTAAGATGAGGTCCCTATTTTCTATTTTTTACGTGCTTTTGAACTGCTAGGTTGGCAGAAGCTGGGACAAGTAATGGGAGGTCACCCTGTTACGCGGCACTCAGGATTCGAACCACTGAACTGCCGACCTTTTGATCGACAAGCTCAGTGTCTTAGCCACTGAACCACCACCTCTCTCTCACACTCTCTCTCTCTCTCTCTCTCTCTCTCTCACACGCACATACATACATATATGGCAAATATATCTAACACACCTCTAAGGTGAGGCCTAAAAAGTAGAAAACTGAGTTCTAATCCCATTTTAGCCATCAAAACCAGTTGGGTGACTTTGGGCCAATCACATTCTCTGAGTCCAGCCCACCTCACAGGGTTGTTGTGAAGAAAATAGGAGGAGGAAGAATTCATCGCCCTGAAGCTTCAAAAAGGTGTGATAAAAAAAATCTAATAATAATAAAAATTTAACTACAGTTAGTTCTCGACTTACAGCCATTCATTTAATGACTCAGAGTTACAAAGGCACTGAAAAAAGTGACGTGACTGTTTTTCACGCAACCATTCCAGCATTCCCAAGGTCAAAATTTGGATGCTTGGCAACTAAGTGTGTATTTATGATGGTTGCAGTGACCTGGGATCACGTGATCCCGATTTGGGGCCTTCTGACAAAAGTCAATGGGGAAAGCTGGATTCACTTAACAACCGTGTTACTAACAACAACTGTGGCAAGAAAGGTCATAAAATAGGGCCAAAAAAATTCACTTAACAACTGTCTTGCACACAACATACATTTTGGGCTCAATTGTGGTCGTAAGGCAAGCACTACCTATAATTATTTTAACGTATTGTGATCTGTCTGGCCACTTTCTAACAATTTTTCACATCTTCTGGGTTCCGAATCACAGACCAGGGAACATAAAATGTGTAAGTAGAAGTATCCAGCATGTTCTATGTTGGGGAAAGGTAGCATAAGGATACAAATTAAAATACGGTGACGGCAGATTTATTTTCCAAGCAAAATGTTCTCCATCATTGCACCATAATAAGATTTATGCATGCCTTCCAATCAGTGTTGACTTTGGCAACTTCCTGGACAGGTTCCAGCAGTTTTCCTGGGAAGAATTTACAATACAGTTAGTCCTCGACTTACGACCAAAATGTCTCTGGCTAAACGAGACAGTGGTTACGTGAGTTTGGTCTCATTTTATGACCTTTCTTGCCACAATTGTGAAGTGAATCCCTGCACTTGTTTTAAGATAATAGCACGGTTGCAGAGTGAATCTAGCTTCCCCCGTTGATTTTTGCTTGTCGGAAGGTCTCCAAAAGAGATCACGCGACCCCCAGGACACTGCAACCGTCATAGCTACGGGCCAGCTGCCAAGCATCCAAACTTTGATCGTGTGACCATGGGGATGCTGCAGTGGTCATAAGTGAACCACATAGGTCACAAGTCACTTTTCAGTGCTGCTGTGACTTTTAAACAGTCAATAAGCAAATTGTAAGTTGAAGGCTATCTGTATAATACAACTTGCCTCCAGGAGTTGCGAATGCTCCAACACTGGAAATTTTTTAAGAAAATGTTGGATAACCATTTGTCCTTCCTTTTCTTCTTTTTTCCTTCCCTCTTCCTTCCCCTTTCTTCCTTCCTTCCCCTCTTTCCTTGTTTTTCCTTCCTTGCTCTCTTCCCATCTTTCCTTCTTTTTCTTTGCCTTTCCTCTTTCCCTTTCTCCTTTCCTGTCCCTTTTTTGCATGCCGAAATGCAAACGGGGAAACATTTCTCCTTTTGTTTTGTTTTAAGTTTGTTTTCCTTGCCCTGGACCGGCCCAGAGGGCTGTAGGTGGCCGTTGTGACCGAAAACAGGGTCTGGGAGGGCCGTGCGTGGTCCTGATGATATGGGACGACGCCCACCTATTCCGGTGGAGGAGAAAATACCACAAAGGATTAGAGAAACAGGAAGCATTTATTTATTTATTTATTTAATAAATTAATACTTTATTTAATTATTTGCGCAAATAAGCTCCATTTTCGCTGGCAAGAAGCACCACGGGCCAGTCCTTAGCTGTTTCCAGGGCATCCGGAATCTGATCTAAGCACCCCGTGGTCCAGATCCAGCCCGCGGGCCTTGAGTTTGACACCCCTGATTTAGAGTGACGGACAAGTAGATCCAAATCGCCCTGGTTATTTAAATACTCACATCAGTTGCTCTAGTTACCACCTTGATTGAACTGGGTAAACCTACCCATAAAGGAGAATATTTGTAGTTCAGAGTTAAAACGAGGGGTCCTTGGTGCTCTCTGAGCTTGCTTGTTTTTGTGGAGACGTTTCATTACCTGACTAGGTAACATCATTCATGCTAGCAAGGAGTGGGCTTTGCTCTCAGTTTATATCCTAGCAGTTTGCCCTTTCAGTGTTGGTGGGGTTAGTCTTATAGGTTCTTTGGTTGGACTGTTTACTGTTAGGCTGTTTAGCTGTTGCTTGATTGGGATATTGTTTATTTCTTTATTGCTGGTCTGATGTTAATCTTGGTGTTAATCTCTGCTCACCTGAGTGCCGATTGCTAGGGTGGGGGGCGCCTTTGACAGGTACACTGGCAGGGCAAGCCACTCGAATATAAACTGAGATCAAATCCCACTCCCTATCAGCACTGATGATGTTACCTAGTTTGGTCATGAAATGTCTGCAAGAAAACAACCAAGCTCAGAGAACACCAAAGACCCTTTCATTTCAACCCTGAGCCACATATATATATATATATTTCCTTTATCGATATTATCACTAATGATTTAAGCAGGTGCTTGTAACAACTTAAAGAAGCCGTTAGACAATTTTTGCTTTGGGATCCTTGGTGCTCTCTGAGGTTGCTTGTTTTCTTGCAGACATTCCATGACCCAACTAGGTAACATCATCAGTGTTAGTAAGGAGTGCTCTTTGCTGTCAGTTTATATTCTGGTGACTTGCCTTGTCAGTGTTGGTGGGGGCAGTCTTAGAGGGTCTTTCCTTGGGCTGTTTACTGATGGCTCTTTGGCAGTTTCTCGACTGGGGTATTGTTTACTTGATTGTTGGTCTGATGTTAACCTTGAAGTTAATCCAGGGGTGAAATCCAGCAGGTTCTGACAGGTTCTGGAGAACCGGTAGCAGAAACTTTGAGTAGTTCGGAGAACCGGCAAATAGCACCTCTGGTTGGCCCCAGAGTGGAGTGGGAATGGAGATTTTGCAATATCCTTCCCCTGCCACGCCCACTAAGCCATGCCCACTAAGCCACACGGCACCCACCAAGCCACGCCCACAGAACCGGTAGTAAAAAACTGGTAGGATTTCACCCAGTGGTGGGATTCAAATAATTTAACAACCGGTTCTCTGCCCTAATGATTTCTTCCAACAACCAGTTCACCAAACTGCTCAGAAAATTAACAACCAGTTCTCCCGAAGTGGTGCGAACTGGCTGAATCCCCACCACTGATTTCACCACTGAGTTAATCTATGCTGAGTAACCTCTACTTTTACACACTGGCGCAAGCTAGGTTGGCGATTTTGTTCATGAGAACAAACTTCTAAATATTGCTGTTCCTTAAGGCGACTGTGTTAAGGTACATTCTTCACATCCTTGCCAGGCAGCAAAATATGTCAACATAAATTGGGTGCCCCTCCCAAGAGTCACCTCCATAACAAGTTGAGGCAATGTTGCGGCTTGTAGAAGATTTAACGGTAGGATAGTTTCAGTACAGGGATTGATGGGTTCCCAAACATACTTTATCCTACTCAGTATTTCTTAACACACAGGTAGTCAATTGCAACCACAATTGAGCCCAAAATTTCTGTTGCTAGGTAAGAAGAGTTGTTAAGTGACTCCCCCCCCCCATTTTACGACCTTTCTTGCCATAGCTGTTAAGCGAATCACTTCAGTTATTAAGTTAGTAACACAGTTGTTAAGTGAATCTGGCTTCTCCATTTATTTATTTTTAATTGAAAAAGTTTTTAAAAAACAAAAAACATTTCCCCCCCTCCCTCCCAGAAAACCCCCTTCCCGCCTCCCTTCCCCCCCCCCCGGCTTCCCGGGTCAATCACAAGGTATTGTTATACATAAACCAAACATAGAATAAAATTTTCCCTTCCAATCCAATTAACCTCATCCAAAGCTTTTCATCTCCCAACCCCCTCCCCATTACATAAAATAACTTCCTAATTATTCAAAGGCAATCTGATATTTCTTAATCTGATATCTGTTTTGTAGATAATCAATCCATTTTTTCCATTCAATTAAATATCTTTCCTGCGTATTGTCTTTTAAAAAAGCTGAGATTTTAGCCATCTCAGCCAAATTAATGACTTTCAGTATCCATTCTTCTATTGTAGGTACCTCTTCTTTCTTCCAGTATTGTCCAATCAACAGTCTTGCTGCTGTTATTAAATTCAGAATCAGTTTAGTCTCAATCCCTGTACAATCCGTTATAATTCCCAAAAGGAAAAATTGTGGCAGGAACTTTATCTTCTTCTTCAGTACATTTTGAATAATCCACCAAATTCTTATCCAAAAGGCCTTAATTTTCTTGCAAGTCCACCAAATATGAAAATATGTAGCGTCATCACAATCACACCTCCAACATTTCGCTTGGATATTAGGATACATACATGATAATTTTTTGGGATCTAAGTGCCATCTATAAAACATCTTATAAAAATTTTCCCTTAAATTCTGTGCTTGTGTAAACTTAAGATTTCTAACCCAGATTTTCTCCATTGACTTTGCTTGTCAGAAGGTCACAAAAGGGGATCATGTGACCTTGGGACACCGCACCCGTCATAAAATACATGCCAGTGGCCAAGCGTTTGAATTTTGATCACGTGAACCTGGGGATGCTGCAATGGTTGTGTGAAAAAACGGTCATAAGTTCACTTTTTTTCAGTGCTGTTGCAATTTCAAACAGTCACTAAATGAATGGTCGTAAGTCGAGGCTTACCTTTAGTGAGAAAACCCAATACTCACTTTCCATAATGTGCTGCAATATAAGGTTAGTAGCAGAGGTGGTATTCAGCAGGTTCTGATCAGTTCTGGAGAACCGGTAGTGGAAATTTTGAGTAGTTCGGAGAACCGGTAGTAAAAATTCTGATTGGCCCCGCCCCCATCCATTCTCTGCCTCCCAAGTCCCAGCTGATCGGGAGGAAATGGGGATTTTGCAGTAACCTTCCCCTGGATTGGGGACGGAATTTTACGGTATCCTTCTCCTGCCACGCCCACCAAGCCACACCCACAGAACTGGTAGTAAATAAATTTGAAACCCACCACTGGCCCCGCCCCATCTATTCTCCGCCTCCCGAGTCCCAGCTGATCGTGAGGGAATGGGGATTTTGCAGTATCCTTCCCCTGCCACGCCCGCCAAGCCATGCCATGCCCACCAAGCGACACCCACAGAACCGATAGTAAAAAAAATTGAATCCATCTCCTATTGAATGGAAAAAATGGATTGATTATCTACAAAACAGATATCAGATTAAGAAATATCAGATTGCCTTTGAATAATTAGGAAGTATTATTTTATGTAATGGGGAGGGGGTTGGGAGATGAAAAGATTTGGATGAGGTTAATTGGATTGGAAGGGAAAATTTTATTCTATGTTTGGTTTATGTATAACAATACCTTGTGATTGACCCGGGAAGCCAAGGAGGGGGAAGGGGTTTTCTGGGAGGAGGGGAAAAAAATGTTTTTGTTTTTTAAAACTTTTTCAATAATAAAAAAAATAAAATTGAGTCCCACCACTAGTTAGTAGACTCTGATTCCTTCTGCCCTCTGTATGTGCTCCACATGCATAGAATTTTATTACAGGTAGTCCTCAACTTACAACAGTTCATTTAGTGACCATTCAAAGTTGCAGTGGCACTAAAAAAAGGTGAGTTTATCACTGTTTTTCACACTTACGCCCGTTTTAGCATCCCCAGGGTCACGTGATTTACATTTGGACGCTTGACAACTGACTCACATTTATGACCGTTTCAGTGTCCTGGAGTCACGTGATCCCCTGTGCGGCTTTCTGACAAGCAAAGTCAATGGGGAAGCCAGGTTCACTTAACAACCGTGTTACCAATTTAACAACTGCAAGTGATTCATTTAACGAATGTGGCAAGAAAAGTCATAAAATAGGGCAAGACTCACTTAACAAGTTTCTCTGGGCTGTTTACTGATGACTCTTCGACAGTTTCTTGATTGGGGTATTGTGTTCTGACCTAGGCTTCCCAAGAGCATGAAGCAGACTCCTTGTCCCAACAAAAAAACCCTTTTATTAAGTTACTGTGAATTCCTCTCATTCACATCCAGCAATCTTTCAACGGAAAATTTACAGTCACAGACCTTATCTGGCTTGGAGAACTGCCAGGCGGATATCTTCAAAACTTGGCAAGAAGTCTCCGAGAGTCACGAACCAATTAAGTGAAGGAATTGTCTCCGCCAAACTCCACTCCCCTTTTGCTCCTCTTTTATTTCCTCTGGGAGGGGCCATTCATCACCCATCTGTGGCCTTACTCCCAAGTTGACCCTTGTTCTTTAGCTGTTCCCTTCGTCTGGCAACTCTGCACATGCGCACACCGGGAACAAGCCGCAGCTGTTCGTCTGCCTCACTGATGTCTGATTCCGAAGGCAGCTGATAACTGGCATATGGCCTTTACCCCCTTTCTGCCTCAGATGCAGAGCCCTCATCAGAGCCTTCCCGAGACTCCAGGACTGACCCATGTTCCTCCCCAACCTCCTCACTGTCCGAATCTGCTACCAGATCCGCTGGCAGGCCACAACATATTGTTTACTTGGTTGTTGGTTTGAAACTGCCAAAGAAGCCATCAGTAAACAGACCAACCAAAGAATCTCTAAGACTGCCCCCACCCACCCAGATAGGGAAACCCACCAGAATATAAACTGACAGCAAACAGCACTCCTTACTACACTGATGATGTTACCTAGCTGGGTAATGAAACGTCTGCAAGAAAACAAGCAAGCTCAGAGAGCACCAAGGACTCCTTATTTATTACATGGTTCTGCCTGTCATATGACTACATTTTGGGTGCTCAGCAACCAGGCCAATTTATAGGCCATTGCAGCATCCCACGGTTATGTGACCAAACTTCACAACGTTTTTGCCTAAAACTGGAGGTTCCTTCCAGTTTTCAGCAAAGCTAGCCCATAGCAAACAAACCATCACAAAAGAAGTCATTAAATCAGGTTGGTCAGGTGGGTGATCCACTTTACAGCCATCATGACTTACGACCAGAATGAGCAGGTTCCCATCATTAGAATCATAAGTCAAGGACTACCTGTAAATAAGACAATTTCACTAGAAACCCTATTTGATAAAGTAGTTTCTTGACTGCCGTTGTGTACAATACACAACCCGATGAGATTAATTTTGAATAAGCACGGATAGGATCTGCTATTAAGTTTTAAGCCGTCTCATGTTTTGTCTATGTTTTCTTCGTACTGGATTGGCAGCTCTGTTCCTCTGGACCAGGGATGTTGAACTCTATTTCATTGAGGGCCACAACAGGGTTGTGTTTTATCTCACAGGGCCGGGATGGGCGCGGCCAAGGTGGATGTGGCCAGCTCAGTGTCACGTGTTGGGGGCGCCTATGATGGCCCGAGTGAAAACGGGCTCCCGGGCGCCATTTTCAGCTTATGACAGCCTCCTGCAACCCTCTCACAGTGAAAATGGACCTCGTGAGTTCTGTTTTTGGATGCGACGGCCTCCTGCAGCCCTCTGCCAGCAAAAACAGACTTCAGGAGTGCTGCACACGGCCCTCCATTTTCACTGGCAGAGGCACTGCGGGACAGGCCTTCGCTATTTCTAGGGCGACCCTGCGGGCTAGATCTAAGCACCCCGTGGGCCGGATCTGGGCCCCAGGCCTTGAGTTTGACACCCCTGCTCTGGACTGTAATTATTTGTAAATGACAAGGAGGGCAATTCAAAAACTGTCACAAGTGGTGTATAGTACACGCAAGTGACATACGTAACCAAAACGCACCCACAGATCCTTAATGCTGGAGAAACATATAAAGATTATTAAGTGCAAATAGAAATATATATTATTTCAACAGCAAGGAAGATAAAGCAGTAATGTTTAAATTGATTGTTCTGTTCAAAGAGGAGAATAGAATAGAATAGAATAACTTTATTGTCACTTTGAATGTAGACTAATTGGCATACATTAAAATGAAATTTCGTTGCATGCAGCTCTCAAAGGGTCACCACCTCCAATATACACTACATCAGTGGTTCTCAACCTTTATAGTGCTGCGACCCCTTTAATACAATTCCCCACGATGTGGCGACCCCCAACCGTAAAATTGTTTTCGTTTTGAATTTATCGCGCCTGAAGCCATATTGGCTAGCGATCTGAACTGCTTGCGATTGCCTTGAGGACGGAGGCATTAAAGTGGAGACTCCTCCCCTATTAAGTTTATGGCGCCTGAAACCAGATTAGGCTAGCGATTGGGAGTGATTGCAGCTGGCTTGAGAGCGAGACATCAGAGCAAAGATTTCTCTCTTTTTTAATTGATCACGCCTGAAGCCGAATTCGGCTAGCGATTTGAAGAACCTGCAGCTGGCTTGTGGAGTCAACCATTGGAGCGCGATTCTTCAACTCGCATGTATACTTCCCATATTTCCGATGGTCTTAGGCGACCCCTGGCAAATCGTCATTCGACCCCCAACGGGGTCCCGACCCACAGATTGAGAACCGCTGCACTACATAAACATGGCAAAATAAATAAATCAATGAATATAAAATTATGTATATGCTCACATATATAACAGAATATATTTATGTTTTTTATTTGGATATCACTTCTGAATTTTGTGCTTGTGCAGGGGGGGGGGATGAAACTACGGTAGTTTTGCTGATTAGATAGATTTGCTGTTCAAGAAACGGCTAGTTATATACTAATGTGTAAAAGGAAAAAGTTGGGGTAATGCTGGTATCTTGTACTGTGCTAAAAAGAGTCGGAAGTCAATGTCTTTTTCTTTCTTCCCTTGTACCTCATATTTTATTTCCCCCTTTCCTTTTTCTCCCCTTTAATGTCCTATTTTTATTTTTCTTTGTATTTTACACATTGATAAAGCAATAAAAGTTGTAAACACAGAAACTTGGAAGGATTGAGCATGGTATATTGAGCATAGGTGTGTTTTGCTCCATCTTCATTACATAATCCCAACATTAATTTATCCAGGAACTTGTGTTATTAATTAAGGTTGAACCAGTTTGGTCTAGTAATTAAGGACCTAGACTAGAAACCAGGAGACAGGATATTGTGGCCCCACCTTTGGCATGAAACCTGGCCAGGTAACTGGCTCAATCGTTCTCTCTCAGCACAGCTGACCTCACAGGGTCCTTGTTTTGGGAAAAATAGGACTTGAAAGAGTATTTTGTGTGTTTGGCACCTTGAATTATCTATAAAATAATAAAGGCAAGATATAAATAAATAAAAATTATATATGCATGTTGTATTTTAATTTATGATTGTTAATCTTATACTCTGTACTTTGTTCTGGGAAGTCTCGGGGGGTGGGAGGGGGAGGGAGGGAAGGGGAGAGGGGAGATGAAGGATCAATGTAAAGGAATGATTGAAGATATGTAATTAAGAAATAGAAATAATTTGAAATGAAATCGGGGCTGCTCAGCTGCCATTTCAGAAGGGAATGGAAAGGGAGAGGAGAGAGTGAAGGAAGAAAGTAAGTAGGAAAGAGAGGTAGAAAAGGGGGAAAGGAGAGGAAGAAGAAAGGGGAAAGAGAGAGGGTTAGAAAGGGTGGAAGAGAAGAGTAGGGAAGGAGGAGAGGATGTAGAAAAGCGAAGGAGAGGAAGGATGAAGAAAGTAGAGAAGGGAGGAGGAAAGGTTTGTTAAGGAAGGAAGTGGTATAGCTGGGCAGGTCCGAATAAGTAACAAATGAAAGTTAATGACTAATGTTGAATAAGAGACTGTATATTGAATAGGTTGTTGGAAAATGGAAATAAAACTTTTTTACTAAAAAAAAAAATTATATATGCATACATATACATATACATATACATATACATATACATATACATATACATACTGTATACATATACATATAATACATACCAGTAATGGAATTCAAATTTTTTTACTACCGGCTTGGTGGGTGTGGCAGGGGAAGGATACTGCAAAATCTCCATTCCCTCCTCAGTCCAAGGGGAAGGATATTGCAAAATCTCCATTCCCACCTCATTCTGGGATCCGCCAGAGGTGGCATTTGCCGATTCTCCGAACTACTCAAAATTTCCGCTACCGGTTCTCCAGAACCTGTCAGAACCTGCTGGATTTCACCCCTGATACATACACACACACACACACACACACACACACACATACATACACAGACACAAACCCATTATACATATACAGTAGAACCTCTGACCACGACCAAATTGGGTGACGACCAAAAATTTCGCAAAATTTTTCCATCTGGTCACGAACAAATAACTTGGGTGGCGATCAAACACAGCTGCAGCGATTTTCCTTTCTGTGCCAATTTCCCCTTGTGTGCCAATTATTATTTTTTTAACGCGCATGTGCAGGCTGTCTTGCTTCCGGTCACAATCAAATGGCTTATGGTTTCACCCCCAGGCTTATGGTCATGGGGGATTTCAATCTGCCGTCAGTAGGTGAGTCATCGTCGTCAGCTCGGGAGTTCATGGCCTCCATGGCAGCCTTGGACCTGACCCAGTTAGTGAATGGTCCCACACACACTGGGGGACACACGCTGGACTTGATTTTTGTCTCGGGACAGTGGCTGAATGATCTGGATGTGGGGGATTTAGTCATTACTCCCCTGCCATGGACAGATCATTCTCTCCTTCGCCTGGACTTTCGGACCGCAGACCCTCACCACAGGGAGACGGAGCGAGTTCGCTGGTTCCGTCCCAGGCGCCTGATGGATCCAGGTAGGTTCCTGACGGAGCTTGGGCCATTTCCTGAGGAGCTGGCCCACGGCTCGGCCGAGGAACTCGCCGCCGCCTGGGAAATGGTGGCGGGGGCTTTGGATCACGTCATGCCGATGCGGCCTCTGACCTGGCGCTGCTCTCGACCAGTTCCTTGGTTTACTGAGGAGCTGAGAGAGATGAAGCGCCGGAGAAGACACCTAGAGAGCGCCTGGAGGGCCAGCCGCTCCAAATCTGATTGAACACTAGTACGGTCACATATTCAGACCTATCTAGTGGCAATAAGGACGGCAAAGCAAGTATACGTGGCTGCCCTTATAGCATCGGCAGATAACCGCCCAGCTGCCTTGTTTAGAGCGACTCGCTCCCTTCTGTTTCAGGGGGCTCGGGAGGACCCCATGCAAGGTCGGGCTGAGGAATTTGGAAGTTATCTGCATGATAAAATCGCTCAGATCCGGGATGGGTTGGACACAGATTGGGTAGATCCAGACGGGATGACGCGGGCACGTCTTGAGAACATTGTTTGGGCTGAGTTTGATCCTATGACTCCCGATGACATGGACAGGATACTGGGGAGGTTGAATGCCACCACATGTTTATTGGACCCGTGTCCCTCCTGGTTAGTACTGGCCACTCAGGAGGTTACACGAGGCTGGCTCCAGGGAATTATCAGCGCTTCTCTGAGGGAAGGAGTTTTCCCAGCCGCCTTGAAAGAGGCGGTGGTGAGGCCCCTCCTTAAGAAGCCTTCCCTGGACCCAGCTATTTTAGCTAATTATCGTCCAATCTCCAATCTTCACTTTCTGGCGAAGGTTGTAGAGAGTGTGGTGGCCTGGCAACTCCCCTAGTACCTGGAGGAAACTGTTTATCTAGACCCGTGCCAGTCCAGCTTCAGGCCTGGGTACAGCACAGATGGCTTTGGTCGCGTTGGTTGATGATCTCTGGAGGGCACGGGACAGAGGTTGTTCCTCTATTCTTGTCCTGTTAGATCTATCAGCGGCGTTCGATACCATCGACCATGGTATCCTGCTGCGGCGGTTGGAGGGTGGTTTTCCTCCTATCTCTCCGACCGCTCACAGACGGTGTTGACAGGGGGACAGAGATCAACCCCTAGGCAACTCACTTGTGGGGTTCCGCAGGGGTCGATTCTCTTGCTCCTCTTGTTCAACATCTATATGAAGCCGCTGGGAGAGATCATCCGTGGTTTCGGGGTGAGCTGTCAGCTGTATGCTGACGACACTCAATTGTACATCTCCACCCCGAACCACCCCAACGAAGCCGTCGATGTGATGACTCGGTGTCTTGAGGCCGTTCGGGTCTGGATGGGGACGAACAGGCTCCGACTCAACCCATCCAAGACGGAGTGGCTGTGGATGCCGGTGTCCTGGCACAGTCAGCTTACTCCATCGCTGACTGTGGGGGGCGAATCATTAGCCCCCAGGGAATCGGTGCGCAATTTAAGCGTTCTCCTGGATGCACGGCTGTCTTTAGAAGACCACTTGACAGCCGTCGCCAGGGGAGCTTTTCATCAGGTTCGCCTGATTCGCCAATTGCGCCCTTTCCTGGACCGGGACGCGTTATGCACGGTCACTCATGCCCTCGTCACTTCCTGTCTGGATTACTGCAATGCTCTCTACATGGGGCTCCCCTTGAGGAGCACCCGGAGGCTCCAACTGGTGCAGAATGCGGCCGCACGGGGGATTGAGGGAGCTCCTCGTAGCTCCCATGTAACACCTCTCCTGCGCAGGCTGCATTGGTTGCCGGTGGTCTTCCGGGTGCCCTTCAAGGTGTTGGTTATCACCTTTAAAGCGCTCCATGGCATTGGACCGGGATATTTACGGGACCGCCTGCTGCCGACAGTTACTTCCCATTGTCCAATATGTCCAGTGCGCGCCCACAGGGAGGGTCTTCTTAGGGTGCCGTCGGCTAGTCAATGTCGGCTGGCGGCCCCCAGGGGAAGGGCTTTCTCTGTGGGGGCCCCGGCTTTATGGAATGAGCTGCCAGTGGGACTCCGTCTCCACCCTGATCTCCGGACCTTTAAGCGCGAGCTCAAGACTTTCTTTTTTCACCAAGCGGGGCTGGCCTGATTGATTTTAGTATGGGGGTTTTAGTGGGTTTTAATAGGGTTTTTACCAAGGTTTTAGTTTTGATAAATTTTAGCTAGTATTTTAAGTTACAGCGATTGAATCAGTTTTTTAAATTTGATAGTGTATTTTAAATTTGTTGGGATTTTTGTCGTTTTATTGGCTGTACACCGCCCTGAGTCTCCGGAGAAGGGCGGTATAAAAATACGAATAAATAAAATAAATAAATAAATAAATCAGGTTGCAACCAAAGTCATGGAACGAATTACGGTCGTGACCGGACGTTCTACTGTACATATATACATTATACCACTTTACCTTTTTCCTTCATTATCTAAGCACTGATAGCTTCTTGTTTAGGCTATTACAACGTTCCTATGTATACAATGCTCTACTTAAGGGCTGACAAACTCACATCATCATGGCGGCATCACATGACATATCGGGACTTTTTTCCCCTTCACTAAACCGGGTGTGGGCATGACCAGTGCGTGACGCATCCAGCCCATGGGGTGGGAATATGACAGCCCTGCTGTACTTAATGTCTTGCATTTTAATGAAGAAAAAAACAGAAAAGCAGAGCCTTACATTTAAACTTTAGGGTATTTACAAGTGCCCCAGCACAACAAAGCAGAAATCCCAGCTACTGCAATTGTGTCCTTGATCATTAAATGCACCAAAGTATTGCTCAAACTTCTCTAAATCAGACGAAATCCCTACTTCCTGTATAAAAACATTGCAATGTTGTTAATGCAGTAGGAGGGAGCTGTTATTCAGAACATAAGTTATTTATTTATTCATTCATTCATTTATTTATTTTATTTCATCAAGCATGTAATAGGTAACAGATATAAGTATAAACATAATTATGAATACATGAAATGAATACATATAAAAGGGAACATTGGGACAGGGATGGTAGGCACGTTGGTGCGTTTATACACGCCACTTAGAAACCTCTTAGGAATGGGGTGAGGTCGACAGTAGACGGTCTAAGGTTAAAGTTTTGGGGGTTTGGGGAAGAAACCACAGAGTCAGGTAGTACATTCCAGGCATTGTTGCTGTAGTCGTATTCTCTGCAATCAAGTTTAGCGCGGTTTACCCCAAGTTTTTATTTATTGTGCACTCGTGTATTGTTGTGGTTGAAGCTGAAGTAGCCATTGACAGGTAGGACATTGTAGCAGATAATTTTATGTGCTATGCTTAGGTCTGACTGAAGACAGCGAAGTTCTAAATTGTCTAATCCCAAAATGTGAAGTCTAGTGGCATAAGGTATTCTGTTGCAATCAGGCAACTCACCTGGGATCGTCAGAACCCTTTCAAAGCATTTTTTTACAACCTCTTTGGCCGAAAAGGTTATAGAAAAAATGCTTTTAAAAGTTAAAAAAAAAAAAAAGTTGGTCACATTCACCCAGTCACATTACCCCACCCCCACCAAGCCATGCCCACAGAACCGGTAGTAACAAATTTTACATTTCATCCCTGAACCACACATAATTGCTTCTACAGTGTCAACTGTGGAACTAGTGGTGGGTTGCCCCCGGTTCACACCGGTTCTATAGACCCGGTCGTAAAACCGGTAGGAGGCTCCGCCCACTGACCCAAACGTAATCAGAAGCAATCTGCGCATGCGGAGCGAGCGTGCGCCCGCGGGCACGATGCAAACCAGTAGTGAAGGTAAGTAGAACCCACCCCCGTGTGGAACGTGTAAGCACACACTCTCGGAGGAAACGCCCTGATACATCTGGACAAAAGGATTAAAGAAAGATGACGGGTATTTTTATCCAGAGGAAAACAACCAGGTGTATTCCAGATGTGGTTCACCTTTGTTTCTCCAATCTTTTACCATTAGCTATGCAAATAAGAATTATGGAAGTCTCAAACATCTGAAGGGCTCCTGATTGCTTACCCCGGCTTTATACAGATAGTCCTGGATTACAACCTTTCATTTAGTGACCATTCAAAGTTACAACAGGACTGAAAAAAGTTACTTACGGGTGTTTTTCAACCATTGCAGCTTCCCCATGGTCACGTGACCATGGCAACTGGCATGTATTTGTGACGGCTGCAGAGTCCTGGGGTCATGCGATCCCATTTTGTGACCTTCTCACAAGCAGAGCCAATGGGGAAGCCAGATTCAATTAACAACCGTGATACAAACTTAACGGAGATTCGCTTAACAACCATTGGCAAGAAAGGTTGTACAATAAGGCAAAGCTCACTTGACAACAATCTCACTTGGCAATGGAAATGTTTGGCTCAATTTTGGTCACAAGTCGAGGACTACCTGTATAGTATTAAGAGAAAAAATATGTGCTATTTGGCTGTTGTACTCCGCTATTGGGTAGTGGTTCTCCAGTAACTTGTATATTCAAGGGGTCTTTGCGGGGGGACGAGAATGAATTTCTTCCAAATAACAGCGCTGAACCCCAAAGACTTTTCACATGGTCAGAAGGCAGTTTTTACAGCTAGTAGCTTATATATTGTTTGCTCTTTTCTCTCCCTTTTAAAAGTAGAATATGATCTCAAAATACCCCTGTGTCTACGATATTTCAAGGTAAGGGAATTAAGCTGGAACCGATCCCGTTTTCCAGATGTCATTTTTCCAAAATAAATAAGGGCCGAATTGTTATTCACAGCAGTATCCTGTAGTTTTGCAGAAAACTGGACTTTCTCCAATGATAAATGTATATCCTTTTCAACAAAGGTATTGTGAAAAGCCTCCCTCTTTTTTTCCCATTTCTGAAAACTGATAAAATACTTTTGCCTACCTGCCAATAATTAAATAGAAGAACCACTGCCCTTCGTTATTTATCTATTTATTTCCCCATCTTTCTTATATAATTAAGGACCTATGGGAATGAATCCGAGGGAGAGATGCCATCCAGAGAGAATAAAATATATCAGTATAAACAAATATCAAAGCCCTAGGACTCCTCACCAGAAGAATCTTCCCAACATCTATTGCTGTACAGATAATTTTATTGTAATGAGTAATGCTAGCGTTTTCCCAACTGCATAGTGAAGTGGTACAATCTAAACCAGGGGTATCCAACCTTGGCAACTTTAAGACTTTAAGCATGGTTGGCTGGGGAATTCTGGGAGTTGAAGTCCATCCATCTTAAAGTTGCCAATGTTGAAGAGTAATGGCCTAAATCCAACACTTTTACCACTACGTAGAGAGTCAGGTCTCAGCTTGGGATAATGAGCAACACATTTTATGCCTCCGTCTACAAATCACAATCCTTCCATATTTGTGTGTACAATTTTCCCAGGCTCCTTTAGAAAAAATACCCCAGAGATGTATCCACGGGGCCAAAATAACTAAGAAATTGACTTTCTGGCATACTGGATCTAAATTACTACTTCCCATATTATTTTGGCTGCAAAGTTATCTCCCCGAAGAGTTAAACATTCCTGTGAGAAATATGAAAAACAAACACTGAAATTCACGTACACCACCAGCATTATTCACGATTCTCCTGGGCAGGCTTAAAAAATGTTTGAATCGTCTTCTGACATAAATAAAACTCTTTTTCGAAATAAGAGGCTGTTCAGAATTCTGATATGTGTCAACACGCAACCGTTTTCAGATGAAATTTGAATTTGGGGGAGGGATGGGTTGGGTTCCAAAATTCTAGCATACCATACTTAATATCTGAAAGTACTGTGATTAGCTCCTTTTAAAGCTGAGTCCCAAATGAACTAAATAAAAACATACTGAACCAAGGATTAGGGCTGCAATGGGAATGAACATGTTGCTTGAAATCCTGATTAAAAAAAAAAAAACCTTTCTCACTAATAATAGAAATAGGAGGAAACTCCTATTGGCATATTCCTTTGTAGCATCTTGGTGTAGTGCAGTGTCGGCGAACCTATGGCATGCATGCTGGAAGTGGCACGCGAAACCATCCCACGAAGAATGTGCGGCCTCGCTGGCTCCTATTCCGCGTTCCTATGATCACAAGCGTGCCGATCAGCTAGCCGTCGCACACACAGGAGCAACGGAACCCAGAAGAGCTGCATTCCATCACACATGTGCAGGCCGGCACCCGGCCTTCTGGATTGACGTTGCGCGCATGCGCAATGGCCAGCTGTTCATTGGGTGTGCTTCCATGCCAGTAGCCAGGTGTTGGGCGCTGGCTCACGCATGTGTGATGGACCACCGTTCTTCTGGGTATCGGCGCTCCCGTGCACGCAAAGACCAGCAGGGCTGCGCATATCTCGTGGGATGGTTTTGCGTGCCACTGCCAGCATGCAGGCCGGCACGCGGGCACGACAAAGGTTTGCCATCATGGGTGTAGTGGTTAACTGATCTTGAAATCAGGAGATGATGAGTTCTAGTCAGAGGTGGTATTCAGCCGGTTTGGACTGGTTCGGGTGAATTGGTAGCGGCAATTGCAGGCGTAATGCCATCCTATTTAGCCACATTTTTTAGGCCAGGCGCATGCACAGAAGGCACATACATGAGTAAAGCGCATGCACGGAAGGTCAGGCGCATACGCAGAAGGCATGTGCGCAAGCAAAGCGAGCATACACATGTGTGACGAACCAGTGGTAAGAATATTGAAAGCACACCGCTGGTTCTAGTCCCATTTTAGGAATGAAAGTCAGCTGGGTGACTTTGGGCCAGTTTCTAAGAGCCTGTGAGTTTTAGTCCCTCCTTAGGCATGAAAGTTGTTTGGGTGATTTTGGGCCGATCACCAGGAGACAGTGAATTCTAGTCCAGCCTTAGGCATCTGGGTGATTTTGGGCCAGTCATTCACTCTCAATCTAACCACTTCATAGGGTTGTTGTCATGGAGAAAATAAGAGGAAGAATGTGTCAACCCTGAAGCTGGCCTGACCGAAGCCATCTTGGAGCCTCAAGGCTGCCACACTGGAGCTGAGGGATAGGGAGGGGGGAATAGAGATAGCTGGGGTGGTGTAGTCAAAATAAAATATTTCCTCTTGGGAACCAAGGACATTCTCACACCTGGCCAGAGGAAGGAGGAGTGATGTCATCAGACTACCAGACAACTCCTTGATTGGACCATGTGACTGGGGTTAAGGGAAAACTTTTAATTAGGTGAAAACCATGGGAATACTCGGAGTCGGTTTTCACCAGATCTGTGCCACTATTGTTGGTTCGGGTGAATGAGGAGGCAGGAGACAGGTCGTGTGAAACAATAGCTCTTTATTGTATGGTGTGAACCCAGCAAATAAACCACAGGAGAAGCTCTCCTTATATACTGTTCGGGCTGAGGCACCAGCCAATCAACAACGTGTATTTATTTTCCCTCCACAAGTTCCCTCCCAAAGTCAAATACATTACACCTATGATATTTCCAATAAAGCTATCCTTTGAGGAGTCTACCTGCCTTGGAGTTTTGCTTGATGGAATCCTGACATTATGTATATCATGAATGTTCGCCATCTTGAGTTACTTATAAAATAATAAAGGCAAGAATAAAATCAGGTGGGTGGATAGATGGAGGGAGGAATGACAGGTGGTTTCTCTTGGGGGTTTTCCTTGGAGTTCTGAAATAGCGAAAGAAGAGCAATCCGGAAAAGGAGAAAGAATCCATTCTCTTCTTATTCCCTAATCTCTTCTACCATTCCCCAATTCACCAAATGGAAATTAAAAGTCAGCTCCTCATAAGAAAATGCCACGCAACATGGAAAATGCACACTGAACGGACAGTTGCTCTTCATTTTGTTTGTGGTACAAAACAATGGACTCCAGCCAAAGACAAGAATCACAAAAACCCAAGGTAACACGGGAACGAAAACCAACTTTCTCAATATTACAACACTGAAAAGATTTGAACAGACGTTTTTTTCTCCATGGAAATGTCCAGAGGTGGTATTCAGCCAGTTCGAGCGAATTGGTAGCGGCAACTGCAAGTGGGCCCGGTAACGGCAACTGCCTACCCGCCCCAGCGTAATGCCGTCCTCTTTGGCCACATTTTCTAGGCCGGGCGCATGCGCAAAAGGTGCTCACGTGAGCAAAGTGCATGCAAGGAAGGCCAGGCGCATGCACAGAAGGCGCACAGGCAAAGCAAGTGTGCGCGTGCATGGCAAACCGTTCATTAGAATATGAGAAACCCAGCGCTGGAAATGTCCCAATGAGACTCCAGTGATAGGACAAATTTAATCAATTGTAAATGTTCAGTTTTCAGCAAATTGTTGCCAACTGGATGTGTTACACTACAGTTGCCACTTTAAGGTGGTAACGGTAAATCATAATAATAATCTTCCTTCCTTCCTTTTCTTCTTTTTCCTTCCCTCTTCCTTCTCCTTTCTTCTTCCTTCCCCTCTTTCCTTATTTTTTCCTTCCTTGCTCTCTTCCCATCGTCCCTTCTTTTTCTTTGTCTTTTCTTTTCTCCTTTCCTGTCCCTTCTTGGATGCTCAAATGCAGAAGGGAAAACGTTTCTCCTTTTGTTTAGTTTTTAGTTTGTTTTGATAGCCCTCTGCCAGCGAAAACAGAGCCTGGGGGGGGGCGCATACAGCCCCCCCAAGCTCTGTTTTCGCTGGCAGAGGCACCCCAAGTTGGTCCTTTGCTGTTTCCAGGCTGGCCCCATGGGCCTTGAGTTTGACATCCCTGATATAGATTGATGTACCTCTTATATAGGGAACAATCAGATAGGATGTGAGGCAGGTCTTCTACCTCTTCCCCTCTGCAAATGCAGATGTCCATTATAGGGTATAGCATGAAATCTCCCATAACTGACCATTGTGTCAAGCTGTAATAAACCTTTAGGGAAAGAAAGAGCAGTATATATACTCAGGTTCTTTGCACCACTCCAATGATGCGCAACCACTACAAAACTCAGTTGAACAGATCCAGTGAGGGAAGTGTGGGAATGGATTAAAGGCAGTGGTGGGATTCAGCCAGTTCGGGGCGAACCGGTATTTAAATTGCTGGGTGGCCCCATCCCTTTCCACCCGCCCCGCCCCTTCCAGGAGTTCCCTTTTTTTTTCTTTTTTTTTTATTATTTTTTCTTTTCTTTTTTTTTCTTTCTTTTTTTTTTTTATTGAAAAAGTTTAAAAAAAAACAAAGACATTTTCACCCCTTTTTTTCCCCTCCTCCCAAAACCCCTTCCCCTCCTTCCCCGGCTTCCGGGTCAATCACAAGGTATTGTTATACATAAACCAAACATAGAATAAAATTTTCCCTTCCAATCCAATTAACCTCATCCAAAGCTTTTCATCTCCCAACCCCCTCCCCATTAAATAAAATAACTTTCTAATTATTCAAAGGCAATCTGATATTTCTTAATCTGATATCTGTTTTGTAGATAATCAATCCATTTTTTCCATTCAATTAAATATCTTTCCTGCGTATTGTCTTTTAAAAAAGCTGAGATTTTAGCCATCTCAGCCAAATTAATAACTTTCAGTATCCATTCTTCTATTGTAGGTACCTCTTCTTTTTTCCAATATTGTCCAATCAACAGTCTTGCTGCTGTTATTAAATTCAGAATCAGTTTAGTCTCAATCCCTGTACAATCCGTTATAATTCCCAAAAGGAAAAATTGTGGCAGGAACTTTATCTTCTTCTTCAATACATTTTGAATAATCCACCAAATTCTTATCCAAAAGGCCTTAATTTTCTTGCAAGTCCACCAAATATGAAAATATGTAGTGTCATCACAATCACACCTCCAACATTTCGCTTGGATATTAGGATACATACGTGATAATTTTTTGGGATCATTCCAGGAGTTCCCATGTGGCCCATTTTCACTCCCAGGAGGCTGCAGAGAGGCCTGCTAGGCCCAAAATGGGGCACGGGGAGGTGCGGCGTGCCCTCCATGGCCTGTTTTCACTCCCAGGAAGCTTTAAGATGACCTGCTAGGCCCAAAATGGGGCATTTTCACTCCCAGGAGGCTGCAGAGAGGACTACTAGGCCCAAAACGGGGCACGGGGGGGCGTCCACCCCGCGGCCCATTTTTGCCATGCCCACCCAGCCGGTCATGAGGACACAGAACCGGTTGTTCAATTATTTGAATCCCACCACTGATTAAAAGCGGCATTGTTTTGTTAAACTGGCCAGAATCTACCTGTGAATTTAAAGCGCCATCTTTCATCCATTCTCCGCATCTGACATGCAAAAGGCTGATGTTATGCTACCATACATTGAAGCATGGCTTCCCTCTTAAGTCATCTGGTAATTTCTTTATCCAGTGGTGGGATTCAGCCAGTTCGCACCACTTCGGGAGAACCGGTTGTTCACTTTCTGAGCAGTTTGGCAAACTGGTTGTTGGAAGAAATCATTAGGGCAGAGAACCGGTTGTTAAATGACTTGAATCCCACCACTGTCTTTATCCCTCTAATGTCATCATGAGTTACACCATTCAGCCATGAAACGCTTCTTTTCTTGGGGCGCATGATCGGCTGGGTATTAAATGAACAACTGTTTGACTGTTTATTTTAACTGGACCCACACACCAGACCGTCCTTGCGAATCTCGCACCCTACCCACCCCCAAATCCGTGGCCGTAAAGAACAGTGTCGGTTTTTTTATGATCACGTCTTTCCATACCAGGAAAATATTCACTTCCTGTCCTTCTACATTTAAAGCCCCCTCGGCTAGTCTTAAAGGCCCCAAGAACAGTACAGTGTTGAAAGGACGACAACCCTACATTCTTAAAATTGACTCTGCAAATCAAGATTTTGTATTGTTGCTCTGGCTTAGAATATTCTAATTTTTTTGAGCCGGTGGGTCCACTGAAAACAGATCATCGTGCTCTGGTCACAGAGATCCATTCAGCGGCCTCCTTAATCATAAATTGGATCCTATGGTGAGAATGATCAAGATGTCATTTCTTTGGTTTAAAGATTTATTTTATTTTTTTAAAAAAGATGTAGTAGGAACCCTATACAGATGTGTCTTGTTGTCCTGGACTTAGAATCATACATTCTTAAAGAATGGTCTTTCTGAATTTCTGTATTTGTTTATTTATTTGGATCCCACCTTTTACAGATTTCTACACACATGGGTCATCCTCGACGTACAACAGTTCATTTAGTGACCGTGCAAAGTTACAACAGCATTGAAAAAAGTGACTTATGACCATTTTTCATGGTTACCACCTTTGCAGAATCCCCATGGTCACGCGCTCAAAATTCAAATGCTTTGCAACGGGTTCCTATTGATGCCGTTTGCAGGGTCCCGGGGTCATGTGATCCCCTTTTGTGACCTTCTCACATGCAAAGTCAATGGGGAAGCCACATTCACTTAACAAGCATGTGATTCATTTAACAACCGCAGTGATTCACTTCACAAATATAGCAAGAAAAGCTGTAAAATGGGGCAAAACTCAATCAACATGTGTCTCACTTAGCAACAGAAATTTGGGGCTCACTTGTGGTCGTAGGTCGAGGACTACTTGTACCTCAAGGTGGAGAACATATCCAGTATACCTTCCTCCTCCTATTTTCCCCACTGAAAGGGAGTGACTGACTTCAAGTGATGCAGCTGGATTTCATGGCTACGTCAGGCGTAAAACACTCAACTGTTGCAGCATTCCTGTAGTCACGTGATCAAAATTCAGAAGCTTGGCAACTGGCATGTACTTATGTCAGTTGAAGCATCCCCTTTTGCGACCCTTCTGACAAGCCGAGTTGATGGAAGAGTTTACTTAACAACCGTGTTACTAACTTAACCACTGTGGTGATTCCCTTAACAACTGTGGGAAGAAAGGTTGTAATATGGAACAAAACTCACTTCACAAATGTCTCGCTTGGCAACGTAAATTTTGGACCCGATTGTGGTCCTGAGTCGAGGACTACTTGAAGTTAATAACATGGTATAATTGATGACAAGGGACAAAGGAAAATGGACAATCTTATTCTCAGTCGGTCCCATTCCTGCTCCGGTATCGTGACCGATAGTTGCTTTTCTAGAATTGGCTGCTGATACATACAGAATGTTGTGTCTTGCCCGCTCTCACCACAGCCGGGGTCTTCTTATCTGCTTCCGAATGCTGAGGAATGCCCTAGTATGCCTCCCGGCCCCAGCCCTGGCTCCATGCCCAGACAGGCTGAAGAGGAAGAAATACCTCCAGCCCCCAGCTCTGGCTCCATGCCCAGGCAAACGGAGCAACTAGACCCCCCCCCTCCTCCACAGCATGTGAGCCTGAGGGAGGTCTATTACCAACAGCTGCCGACTGGAGTGACCCTCGCGTCAGAAGACTTGATAGGCGGAGGCAACAGAAGGGAGGGAGGGGCAGGCCTGGATAAGTGCTGAGTCATGGAGCCACACCCCATGGCCTATATAAAGGATCTGCTTTCTGGCATTCTCTGAGTCAGGCAAAGTCTAAACATATCTTGCTGAAGTCACTTTCTGGTCTCCTGCCTGCCCTAAGGACTTTGCTAGGACTTTGGCAGAGCTGCAGAGGCACACCTGATTCGGATTTCCCTGACCCGGCCGTCAGCGGAGGAGTGGGACACGACACAGAAAGAAACCAGAAATGGAAATGCGAATGTTCCATTGGATATCGGGCATCTCCCTTCTTGAGCACATTACAACATTCGACAACATTCGACAACATTTTGGTGTGGCACCAATTATAGGGAAGATGAGAGAAGCCGACTCTGCTGGTATGGACATGTCCAGAGAGCAGCACCTTCCATCGTGGCCAAGACAGCCTACCAGCTAGAAGTCAATGCCCAGCAACCTCGCGGAGGCCAAAACAAAGATGGCAAGACACCATCAACAAAGATATGCAAGCCATGGGCCTGTACTCTGGAGACGCAGCTGACCATGCAAAGTGGTGTTCAATGATACCATGAAAAGCAGACCCTGCAGGAAGAAGAAGAAGGAGAAGGAGAAGGAGAAGGAGAAGGAGAAGGAGAAGGAGAAGGAGAAGGAGAAGGAGAAGGAGAAGAAGAAGAAGGCTCAGACTGGTAAGACAGACTGTTATTAACAGCAGCTGCTTGCAATTACTGCAGGTTCAAGCCCCACCAGGCCCAAGGTTGACTCAGCCTTCCATCCTTTATAAGGTAGGTAAAAGGAGGACCCAGATTGTTGGGGGCAATAAGTTGACTTTGTATATAATATACAAATGGATGAAGACTATTGCTTGACATAGTGTAAGCCACTCTGAGTCTTTGGAGAAGGGCGGGATATAAATGCAAATAAAAAAGAAGAAGAAGAAGAAGAAATAATTCCGAGGGAAACCAGAAACATGAAAGCATTATACAGTTGCTTCGCTTATGTGCTTTGTGCACGCAAGACCAGAACAGCTCCATTTTCCAGTGAATCAAACAAGAAGTGATACTATTGTGATCTGCCAGCAGCCTGCAGACCCAGCAGTGGAGTTGGACAGTGAGGAGGCTGGGGCAGACAATGGGCCAGTCCTGGAGTCGGGGGAAGGCTCGGACGAGAGCTTTGCTTTATAGGCAGAGATGGGGCCAGGACCATCTGGGAGCAATGCACGGACTCCGGAGCCTCCAGAGGCGGACAGCAGAGAGGCAGAGAAACAGGAGGAGCCTGTTCCTAGTAGATGCATGCGAAGAGCTGCCAGAAGGCAAGAGCAGCTGAAGCAAAAAGAACAACTCGGGAGTAAGGCCAGAAGATGATTGGCCCCTCCCATAAGGCTTAAAAGAGCAGCAACGAGCCATTGGGTTCTTTGTGGAAAAGCAACATTGATTCCAGTGCATTTTGTCAGCATCTCTTGAACTTTCTGAGCGTTTTGCCAAGAAAAGCCTTTGGCAGGTTGCCAAAGACAACAAAGGTTGGTGTTAAAGCTGCAGGACTGTTTATGAAGAATTTGTTCTGGACTAAGCTAAGAAAGAATGTTCTCAACTGTTTTAATAAAATAAGTTTGTTCAGGACTGAATTGTTTGGTAATCACTACTTGGGCCTCGGTCACAACAGATATGACCTAAGTTCTGATCATCAGTGGAGTCAGGAAACTTCATGCTGGTATCATTCTTCATTCATTTAAAACATTTACATAGCCACCCATCTTCTAATCAACTCTGGGCGGCCCAATCAAAAGTTAAAACAACATATAAAATCAGATTAAAACTGTAAAACTAAACACATCAAAACATGAAAAATGTAAACTTGGCACTAAGTCAAATTTCTAATGCAGAGTCATCTTCTCCAAGGGTTTGGGGTATACGCCAGGTTTTCAAATTTTATTGAAGGTGGAGGCCAGCCAAACTTCAGGGGACATGGGGAAAAAAATGTGATGTGCAACCAGGTTGAGAAGAGTCAAAGATAGCATTGATAGCAAAGGTTGTAACATGGGGCCGAAGAACTCACTTAACAAATTTGTTATTTAGCAACATAAATTTTGCGCCCAATTGTGGTCTTAATTCAAGGACTACCTGTATTTAATTCCACTTAAATGTGGACTCCTTACCTAGCCAACGTCCAGTGATGAAATGCAGAGGTTTGGATGAATGGACAAAGGAATATATCTATGGAGATTCTCAGTCATTCAGGTCATGGTTTGTCCCAAAGGTGCTGTTTCAAGAAGCAACTGGACTTTCTGGTTTTTCTTTGAAGACGTTTCGCTTGTCATCCAAGAAGCTTCTTTAGCTCTAACTGGATGAATCCCAGGGGTGGGATTCAGCCGGTTCGGACAGATTCAGACAAACTGGATAGCTGCAAAGGCTGGCTGGCCCCATCACACCCCTCCTAGGAGTTTACATGCGGCCCATTTTGGATGCCAGGTAAGTGCAGGGCCCATACAGAGGCTCTGGGAAGGCAAAAAACTGGCCTCCCAGAAGTCTGGAAACTGGCCCTCAAGGAAAGCCTCCGGGGCCCGGGGAGGACAAAAAACGGGCGTACCGAAAGTACCGGAAATCCAGAAACGGGCCCATTTCTGGCCTCCGGAGGGCCGTTTTCACCCTCCCAGAGGCTCAAGGAAAGCCTCCAGAGCCTGGGAAGAGCAAAAAGCTCCCCCACGCTGTGGTGCAGGAGTCTGAGTAGGCCATGCCCACCATGGCCACGCCCACCCAGCAACCAGGCAGAGAACCGGTTGCTAAAATTTTTGAATCCTACCCCTGGATGAATCCTTCCGTTCCCCACCATCCAGTCGGAGCTGAAGAAGCTTCTTGGATGAGAAGCGAAATGTCTTCAAAGGAAAAACAAGGAAGTCCAGTTGCCTTCTGAAATAGCACCTTTGGGATAGATGTTCGTTTTTCACACTTGTGGCCATTACAGCATCCCCGTAGTCACATGATCAAAACCCAGTCGTTCAGTTCTGTTGTGACCCAGGCCCAAGTAGGTAGTAACAAACTTAGTCCGTGGAAAAACAAACTTTATTCGAACAGCTGGGAATGACTTCATTCCCAGAGTCGATCAAGTCGAAGTAAAACCAATGCCTCCCAACACAAATTCCTCAGTTACCTCACAAACCTTAGTCCAATTAGGCAAACTGCCAAAGGGCCTTCCTGGCAAACATCCAGAAGCCACAAAAACAAAGATGTATACGAAGCAGAAAACGGAGCAGAAGACGCAGCTACAATGTTGTTTTCCGGCAAAGCTCAAATGCCAGTGCTGGTCTGTTTTAAGCCTTATGGGAGGGGCCAATCATCTCTTGGCCCTACTCCCGAGTTGTCCTCTCTGCTTGAGCTGCTCTTACCTTCTGGCAGCTCTTCCCATGCGTGCATTAGGAACAGGCTCCTCCTGTTCCTCTGCCTCACTACTATCAGTCCCTGGAGGCTCTGGAGTCCGCACCTCACTCCCCGATGACCCTGGCCTCACCTCAGCTTCATCGCTGTCCGACTCCATTGCCAGCTCTGTAGGTTGCTGATGGACCACAACAAGTTCTTCTTTTTTTCTTGAAAAAGCACCTTTGGGACAACTATGACCTGGATGACTGAGCATCTCCCTAGATACCTACTTACCTGGGGAATATACACCTATCTACTCTACCACCCACCCAAGCAAATATGATTCACCTGCTAACATCTACAAAGCAAGGCTCCGCCAAAGGACTGGAGATGGTTTTTTGTGTTTTTTTTAAAATGGCAACCTGACAATCCTACAGATTTACAACCACGGTCTTTTGAACTTCCAGAGTAGGAGTCTGTGAATCCAGGCAACATAATCCAATTTTTGAGCTCCTTCAGCTGCGGGGAGCAAGAATTGTGGCTCTCTGTCGAACCGTGGTCTCCTGCCAGTTGAAGGGCAACGACTTCTCCATCACGCACCAACTGCTCCTGCCAGGAAACATCTCCTGTGTGGGTCATTATCTGCATAGCGAAAATATTAAATCATTTCCTCTTGCAAAACTGGCCGGCTTTCTTGCTTTTCTGTGCCTCAAGGTGGGAAAACGCCATTCCGAGCCATTTCGAAATGTTAAATATCTGGAAAGCCATTCCTGCTGCAGCTGAAAAATTCTCGGAGGGATGCAGTTTCTAAACAAAATTAAATAAGGGACGGGGGAGATACAGCCCTTTCAAATATATCAAACCTATTTGCCGCCCAGGTCGCGGTTCAAGCGATCCGGGGCTCTTGGAACTCAATTCAAGTACTCCTCAACTTACAACGCAGGAGGGGTTTTCTGGAACGCTGACAGGCTGTTTACTGACCTTTCAAAGTTACAACAGCACTGAAAAAAGTCACTTGGGACCAGGGGTGGGCTGCTGGGGGTTTGCAGGGGTTCGGGAGAATCTCTAGCTAAGATTCTGGGCAGTTCAGAGAATCCCCAAATCCCACTCCTGGCTGGCCCTGCCCCGCCCCTCCCGGGAGTCCTCACATGGCCCGTTTTGGATGCAGGTAAATGCAGGGTGCACGCAGAGATTCTGGGAGGGCAAAAAATAAAATACCTTATCCCATCAGACTTGAAATCCTAGGCTTAGAAAACTTGGAACTCGGTCGCCTTCAACAAGACCTAAGCTTAACTCACAGAATCATCTATTGTAATGTCCTTCCTGTTAAAGACTACTTCAGCTTTAATTGCAATAATACAAGAGCAACCAATAGATTTAAACTTAATGTCAACCGCTTTAATCTGGATTGCAGAAAATACGACTTCTGTAACAGAATCATCAGTGCTTGGAATACTTTACCTGACTCTGTTGTCTCTTCCCACAATCCTAAAAGTTTTATCCAAAAACTTTCTACTATTGACCTCACCCCATTCCTAAGAGGACCATAAGGGGCGTGCATAAGCGCACAAACGTGCCTACCGTTCCTGTCCTATTGTTTTTCTTTTCTTCTTTTCTTCTTCTATATATTTGTTTTCTGAGGTTTTCGCAGGTGTTTGTATGTAGATCTTTGGTTATTCGGGTTTTCTCCCGCGTAAAATTGGAAGTGTCTTGGCGACATTTCGACGAAGTTTCATTCGTCATCTTCAGGCTTCAGCTTCGTGCTTCTGGGAGCAATGTGTGACTGCAGCTGTTTCTTCCTTTTTAACTGCTAGTGGGGGTTTGAACTGATTGGGTGGGAGCTTGGCTGTGCTCTGATTGGATGGGGTTTTTGTGCTCTGATTGGATGGGGGTGTGTCCTGTTTGGGTGGGGGCTTGGTTGTGCTCAGATTAGTCTGAGCTGCAGGGGGATTTGAGCTGGTGAGCTGCACAGCTGTTGTCCGGCTTCGTGTTCGCGGTCGTGCCACATCTTCACAGTGGGTGTCAGTCTGCTGCATGTATGGATTGGAGGGGTTTGAAATGGCCAATGTTGCAGCTGCAGTCTGGCTTCTGGTCCTTAATCGTGCTTCATGATCAGTGTGGGTTTGGGTCTGCTTTCTGGGTGGATGTGTGGTGGTGACATCCTGTGTGGACCTCGTGAGTGTGGGTCTGGTGTCATTCCTCGTGTTAGGGACACGTTTGTCAATAAGGGCAGGTTTCCAAATGGCTGGTAGGCGGGAGGTATCATCTCTTTTGTTCATGCTGTGTGGGCGTTTTTCTATCTCGATGGCTTCTCTGATTATTCTGTTGTTAAAGTGTTCAGTTTTGGCGATAGTTCTGGTCTTTTTAAAGTCAATATCGTGTCCTGTGGCTTTAAGGTGTTGGACCAGGGAAGAAGTTGGTTCCTCTTTTTTGACTGAGTTCTTGTGTTCTTGTTCTTGCTCCCAGAAGCACGAAGCTGAAGCCTGAAGATGACGAATGAGACTTCGTCGAAACGTCGCCAAGACACTTCCAATTTTACACGGGAGAAAACCCGAATAACCAAAGATCTACATATATATATATATATATATGCTTATACCTCCTTATATTTACTCATATATGAGTTTATATACTATATAATCTTTTTTGTATGATACCTACATATATTGTTGTGACAAAATAAATAAATAAATAAATAAATAAATAAAAAACAGGCCCACTGGAAGTTCGGAAGGCCAGAAATGGGCCCAGAGAGCCTACGGAGCCTGGGGAGGCTGTTTTTGCCCTCCTGGAGGCTCAAGGAAAGTCTCCAGAACCCAGGGAGGGCAAAAACACCCCCCTCCCCACCGTGGTGCAGGACACCAACTAGGCCACGCCCACTGTGGCCAAGCCCACCCAGCAACCGGGCAGAGAACCCCTTGCTAAAATTTTTGAATCCCACCCCTGCTTAGGACTGTTTTTCACACTTATGACCGTTGCAACATTCCCATGGTCATGTGAACAAAATTCAAATGCTTGGCAACTGGTTCATATTTATGACGGTCACAATGTCCCGGGGTCGTGTGATCCCCTTTTGCGACCTTCTTAACCAAGCCAAGTCAATGGAAAAGCCGGATTCACTTAACAACCGTGTTACTAACTTAATAATAACTGCAGTGATTCACTTAACAGCTGTGACAAGAGAGTTCAGAAAATGGGGCAAAAACTCAACAAATGTCTCACTTAGCAACAGAAATGTTGGGCTCAATTGTGAGTGTAAGTCGAGTTGCAGTTGTTAAATTAGTAACACGGCTGTTCAGTGAATCTCGCTTTTTTTTTATTTTTTTATTTTTTTGCATTTATATCCCGCCCTTCTCCGAAGACTCAGGGCGGCTTACATTATGTTAGCAATAGTCTTCATCCTATTTGTATATTTATATACAAAGTCAACTTATTGCCCCCAACAATCTGGGTCCTCATTTTACCTACCTTATAAAGGATGGAAGGCTGAGTCAACCTTGGGCCTAGTGGGGCTTGAACCTGCAGTAATTGCAGGCAGCTGCTGTTAATAACAGACTGCATTAGCAGTCTGAGCCACTCAAGGACCCTTGAGAAGGCCACAAAAGGAGATCACACGACTCTAGGACACTGCAACCATCATAAATGCGAGTCGATTGTCAAGCATCAGAATGTAAATCACATGAACCTTGGGGATGCTACAACGGTCGTTAAGTGTGAAAAATGGTCCTAAGTGATGTTGTAACTTCAAACAGTCACTAAGCGAATTGTTGTAAGTCGAGGACTACCTGTAAGGCTTTTGCACATTTTCTCTTTATGCAAAGGACTGAATTAAACTGCAACCTATCGCCGATTAAATTTCTTGCACAAGTATTCCAAGGGCAACAACGTTGTGCCCCCTTTTGCACTTGGCTAAAAATATCGACCGTTGCATGTGAAGCAAATCCAATTATACAGACATAACATAGTAAAAGATGAGACGGTTTAAAATTAAAAAAATTTTTTAAAAAAAGGAAGGCTGAACCAAAACATTATTTAGAGGAGGTATTTTAGACAGCAGGATCAGAAGGAACCGGAAATCTTTCTTAATCGATGCTGCTTATATTTGGGGAATGGGAGGTCTGGAATCGCAGCTATGCTAAAATCCAGGATTTTTCTGCCGATTCTTTGAGTTTGGTTTTACCGAAACTTAATTGAAAGTGGCTCGGTGTTCTTTGAAGTTTCCTGTGAAATCAAATCTGTCCCTTCCCGGCCATGCCAGGCTGACGTGAGCCAAAGAAACGGACAAAGATCGACTACCCTGTCCATGTACCTCCAAAGTCCCTTCCCACTCTGTTATTCCAGTCTACTTCTATTTCTGTTTCTATTCTAATAATTCTATTCTATTTCTATTCTAATAATTCTATTCTATTTCTATTCTAATAATTCTATTCTATTTCTATTCTATTCTATTCTATTTCTATTCTATTCTAATAATTCTATTTCTATTCTATTTCTATTCTAATAATTCTAATTCTAATAATTCTATTCTACTCTATTCTATTCTAATTATTCTATTCTAATAATTCTATTCTATTCTAATTATTCTATTCTATTCTATTCTATTCTAATAATTCTATTTCTATTCTATTCTAATAATTCTACTTCTGTTTCTATTTCTATTTTATTCTAATATTCCATTTTATTTCTATTCTAATCTAATAATTCTATTCTATTTCTATTTCTATTCTATTTCTATTCTAATAATTCTATTCTAATAATTCTATTCTACTCTATTCTATTCTAATTATTCTGTTCTATTCTAATTCTATTCTATTCTACTCTATTCTAATAATTCTATTTCTATTCTATTCTAATAATTCTATTCTACTCTATTCTATTCTAATAATTCTATTCTAATAATTCTAATTCTATTCTATTCTATTCTATTCTATTCTATTCTATTCTATTCTATTCTAATAATCCTATTCTACTCTATTCTATTCTAATAATTCTATTCTATTCTATTCTATTCTATTCTATTCTATTCTATTCTAATAATCCTATTCTATTTCTATTTCTATTCTATTCTGCATGATTAAAAAGTGGGTACAGGTAGTCCCCAGCTTACGACTGGATGCTTAGCAACCATTCCAAGTTACAACTGACCCGAAAAAAGGGGATTTTACAACCTAGGTTTGAAGTTCCAACAGTGGTGGGGGGGAGGGAGCCCCCCACCCTCCCTCTCCAAAGTCAATTCTGCTAGATATAGATAAGATCTAAATGAAGCTATTGGCACGTTCCAGAAGGAAAGATTGAAGGCCGTATCAGCAGCCATCAATCATCTCCCTGTCTCTCACTCAATTATTCCAGCAAGCTCTTTGAGCTCTAGCCATAGTCTTTGGAGATAGCCAAGCATCCCCCACCCCCAACCCCCTGTGCATTAAATGTGCCCAGGGCGGCTGTGGCACATTTCCTGGCCATTGATATTGTGCAGCTTAACCTCCCTGTCCCTGTTTTTTCCTGCTTTGATCTATTTAAAGAAGCAATTAAGCATGTATTTTATCTGCACTATAGAAGCGATATTCCTAACCACATGAAGGAGTTCCTATCTTCCCCAACCGCCTTCGTTTATTTTTGGGTTTTTTTTCTTCCCCTAGCAGGGCTCCTGTTAGGAAAGTATTGTAACTGTGGGTTGTTTTGTTAACATTTTATTTTAAGGTTCGGTGATGGGGACGAGAACTTTCAATGCGTGGAAGCTCATCAAGGATGGGGCAACCATGCAGATAATTGTTTGATCCTATAAATAAAGTTCAGTCCAAGGCAGCATAAAAAGGAAGATCAACTGACAGTTTGAATTCCTCTTAGGGGAAATACAATTAACCTCTCAAGGGTCAAGCTGTGGAAGATAATGATAAATGGGATTGTTCAGCCAGAGATTTGCAAGGGAGTTACCGTATTTTTTGGAGTATAAGATGCACCTTCCCCCTCCCCTCCCCCCTCCCCCCACCCAAAAGTGAGTGAAACTTTACATGGGTCTTATACACCGAATGTAGCCCCACCCACCCACTGCTCACCCACCCTTTGGCCTCTGCCTCCCAGCAATTTACCTCCTGGCAGCAAGCAGCAAGAAGAAGAAGCCCATTTCAGCTTCAGCACAGCCTGATTAGCACAAGTTGATTGTCTGTTGGATCAGCCTCCTGACTCTCAGCTGTTTCAGGCTGCAGGGATGGCCATGGCCTATTGCCTATTATGGCCTCTGCTGCTCGCTGCAAGGAGGTAAATTGCTGGGAGCAGATTTTTTGTATGTGTTCTAATCAAGCTATGCTGAAAACAAAAACGAAAGTATAGCAGGCTGTTTGCTGCAACGAGTCAAAAATCGCTGGGAGGCAGAGGCAGATTTTTTTTTCTTGGTTTTCCTCACCAAAAAAAGTAGGTGCGTGTTATTAGTCCGGAGTGTCTTAGACTCCGAAAAATACGGTATTTCCGCAACGAATAGATTTTTTTTCTTAAAGTGACGCTTAAATTGATTCTTAAACTGAATTTTTTTCTTAAACTTTTATCCGTGGGCTGTCAGAGTTCTGAATGCGAAATGACATCATAACTACGTAGTACGATGGACTTGCAGGGTCTGCTCAACGTGTAACGTGTTCACACTGGTGCAATAGGACTGGGTGTTTTGTTAATATGATTGTTGTGCCTCGCCTGGCCACCTCTCCTCAGCCGGGCCCCTCCCATCTCCTGCTATCTGAGCCAGAGACTGATAGTGAAGAAGAATGGCCTGGCATGCCTCCAGCCCCCAGCCCTGGCACCATGCCCGGACAGAATGAGCAAACAAACCTCCCTCCTACAGCGTGTGAGCAAGAAGCCAGCCACGAGCTAGAATTGCCGGCAGCTGAGCAGGAGGACAAAACGTGGACAGATCCCTGCTTCCGGAGAATGGAGAGGCGACGTCAGCAAAAGGAAGGGAGGGGCAGGCCTGGATAAGTGCTGAGTCATGGAGCCACACACCATGGTCTATATAAAGGATCTGCTTTTTGGCATTCCTTGAGTCAGGCAAAGTCTTATCTGGTTGCTGAAGTCACACTTTGGATTCCTGCCTGCCCTAAGAACTCTGACAGGAATTTGGCAAAGCTGCAGAGGCTTCGTGGCCACGCTTGATACAGACTTCCCAGACCCGGCTGTCAGAGGAGGAGTGGGACACGACAATGATTTATTGGGTGAAGGATTTTCTGTCTTCACTGTGAGTTGTATTGTGTTGGGTGGGGTGCACTGTGGGAACTCCACCAATCTCATTGTACATATGTTGTGCAGTGACAATAAAAGTTGTTGTTGTTGTTGTTGTTGTTGTTGTTGTTGTTGTTGTTGTTGTTGTTGTTATTATTATTATTATTATTATTATTATTATTATTATTATTATTATTATTATTATTATTATTATTATTATACCGATTGATAAAAGAACCAAAAACCAAATGCAGCAGAGGAAGATAAGAAAAACTTTCACCCATATAGGAACACCCGTTCCATAATCCAGTTAATCCACGCATACAGTGAGTCCTTGATTTATGACCGTAATGGAACAGGCCTATTACGGTCGTAAGTCGTTACCGTCATAAAACAGATCACCCGCATGACCAACCCAATCTTATGACCTTTTTTTTTTTTTTGCAGTGGTTAATAACTGAATGTCACAGTCACTAAGTGAAGGCCTTAACCATTAAGAGACCCAATTGTTTGTTATAGGCCAGTTTTGCCCCACACTGGAAAAAAACATGGAAGAATAACAAGGTAAGTTCATGAAACATAGGACAGACTTCCTTGTACACATAGAACTTCTGAGTGTGACACTTTGCAGCATAAGGGCCTCTGGTGGCTCAACAGACTAATGCAGTCTGTTATTAACAGCAGCTGCTTGCAATTACTGCAGGTTCAAGTCCCACCAGGCCCAAGGTTGACTCAGCCTTCCATCCTTTATAAGGTAGGTAAAATGAGGACCCAGATTGTTGGGGGCAATAAGTTGACTTTGTATATAATATACAAATGGATGAAGACTATTGCTTGACATAGTGTAAGCCGCCCTGAGTCTTCGGAGAAGGGCGGGATATAAATGCAAATTAAAAAAATATATACGCTGAAGGTAACTGACGGAGAAAAATGATTTCCGTAAGTTGCTTATTTTTAAAATTCATGCATCCCGCTAAGCCACAGGCTTGCTTGACAGGTCTGAATTTATTGGACTTTAAACATAACTTAGGCCATAAATAATTAATTTGGCCTACCGTGACTAGATTTGCAAATCTTGCTAAGTGGAGGGAAAATAAAGTGTATTATACTTACAGCAATCTTTCTCAATCATGTCAATTGGACTTCAACTCCCAGAATTCCCCCAGTTAAAGGAAAAACACCGAGACTGAGAAACACAGCTTAGAACATGATGAATGGTTGCAGGAACTGGGCACGGCTAGTCTAGTGAAGGGAAGGACCAGGGAGACATGATAGCAGTCTTCCAATATTTGAGGGGCTGCCACAGAGAGGAGAGGGTCAACCTGTTTTCCAAAGCACCTGAAGGTCAGACAAGGAATAATGGATGGAAACTGAACAAGGAAAGATTCAACCTAGAAATAAGGAGAAATTTTCTGACAGAACAATCAACCCATGGAACAGAAGTTGCATTCAGAAATTGTGGAAGCTTCATCACTGGAGGCTTTCAAGAAGAGACTGGACTGCCATCTGTCAGAAATGGTGTAGGCTCTCCTGCTTGGGCGGGGGGTTGGACTAGATGACCTACAAGGTCCCTTCCAACTCTGTTAATCTGTATCTACATAACCACATGAAAAAATCCCAGAATGCCTCTTTGGGGGGGAAAAATTGGAAAATGCCAAATACGGCAATATGGCTACCATAGCAGGGATTCAGCCACTCAAGTCCACTAACCCTCCCAGTCCACCCTCAGGGGTGAAATGCTCTGGGTTCAGACCGGATCGCCTGATCCGGTAATGATGGTGGTGGGTGGTTCGGAGAACCGGAAGCAAAAATCCCTGCCTCCCCCCCATGCCCAGCTGAGTCACGCGATCATCAGAGGTTTTTTTTCTTTTTTACTTTTAAAAGCATTTTTTCTTCGGCTGAAAATATGCTTTTAAAAGTTAAAAAAAAAAGCCTCTGATGATCGCGTGGCTCAGCTGGGATCGTACGAACCCTTTAAAAGGATTTTTCTACAACATTTTTGGCTGAAAAGGTTGTAGAAAAAATGCTTTTAAAAGTAAAAAAATAATAATAAAGTTGGCCACACCCACTTAGTCACATTACCCCACCATCGCCAAGCCACCCCCACAGAACCGGCAGTAACAAATTTTACATTTCACCACTGCCTCCCACACTCATTTTCTATCATGTCACTCAAATATAGGCAGTCCGCAACTTACAACCATTCATTTAGTGACCGTTCAAAGTTACAACAGCACTGAAAAAAGTGATTTATGACCGTTTTTCACACTTATGATTATTATTATTATTATTATTATTTATTGGATTTATAAACCGCCCTTCTCCCGAAGGACTCAGGGCGGTGTACAGCCAGGATAAAAAAGAACAATATACAGTTAAAATACAATTTAAAAACTTATTATACAGTATGGCCGAAATAATTAAGAATTAAAAATCTAAAAACCCCAATTAAAACCAGAGAGAAAATTTAAAATTTAAAATTAAACAATTTAAGAAAGCCCCGCACGAACAAACAAATATGTTTTCAGTTCGCGGCGAAAAGTCCGAAGGTCAGGAATTTGACGTAAACCAGGGGGGAGTTCGTTCCAAAGAGTGGGGGCCCCCACAGAGAAGGATCTTCCTCTGGGGGCCGCCAGCCGACATTGTCTGGCGGACGGCACCCTGAGAAGGCCCTCTCTGTGCGAGCGTACGGGTCGGTGGGAGGCGTGTGGTAACAGAAGGCGGTCCCGTAAGTACCCAGGTCCCAAGCCATTGCACCATCCCCGCGATCACATAATCAAAATTAGGATGCTGGGCAAATGGCTCATATTTATGACGGTTGCAGTATCCCGGGGACATGTGATCCCTTTTTGTGACTTTCTGACCAACAAAGTTAATGGGGAAACCAGATTCAATTAACCAGTGTAACAGTTTGCCTCCAGAAATTGTGGGCTTCGATCACTGGAGGTTTTTAACAAGAGACTGGACAGTCACTTGTCTGAGATGGTATAAGTTCTCCAGCTTGAGCAGGGGGCTGGACTAGAAGACCTCCAAAGTCCCTTCCAGCTCTATTCTATTCTATTCAGACTTACTGACTTCTCTGCTGAGTCAAGCTCTGGAGCTCCACTAGCTGGTAGAACCTGCAACTAGAACAGCTCCAGGAACATATGACTCTTTTCTCTGCCCATTTCACAATTTACACTTCCCATTGCAACACAATATAAAAAAAAAAGATGCCGTGACTCTACAAAGAGTGCAGAGAAGAGCAATAAAGATGACTGAGGGCTAAAACATGTGTAGAACGGTGGCAGGAATTTGGTATGTGAAATATAGTAGTAAAAATTAATACACAGGTGGTAAATACAAAGAACCTGTTGTGGTCCACCAGCAGCCTACAGAGCTGGCAGCGGAGTCGAAGAGTGAGGAGGCTGGGGAGGACAATGGGCCAGTCCTGGAGTCAGGGGAAGGCCTGGACGAGGGCTCTGCGTCGGAGGCAGAGATGGGGCCAGGGCCATCTGGGAGTGATCCGCGGACTCCAGAGCCTCCAGAGGCAGACAGCATAGAGGCAGAGGAACAGGAGGAGCATGTTCCTAATGCACACATGCAAAGAGATGCTTCGCATGAGCGAAGGCATGAGCAGCTAAAGCAAAAAGGACAACTCAGGAGTAAGGCCAGGAGATGATTGGCCGCTCCCATAAGGCTTAAAAGAGCAGCAGGCTGCTTCGCAATCCGATTGCGAACCGGTAGTAAAGGTAAGTTGAACTCACCCCTGCTTAGAATGTACAATGAGAGCAAATCTAAGACCCCTAAGACCGATGATGTTACCTAGCTCACACGCATGCATATGGCTTAGAAAACGTGGCTAAATAGGATGGCATAGTGCCAGGGCGGGTGGGCAGGCCCACCTGCAGGTCGCCGCTACCAGTTGGCCTGAACCAGTCCAAACCGGCTGAATCCCACCACTGACACTTAGAGAGCAGCAAGGAGCCCTCATTTCAACCCTGTGCTACAAATATTCTCCTCTATCCATAGAATGATCTGCAATTCAGGTCTCAGTAAGTTGTTCTTTCAAGTAGGGACGTTAGGTATCTATGCCCAAGAGAGGATAATTTATGAAGAGATCCATTTCAGGTCTACCTTCCTTCCTGCAGTTTGTCTACATTGCAATCCGAAGGGGAGTTTTGCAGCATTCTTCACCATGGACTGAAGAGAAAAATATTGGTTCAGCCTTGAGGAGAGAGGTCAGCGAACAGACTGGGAAATATGTGAGTTATTTCAAGGCACCATATTGAGGAAAACTAAGCTGGACCAAGGACTTCTGCCAGCGATATCAGCCATAGGGAAAAACATTTCTCATGGTGCAATAGACCCGGTTTCTATGGCAACGTGACCCGTGGACTTCAATTCCCAGAATCCTGAGTCAGCTATGATATGGTAGAAATAATGATGAATAGTAAACTGATACTTTTAGTAGCAATCGAGAGGACTTTTATGGAAAACTTCATTTAAAACAATAACAGAATTGGAGTATGAAAATATATGTATCTTGGGAGATTTCAATGCAATTGTGGATGCGGAAATATAAAACCAGAAAAGTAAATAAAAAAACAAGGAAGATACTTCCTAACGCTTTCTTCATAATGGCAGAAGAACTAATTATTCAAGATGCTTGGTGAGTAGAATCAATATAAAATGTTTTACAGATGGCACATGCCACCTAAGAAACTGGCAAAAACTCCGTTGCCTTCGACAAGACCTAAGCTTAACTCATAGAATCATCTATTGTAATGTCCTTCCTGTTAAAGACTACTTCAGCTTCAATTACAATAATACAAGAGCAAACAATAGATTTAAACTTAATGTTAACCGCTCAAATCTAGATTGCAGAAAATATGACTTCTGTAACAGAGTTATCAGTGCTTTGAACACATTACCTGACTCTGTAGTCTCTTCCCATAATCCCAAAAGCTTTAACCAAAAACTTTCTGCTATTGACCTCACCCCATTCCTAAGAGGTCTGTAAGGGATGTGCATAAGAGCACAAATGTGCCTACTGTTCCTGTCCTATTGTTTTTTTATTCTTACACATATATGCTTATACTTCCTCATATTTCCTCATATATATGTTTATATACTATATAACCATTTTGTGTGATGCTTATGTATATTGTTGTGACAAAAATAAATAAATAAAAAATAAATAAATAAAATGTTTCAAGATTAATCAGCTAAATGCTGGAAATGTCATCAGATACCAGGATCGTATTATCGTATGTGGTAGAAATATCCAGAAGCAAAATAACTATTGGATTAAAATTAAAACATGGTTAGAAGAAATGATATATAGAAGCATATAGATTTAAAACCTGAACTGTACCTATTGGGTGTCCTATCAGAGAAATTTAGTAAAGAAAATATATATTTGATTATACATATAATAACTGCAGCGAGGATAATATTTGCGCAAAGATGGAAAGCAGAAAAAATCCCAACAGAGGTGAAGGGCATCTGGTGGCTCAACAGGCTAATGCAGCCTCTTATTAACAGCAACTGCCTGCAATATTGCAGGTTCAAGTCCCACCAGGCCCAAGGTTGACTCAGCCTTCCATCCTTTATAAGGTAGGTAAAATGAGGACCCAGATTGTTGGGGGGGCAATAAGTTGACTTTGTATATAGTATACAAATGGATGAAGACTATTGCTTGACATAGTGTAAGCCGCCCTGAGTCTTCGGAGAAGGGCGGGATATAAATGCAAATTTTTTAAAAAAAGTAATTAAGAAAATATTGGATTGTGCAGAAATGAATAGATTGACTTTGACAATCGAAGAAAGAGAGGAATCTGAATATTTTAAGACATGGGGACAATTTTGTCATTGGTTAGAGAAGAAATATATATAGGGTAATGTTGTAATGAAACATGGGAAGATGAAAGAGGAGTTAGAAGATTGATAAATGTGTTAACAGTAAAGTAAGAAATGTGGGAGAACTGTTACAATAAATTAAACGATGATGTTATGAAATGATTAATATTGGAGAACAAGAAGAAGACAGAAAAGATGTACCCAGATGAAGCACTGAATGATTGATTATGTATTGTATGTTTGTTTGTTTATTATATATATATATAGGAAGGAAGTTAGGAAGGAATAATATGGGAATGAGAGAAGGAAGGAAGGAAGAAGGGAGGGAAGAAAGGAAGGAAGGAAGGAAGGAAGGAAGGAAGGAAGGAAGGAAGGAAGGAAGGAAGGAAGGAAGGAAGGGAATATTGATTTTTTTGGGGGGATGTATTTCTAGCCAAGCATCTTTTTTTAATATATATATTAAATTTAATATATATATATATTAAAAAGATGCTTGGCCAGAAATACATCCCCAAAAATCAATATTCCTTCCTTCTCTTCTCTTCCTCTCCTCTCCTCCTCCTCCTTCCTTCCTTCCTTCCTTCCTTCCTTCCTTCCTTCCTTCCTTCCTTTCTTCCCTCCCTTCTTCCTTCCTTCCTTCTCTCATTCCCATATTATTCCTTCCTAACTTACTTCCTTCCTTCCTTCTCTCATTCCCATGTTATTCCTTTCTTCCCTCCCTCCCTCCCTCCTTCCTTCCTTCCTTTCTTCCTTCTCTCATTCCCATATTATTCCTTCCTAATTTACTTACTTCCTAACTTCCTTCCTTCTCTCATTCCTATATTATTCCTTCCTAACTTCCTTCCTTCCTAACTTCCTTCCTTCCTAACTTCCTTTCTTCTCTCATTCCCATATCCATCCATCCTTCAGAATAGAATAGAATAACAGTGTTCGAAGGGACCTTGGAGGTCTTCTAATCAAACCCTCTTCTCTTCTCTTCTCTTCTCTTCTCTTCTCTTCTCTTCTCTTCTCTTCTCTTCTCCTCTCCTCTCCTCTCCTCTCCTCTCCTCTCTTCTCTCTTCCCTTCTCTTCTCTTCTCTCTCTCTTCTCCTCTCCTCTCCTCTCCTCTCCTCTCCTCTCTCTCTTCTCTTCTCTTCTCTTCTCTTCTCTTCTCTTCTCTTCTCTCTCTCCTCCTCCTCCTCTCCTCTCTCTCTCTCTCTCTCTCTCTCCTCTCCTCTCTCTTCTCTTCTCTTCTCTTCTCTTCTCTTCTCTTCTCTTCTCTTCTCCTCTCCTCTCCTCTCCTCTCCTCTCCTCTCCTCTCCTCTCTCTTCTCTTCTCTTCTCTTCTCTTCTCTTCTCTTCTCTTCTCTTCTCTTCTCTTCTCTCTCTCTCTCTCTTCCTCTTCTCTTCTCTTCTCTTCTCTTCTCCTCTCCTCTCCTCTCTCTCTCCTCTTCTCTCTTCTCTTCCTTCTCTCTCTCTCTCTCTCTTCTCTCTTCTCTCCTCTCTCCTCTCCTCTCCTCTCCTCTCTCTCTTCTCTCTTCTCTTCTCTTCTCTCTCTCTTCTCTTCTCTCCTCTCTCTCCTCTCCTCCTCTCTCCTCTCCTCTCCTCTCCTCTCTTCTCTCTCTCTTCTCTTCTCTTCTCTTCTCTCTCTTCTCTCTCTCTCTTCTCCTCTCCTCTCTTCTCCTCTCCTCTCTCTCTCTCCTCTCCTCTCCTCTCCTCTCTTCTCTCTCTTCTCTCTCTCTCTCTTCTCTTCTCCTCTCTCTCCTCTCCTCTCCTCTCCTCTCTCCTCTCTTCCTCTTCTCTTCTCTTCTCTTCTCTTCTCTCTCTCTCTCCTCTCCTCTCCTCTCTCCTCTCTTCTCTTCTCTCTTCTCCTCCTCTCCTCTCCTCTCCTCTCCTCTCCTCTCCTCTCTCCTCTCCTCTCTCCTCTCCTCTCTCTCTTCCTTCTCTTCTCTTCTCCTCTCCTCTCCTCTCCTCTCATCTCTTCTCTTCTCTTCTCTTCTCTTCTCTTCTCCTCTCCTCTCCTCTCCTCTCTCCTCTCTTCCCCTCTCTTCTCTTCTCTTCTCTTCTCTTCTCTTCTCTTCTCTTCTCCTCTCCTCTCCTCTCCTCTCCTCTCCTCTCTTCTCTTCTCTTCTCTTCTCTTCTCTTCTCTTCTCCTCTCCTCTCCTCTCCTCTCCTCTCCTCTCTTCTCTCTTCCCTTTCCTTGACCATCCTAAACCAAGCCAAGTCCAAAAATGCCAGGGAATTTCTACAAGCCAGTCAGTCTGACAAATCAGCCATCAATAGACACACAGACATTAACAACATATATAGACTATGCAAAAGAGACAATCAACCAGAGAATAAAAAGACCCAAGCACCCAGTGATGGGTTTCAAATTTTTTTACTACCAGTTCTGTGTACGTGGCTTGGCGGGCGTGGCTTGGCTTGGTGGGCGTGGCTTGGTGGGCGTGGCAGGGGAAGAATACTGTAAAATCTCCATTCCCTTCCCACTCCAGGGGAAGGTTACTGCAAAATTCCCATTTCCTCCCAATCAGCTGGGACTCGGGAGGCAGAGAATAGATGTGGGCGGGGCCAGTCAGAATTTTTACTGTCGGTTCTCCAGAACTGGTCAGAACCTGCTGAAACTCACCTCTGCAAGCACCTCTCCACTGGCCATCAACACCCAGATGAACAATGGATTAACTCCAAGATTAACATCAGACCAACAAGCAAGTCAACAATGCCCCAATCAAAAAACTTCCAAAGAGCCATCACTGAAACAGCCCAACTAAAGACCCTCGAAGACCGCCCCACCAACACTGACAGGTAAACCGCTAGAATATAAACTGAGAGCAAACCACACTCCTTACTAGCACTGATGAAGTTACCTACTTCGGCAATCAAACGCCTGCAAGAAAAGCCATCAAGCTCAGAGACCACCAAGGATCCCACAGCAAAAATTATCTAACTGCTTTTTTAAAAGTTCATATAAGCACCTGCTTAGATCATTACTTGTCGTGTCCCACTCCTCCGCTGATGGCCGGGTCAGGGAAATCCGAATCAGGCGTGCCTCTGCAGCTCTGCCAAAGTCCTAGCAAAGTCCTCAGGGCAGGCAGGAGATCAGAAAGTGACTTCAGCAAGATATGTTTAGACTTTGCCTGACTCAGAGAATGCCAGAAAGCAGTTCCTTTATATAGGCCATGGGGCGTGGCTCCATGATTCAGCACTTATCCAGGCCTGCCCCTCCCTTCCTTCTGTTGCCTCCGCCTATCAAGTCTTCTGACGCGAGGGTCACTCCAATCGGCAGCTGTTGGTAATTGACCTTCCTCAGGCTCACATGCTGTGGAGGAGGGGTCGGGGTCTAGTTGCTCCGTTTGCCTGGGCATGGAGCCAGAGCTGGGGGCTGGAGGTATTTCTTCCTCTTCAGCCTGTCTGGGCATGGAGCCAGGGCTGGGGCCGGGAGGCATACTAGGACATTCTTCAGCGTTCGGAAGCAGATAAGCAGACCCCGGCTGAGGTGAGAGCGGGCAAGACACAACATTACTGATAATATCCATAAAGGAAAAATATATGTGGCTCAGGATTTCAATGAAGGGGTCCTTGGTGTTCTTTTTTTTTTATTTACATTTATATCCCGCCCTTCTCCGAAGACTCAGGGCGGCTTACATTGTGTAAGGCTTTGATCTTAGTTGTTTTCTTGGAGACATTTCATTACCCAACTAGGGAATATCATCAATGCTGGTAGGGAGTGGGATTTAATCTGTTTATATTGTAGTACCTTGCCCTGTCAATGTACCTGTCAAACACCGTCCTCCCCCTCCCCTCTGTGCTCAATTGGTACAGAGAAAAGATTAACACCAAGATTAATATTAGACCAACGATCAAGAAATAAACAATACCCCATCAAGGAACTGCTGAATATAACAATAAACAATAAACAGTCCAACCAAAAAACCTGTAAGACCAACCCCACCAACACTGAAAGGGCAAACCGGTAGGAAATAAACTGAGAGCAAACCCCATTTCCTACCAGCACTGATGATTTTACCTAGTTGGGTAATGAAAAATAGAATATAATAGAGTAGAGTAGCTTAGGGTAGGGTAGGGTAGGGTAGGGTAGAATAGAATAGAGTGGAGTACGGTAGGGTTGGGTAGGTAGGGTAGGGTAGGGTAGAATAGAATAGAATAGGGTAGGGTAGGGTAGGGTAGGGTAGAATAAAATAAGGTAGGGTAGGGTAAGGTAGAGTAGAATAGAATAGAAAGAAATAGAGTAGAGTAGAGTAGAGTAGAGTAGAGTAGAGTAGAGTAGAGTAGAATAGAATAGAATAGAATAGAATAGAATAGAATAGAATAGAATAGAATAGAATAGAATAGAATAGAATAACAGAATTGGAAGAGACCTTGGAGGTCTTCAGTCCAACCCCCTGCTTAGGCAGGAAACCCTACACCACTTCAGACAAATGGTTATCCAACATTTTCTTAAAAACTTCCACTGTTGGAGCATTCACAACTTCTGGAGGCAAGTTGTTCCCCTGTTTAATTGTTCTCACTGTCAGGAAATTCCTCCTTAGTTCTAAGTTGCTTCTCTGCTTGATTAGTTTCCACCCATTGCTTCTTGTCCTACCCTCAGCTGCAGGCAAACAACCAAGCTCAGAGAACATACAAGGACCCCTCCTTTCAACCCCGAGCTACAAATATCCTCCTTTATTGAGCCAGCTGTGCTGGCTCAGGAATTCTGGGAGTTGAAGTCCGCGAGCCGTAAAATTGTCACAGTTGCTCAGCCCTCCAATAAAATAACACCGAGATTCTCAGAAGATTTCGCTTTCACCACCACCTTATGTTTATCCTACTACCTTGTCCTTGGTGATGATAAAAGCGGTGAAGGTTGTACATGAAACTCTAGGGAAGTATTGGAAATCATTGTCCAACTATAACACTCTAGGGCAGGGGTCTGCAAACTTGGCTCTTTTAAGACTTGTGGACTTCAACTCCCAGAGTTCCTCAGCCAGCAAAGCTGGCTGAGGATCTCTGAGAGTTGAAGTCCACAAGTCTTAAAAGAGCCAAGTTTGCAGACCCCTGCTCTAGGGCAGTGTTGGCGAACTTATGGCACATGTGCCGGAAGCGGCACGCAAAACCATCCCATGAAGCATGCGCGGCCTCGCTGGCTCCTATTCCACATTCCTATGATCACACACACGCTGGCCATCACAGGAGCGGCGGAACGTGGAAGAGCGGCATTCCGTCAGGCATCCTCAGGCCGGCACCTGAACTTCTGGGTTGACATCACCTGCATGCGCAATGGCCAGCTGTTCATCGGGCACACGTCCATGGTGGTATCTGGGTATTCGGGTGCCAGCTCGTGCATGCGCGATGGACCGCTGCTCTTTCTGGTATCAGCGCTTCCCTGCACACAAAGGCCAGTGGGAGAGTTTCGCATGCCACTTCCGGCACACGGTGATGTCAAAGTTTCGCCATCACTGCTCTAGGGAAGTCTAGGGAACTCTTGTACTGTACACAGTAGTTGGAAGACTCCAACTACAAAAGGACCCTAACCAATGGTGGGATTCAAGTCATTTAACAACCGGTTCTCTGCCCTAATGATTTCTTCCAACAACCAGTTTGCCAAACTGCTCAGAAAGTTAACAACCGGTTCTCCCGAAGTGGTGCGAACTGGCTGAATCCCACCACTGACCCTAACCAGTTTATGTTTATGTTTATTCAATTTCTATACCGCCCTTCTCCCGAAGGACTCAGGGCGGTTTACAGCCAAATAAGAACAACGGATACAAAAATTAAAACAGATTTAAAAGAATTAATTTAGATAGGCTGAAAGTACTAAAAAACTCTTTAAATCCCCATTAAAACTATTAGGCCAGTCCTGCATGATGGAATAAAAGAGTCTTCAACTCACGCCGGAAAGCCCAGAGGTCAGGGAGTTGGCATATCCCTGGGGGTAGCTCGTTCCAAAGGGCTGGAGCCCCCACAGAGAAGGCCCTCCCCCTGGGAGTTGCCAGTCGACATTGTCTGGCTGACGGCACCCTGAGGAGGCCCTCTCTGTGGGAGCGCACTGGTCGATGGGAGGCCACCGGTGGCAGGAGGCGGTCCTGTAAGTAACCCGGTCCTAAGCCATGGAGTGCTTTAAAGGTGAGAACCAACACCTTGAATTGCACCCGGAAGGCAGTTCCTAAAAGATTTGCTGTAAACGTAAATCAGATCCTTCAAGGGGGCCATGGCCCATCATAGTATAAAAGCAGCTTGGCTGGTATCCAGCGGGCTAGCTGGGAATCCAGACATAAACTTTTTCAAACTCCCATTGTATTTTTCATGAATTCATTTCCTAGCCTAGATGGATGGATGGATTAACTCTCACTCAACGCAAAAATATTTAGTCATTTCTTGACCAGGGTTGTACATTATGTTGTGGAGGGGGATCACAATGTATCCTTTTGTATAAGTTTAAACCTTATCAGTCTCAAGTGGCAATATAATTAATGAGCAAAATCCTCTTATCTGGACTGCAGAAGAATCTTATCTGGGAAAATATCCCTTGCAGTGTGTAAGGATTAGGGCGATATGAAGGGGGTGGGTAGTATCTTTTCACGGGCATAGTAGTATTTGCACAATAATTTTTTTTCCAAAGTAAACATTTTTAATGAGGATTAATTCAGGTTCAGGTACAAGCCTAGGATGGGAATTCTGCCACAGGGTTTCTGTGGGCACAATTTTGAATAAATATGGATAGAATAGAATAACAAGTTGGAAGGGACCTTGGAGGTCTTCTAGTCCAACCCCCTGCTTAGGCAGGAAACCCTACACCACTTCAGATAAATGGTTATCCAACCTCTTCTTAAAAACTTCCAGTGTTGGAGCATCCACAATTTCTGGAAGCAAGTTGTTCCACTGATTAATTGTTCTCACTGTCAGGAAATTTCTCGTTAGTTCTAGGTTGCTTCTCTCCTTGATTATCTTCCACCCATTGTTTCTTGCCCAGCCCTCAGGTGCTTTGGAGAATAGCTTGATCCCCTCTTCTTTGGGGCAGCCCCTGAGATATTGGAAGACTGCTATCATGTCTCCCTTAGTCCTTCTTTTCATTAAACTAGACGTACCCAGTTCCAGCAACCGTTCTTCATATTTTTTAGTCTCCAGTCCCCTAATCATCTTTGTTGCTCTTCTCTGCACTCTTTCTAGAGCTTCCACATCTTTTTTACATCGTGGCGACCAAAACTGAATGCAGGTTTGTCCTTTAGTAAGATACAAGTAGTCCTTGACTTACCACCATTCCTTTAGTGACCGTTCAGTTACAATGGCACTGAAAAATGGAATGAAATGGAATGAGATGGGACGGGATGGGACCAGGGCCGGGTTTCAAAACCCGTCGCTACTGGTTTGCTTGTGGGTGCGCGTACGCTCACGCTCACGTGCACCACTTCTGTGCATGCGCAGAAGCATCCAGGGTGGGCGGAGCCTTCCGCCGTTGCTGCTACCAGTTCCCCTGGTACAGGACAGGACAGGAAAGGACAGGACAGAATAGGATTAGAACGGAATGGAACAAGAATGGAACAGCCGTTCCGAGGCTGATCGGACACTAGTGAAGTCCTATACTAGGACTTACCTAGTGGCATTGAGGGATGCGAGGCGTTGCTACGCCTCCTCCCTCATTGCGTCGGCAGATAACCGCCCAGCCGCCCTGTTTCGGGTGACTCGTTCCCTCCTTCACCAGGGGGAGCGGGATGACCCGTTGCAGGGACGTGCTGAGGAGTTTAACGGTTATCTATACGATAAAATCGTTCAGCTTCGGGACGGTCTGGACCAAAATTGCAGTGACTCAGGGGAGGCGTCCGAGGGTGGTCTTGGTGATATTTTATGGGATGAGTTTGACCCTGTGGCTCCCGAGGACATGGACAGGTTGTTGGGTAGGTTGAATGCCACCACATGTTTACTGGACCCGTGCCCCTCCTGGTTGGTGCTGGCCACCCAGGAGGTGACACGAGGCTGGCTCCAGGCAATTACGAGTACTTCCTTGGTGGAGGGAGTCTTCCCGGCCGCCTTGAAAGAGGCGGTGGTGAGACCCCTCCTCAAGAAGCCTGCCTTGGACCCGGCTGTTTTAAGTAACTATCGTCCGGTCTCCAACCTTCGCCACGGCGAAGGTTGTAGAGAGTATGGTGGCATATCAGTTTCCTTACACCTGGATGAAACTGTCTATCTAGACCTGCTCCAGTCCGGTTTCCGCCCGGTTACAGCACTGAGACGGCTTTGGTCGCAGGATGATCTCTGGAGGGCCAGGGATAGGGGTTGTTCCTCTGCCCTGGTCCTATTAGACCTCTCAGCGGCTTTTGATACCATCGACCATGGTATCCTGCTGCGCCGGTTGGAGGGATTGGGAGTGGGAGGCACCGTTTATCGGTGGTTCTCCTCCTATCTCTCCGATCGGTCGCAGACGGTGTTGACGGGGGGGCAGAGGTCGGCTCCGAGGCACCTCACTTGTGGGTGCCGCAGGGTCGATTCTCTCGCCTCTTGTTCAACATCTATATGAAGCCGCTGGGTGAGATCATCAGTGGCTTCGGTGTGAGGTACCAGCTGTACGCTGATGACACCCAGCTGTACTTTTCCACACCGGGCCACCCCAATGAAGCTATCGAAGTGCTGTCCCGGTGTCTGGAAGCCGTACGGGTCTGGATGGGGAGAAACAGGCTCAGGCTCAATCCCTCCAAGACAGAGTGGCTGTGGATGCCGGCATCCCGGTACAGTCAGCTGCAGCCGCGGCTGACTGTTGGGGGCGAGTCATTGGCCCCAATGGAGAGGGTGCGCAACTTGGGCGTCCTCCTGGACGAACGGCTGTCCTTTGAAGATCATTTGGCGGCCGTCTCCAGGAGAGCTTTTTACCAGGTTCGCCTGGTGCGCCAGTTGCGCCCCTTTCTAGACCGGGATGCCCTATGCACGGTCACTCACGCCCTCGTGACGTCTCGCCTAGATTACTGCAATGCTCTCTACATGGGGCTCCCTTGAAGGGCACCCGAGACTGCAGTTAGTCCAGAATGCGGCTGCGCGGGTGATAGAAGGAGCCCCTCGTGGCTCCCGGGTGACACCTATCCTGCGCAGACTGCACTGGCTACCTGTGGCCTTCCGGGTGCGCTTCAAGGTGTTGGTGATCACCTTTAAAGCGCTCCATGGCATAGGGCCGGGCTATTTACGGGACCGCCTTCTGCTACCGAATACCTCTCACCGACCCGTGCGCTCTCACAGAGAGGGACTCCTCAGGGTGCCGTCAGCTAGGCAGTGTCGTCTGGCGACACCCAGGGGAAGGGCCTTCTCTGCGGGGGCTCCCGCCCTCTGGAACGAGCTCCCCCCAGGACTTCGCCAACTCGGACCTTAGAACCTTCCGTCGTGAACTTAAAACACACTTATTCAGGTGCAGGACTGGATTAGATTTTTAGCTTTTAAATTTTAAATTTTAAATTTTATACTGATTTTAATTGGTTTTATTATTTTTAGTTCAATTGGTTAAATATTTCATTTTAAAATTATTTTAAATTCATTGTCTATCTATGTATTTTAATATGGCTGTACACCGCCCTGAGTCCTTCGGGAGAAGGGCGGTCTAGAAATTTGATTAATAAATAAATAAAATAAATAAATAAATAAAAGAAGAAGAATAGTAGAAGAATGGAATGGAATGGAATGGAGTAGAGTAGGGTAGGGTAGAGTAGAGTAGAGTAGAGTAGAGTAGAGTAGAATTTTATTTGGCAAAGTGTGATTAGACACACACGGAATTTGTCTCTGATGACAATTGTCTCTTACGTCCTTTTTTGTCACAGTTGTTAAGTGAATCACTGCAGTTGTTAAGTTAGTAACATCATTGCTAAGGGAATCTGCCTTCCCCATTACCGTTCCTTCTCAGAAACGGCAACCGTCATAAATACGAGCATCCCAGTTTTGTTCACGTGACCCTGGGGATGCTGCAATGGCCGTAAGTGTGGAAAAACGGTCATTTTTTTCAGTGCCATTGTAACTTCAAATGGTCACTAAAGGAATGGTTGTAAGTCAAGGACTACCTGTACACCAGAAATATTTCGTTATAAACAATGATTATAAACAATGATTAAATAAACGCTCTCTACATGGGGCTCCCCTTGAAGAGCACCCAGAGGCTTCAGCTGGTCCAGAATGCGGCCGCGCGGGTGATAGAGGGAGCAAATTGAGGCTCCCATATAACACCACTCCTGCGTAGGCTGCACTGGCTTCCGGTGATCTTCCGGGTGCAATTCAAGGTACTGGTTACCACCTTTAAAGCGCTTCATGGCATGGGACCTGGCTATTTACGGGACCGCCTACTGCGACCGACAGCCCCCCAGCGACCAGTGCACTCCCATAGAGTGGGCCTCCTCGGGGTGCCGTCGGCTAGACAATGTCGGCTGGCAACCCCCAGGGGGAGGGCCTTCTCTGTGGGGGCCCCAACCCTCTGGAACGAATTACCACCAGGTATTCACCAACTCCCTGATCTCCGGACTTTCCGACGCGAGCTGAAAACATGGCTGTTTCATCGTGCAGGACTGGCCTGATAGTTTTAATTGGGAATTTTAAATGGGTTTTAAGGAGTCAGCCTAAATTTAAATATTTCATTTTAAATTATTTTTGTGTTTGTAAAAATTGTTTTAACATGGCTGTAAACCGCCCTGAGTCCTTCGGGAGAAGGGCGGTATAGAAATATAAACAAACAAATAAATAAATAAATGATTCACTTAGCAACTGTGGCAAGAAAAGTCATGAAACGGAGCAAAACTCCCTTAACAACTGTCTCGCTTAGCAATGGACCATGTTGGAGGTCCATTGTGGTCATAAGTGAAGGGCTACCTGTGCTAGCAAGTTTAGAAAAGGAATGGCACAATTCAGTGGTGAAATCCAATTTTTTTTGTTACCGGTTCTGTGGGAGTGGCTTGGTGAGCGTGGTCTGGCTTGGTGGGCGTGGCAGGGGAAGGATACTGCAAAATCTCCATTACCTCCTCACTCCTGGGGGAAGGATACTGCAAAATCTCCATTACCTCCCCACTCCTGGGGGAAGGATATTGCAAAATCTCTATTCCCACCCCGCTCTGGGGCCAGCCAGAGGTGGTATTTGCCAGTTCTCCGAACTACTCAAAATTTCCACTACTGGTTCTCTGAACTGCTCAAAATTTCCGCTACCGGTTCTCCAGAACCTGCTGGATTTCACCCCTGCTTTGTTGGATCTTGGATGAGGGCATTTGCTTATGAATAGACCTAGCTATCTCTTTATCTCTTAAGTACGGACATCTGCTGTGGGCTCTTGAGGAGGGTGGGGGCTATTAGGAGCGAGTCTGCTTCCTGCCTAAAAAAACATGTTTCTCCATTTCTCATCCAGGGAAATAAAATATTCCGCCTTTTTAATGTTTCCTAGAATATTTCATTCTTCTTGGAGACGGGTGGGTGCTAACTTCCTACAAGACAATGAATCCCCCCCCAGCCCCCCCGGGCTCCCAGAGGCGCCCCTGACACGAGTGACGTCGAACTGGCCACACCCCCTGGTCACGCCCCCCGCTGCCCCTCCTCCCACCGAGATCATACACAACCCTGATCCGGCCCTCAATGAAATCGAGTTTGACACCCCTGCCATATATTAAGTTCCAACAATGGGCTGTCTTTAAAACGGAACTGGTTTATTTGTGGATCAATACCTGCCTCCATCTATTGGAAGGAAAATCCAGATTCGGTTCCAAGCCGGGCATAAAACAGAGGCTGATTGGAAAGAAAGTTTATTGACGAACAGAACAGCACAGTGTTCAGTTCTGGGACAGCTGACCAATTGATTTGGTCAGTGCATGGATTTTTATACAGTTTGTGTGTGTGTGTGTGTGTGTGTGTTTTTACAGCATTTCATAATTTAAAGAGACTTGTTTTGTGTACTTTTGTTATTTGATTTTAATTAGTTTGTCTCGCAAACGCCGGCAATAAGTCTGAAGTGCCAGCTTTCTTGGATTTTTAAAATTTTGTTTAACAAATGTTAATTAATCCTAAATACTGGCTTCTTTGGGGTTTTAATCCTAACACATGTAATTAATCCTATCCTCTTATCTTTAGTTTGTCTATTAGCTCTTTGTGAATATACAGGCTAAATTCAAGGTTTCTGCTTTCTCGAAAGATTTATGTAGGTTTCTGATTCCAACTTGTTTCTTTTCTTGGCTTCTCTGTTTCTTAAGGTTGTTTTTTTTTGGGGGGGGGTGCGAAGAAGGGGTCTTTTTTGGGGAAGGGCTTCATTTTCTTACTACACATCAAAGCATTCAATCCGTTAAGCTGCTGTGTTTCTCAACTCTATAATAACTTTAAAAATGCCTGGATTTTAACTTCCAGAAGTTAATTTTAATTTTTTAATTTTAATGTTAATTTCTAGCATGCTGGAAAATTGGAATAAAGTGCTGGCTGAGGAATTCTGAGGCTTGAAGTCCAGACACCTTAAAGTTGCTAAGTTGGCTAAACTCTGAGTTAAAGATTTCCCATTTTATGACCTTTCTTCCCTCAGTTGCTCAGTGAATCACTGCAGTTGATAAGTTAGTAACCCGGTTGTTAAGTGAATCTGGCTATCCCATTGACTTTGCTCATCAGAAGGTTGCAAAAGGGGATCGCATGGCCACAAGGACACTGCAACCGTTGTAAGTATGAACCACTTGCCAAGAATCTGAATTTTAATCACATGATCACGATGCATTTGGATGCTGCAAAGGTCTTAACTGTGAAAAAACGGTCATAAGTCACTTTTTTCAATGCTGTTGTAACTTTGAACCGTCACTAAATGAACCATTTGTAAGTCAAGGATTACCTGTACTCCAGGTCGGAATGGGGCAACATGCTAAAGCCAAGTCACCATGGCCAACTCTCTGCGAGACAATTCTATTTATTCTATTTATTTAATTATTTAAAATAAATAATTTTAATTTTTGCCATTCACATTTTATTTCATCCCTCCTTTTGCATCCTTTCTTTAATGATTCTATTCCACTGTTTCTTTGATATTAGTGTAACTCTTGTCCTGCATCAAGTTAGCTGTGGTGAGTTGGCTGTGGAAGCTGGCCGTGGTGAGTCGGCTCTGGCAAGTTGGCTGTGATGAGCTGGCCCTGGCAAGTTGGCCATGGTGAGTTGGCCATGGCAAGTTAGTTGTGGCGAGTTGGTCCTGGCAAGTTGGCCCTGGCAAGTTGGCCCTGGTGAGTTGGCCATGATGGGTGAGTTGGTTGTCGCAAGTTGGCCATGGTGGGTGAGTTGGCCATGATGGGTAACTTGGCCATGGTGAGTTGGCCCTGGCAAGTTAGTTGTGATGAGTTGGCCCAGACAAGTGGGCTGTGGTGAGCTGGTCCTGGCAAGTTGGCCCTGGCAAGTTGGCCATGGTGAGTAGACTATGGCAAGTTAGTTGTGGTGAGTTGGCCCTGGCAAGTTGGCCATGGTGAGTTGGCTGTGGCAACTTAGCTGTGGTGAGTTGGTCCTGGTGAGTTGGCCATGATGGGTGAGTTGGCTGTGGTGAGTTGGCCCTGTCAAGTTGGCCCTGGCGAGTTGGCCATGATGGGTAAGTAAGCCATGGTGAGTTGGCCATAGTGGGTGAGTAGACTATGGCAAGTTAGTTGTGGTGAGTTGGCCCTGGCAAGTTGGCCCTGGCAAGTTGGCCCTGGTGAGTTGGCCATGATGGGTGAGTTGGCTGTCGCAAGTTGGCCATGGTGGGTGAGTTGGCCATGATGGGTAACTTGGCCATGGTGAGTTGGCTCTGGCAAGTTAGTTGTGATGAGTTGGCCCAGACAAGTGGGCTGTGATGAGCTGGTCCTGGCAAGTTGGCCCTGGCAAGTTGGCCATGGTGAGTAGACTATGGCAACTTAGTTGTGGTGAGTTGGCCCTGACAAGTTGGCCATGATGGGTGAGTAGACTATGGCAAGTTAGTTGTGGTGAGTTGGCCCTGGCAAGTTGGCCCTGGCAAGTTGGCCATGGTGAGTTGGCCATGGTGAGTTGGCTGTGGCAACTTAGCTGTGGTGAGTTGGCCCTGGTGAGTTGGCCATGATGGGTGAGTTGACTGTGGTGAGTTGGCCCTGTCAAGTTGGCCCTGGCGAGTTGGCCATGGTGAGTTGGCCATGATGGGTGAGTTGGCCATAGTGAGTTGGCCATGGTGGGTGAGTTGGCCGTGGCAAGTTGGTTGCGGTGAGTTGGCCCTGGCTAGTTGAGTTGTGTGGCAAATTGCCACGCATTCCAAGTCTGGTCTTACCAAGGCTCTATAAAATGGCATTCGCCCTTCCGATTCTATCCCGCAGCACCAAAGACCCCCCTCTCTTCCCCCCACCCCACACCCCCGGCTCTGCGAGAGCTCCGTGCGCTTCCCATTCCAGGCCAGGCTTCCTCGTCGGTCCTGCTTCCACTCTTTCTTCGGCCGGCGCTTGAGGCCGATGGCTGGCTGGGTGGGTGTGGGGGAGACGAGGCGGGTGGGCGGGCGGCCCGAAGCGAGGCCTCCCTTCCCCTCCCCTGGGCAGGTTGCTCGCCCGCCGGCGCCGCCCCTCTCGCCCAGCCAGCACCGCCTCGCCTGGTGTCACAGCGCGCTGCGCCGGCGGCGGAGCCAGAAGGGCGCTTGGCGGCGGGGCGCACGGCGCAAAGAGGCGGCCGGCGATCGGGGCACGTTTGGATCCGGCTGCTGCTGCTGCTGCTTCTTGCAACGTTCGCTCTCGGTTCCTGCACCCCGGCAGGGCTGGAGCCGGCAAGCTTGGCGCCCAGCCTTGCCGGACGATGTGCCCGGCCTCGGGGCAAAAAGGTGCCCGGCGGCGTCGGTTGTTGCTGCTGCTCTTGCTGCTGTTGGCGGCGGCGGCGGCTCTGGAAGCGGCGGGCGCTTTCGGCGACGAAGAGGAACGCCGCTGCGATGCCATCCGCATCTCCATGTGCCAAAACTTGGGCTACAACGTCACCAAGATGCCCAACCTGGTGGGCAGCCAGTTCCAAACCGACGCCGAGCTCCAGCTGACCACTTTCACGCCGCTCATCCAGTACGGCTGCTCCAGCCAGCTGCAGGTTAGGTGCCCTCCGCCCTTACTCCCTCGTTTGGTGGGTGGGGGGGGTCACTTTCCCTTTCTCCCTCCCGGGATGATTTCACTTTCTCCTTCTCCCGCTTTTACTTTCCCTGGGATGCGAAAGGGGAAAAAAAAAATCTTGCAAGAGGACCCCCGGTGGGTGGGAGCTGCTGCACTTAACTGCGAAGTTTTAGCCTCGTGGAAGAGCTCGGCCTTTGGACTTAAAGAGCGAGGTCGTAAAAAGAAAAAAGAAAAAAAAGAATCCAGCGCTTTCGTCCTTTAGTTTCACTTCTCTTCGCTCCGGAGTTGGGCGAAAAGCGGATGGGCTTATTTTTTTATTTTTATTTTTATTTTAAAAGAAGGAGGCAGACGGGTTTGAGAAAGCCCCCGTCGGAATGAAAGAACCCAAACCAAAGAGCTCCTGGGCCATGTGCTGAGTGCCCTTTAACAAGAGGTCCCAAAGTTAACAGTAACAGAATCGGAAGGGACCTTGGAGGTCATCTAGTCCAGGACTGGCCAACTTTTTGGACCTCAGGGACCACTAAATTCATAATTTTAAATCCCACGGACCACTAATATGAATTTTTAAAAAAGATAAATAGTGTTTAGTGCAATATTAAAAAATGTAAATAATTTTTCTGCAGACACCAACATTTTCTCACGGACCACTGGTTGGTGACCGCTGATCTAGTCCAACCCCCCCTGCTCATGCAGGAGATTTATACTAAGGATTCAAACTGCAGATCTTTTTGATTGACAAGCTCAGCCTCCTAGCCAATGAGCCAAGCTGGTTGAGGTCATATGTAATGCTTGCCCCTATCCAAGACACATTTTTGGCACATGGTATGAAGTCATCTTGCTTGACCCAATATCAGTGGTGGGATTCAGCCAGTTCACACCCCTTTGGGAGAACCTATTGTTAACTTTCGGAGCAGTTTTGCAAACTGGTTGTTGGAAGAAATCATTAGGGCAGAGAACCGGTTGTTAAATGACTTGAATCCCACCACTGCCCAATATAGGCTACTAACCCAGAAGCCAAACGGGTCAAACAGGTTGTGGGAATTGTCAGCAAAGTTAAGTCTAGCTGGGAATTTACAGGTAGTCCTCGACTTAAACAACAGTTCACTGAGTGACCGTTCAGAGTTTACAACGGCACTGAAGAAAGTGACTTGTGACTGGTTGTCAGACTTAACGACTGTCGCATGGCCGTGGGATCAAAATCCAGGCGCTTGGGAACTTGACTCACATTAATGACCCGTCGTTGGGTCCCGTGGTCATGGGGATCCCCCCCACTTTGGCGACCTTCTGACAAGCCCGAGTCAATGGGAAAACCAGATTCACTTAACAACCCTGCTATACCAACAACTGCAGCGATTTCCCTCCACTGCTGTGGCAAGAAAAGTCTCGCAAAGGTGAGAGCAAAATTCATTTAACAAATGTCTCACCTTGCAATTTGAGATTTGGGGGGGTCGAATTGCGTTTGTAAGTCAAGGACTGCCTGTATATAGAGTCACAACAAGAAAGCAGTTTGGAAATTTCACCCTGTGGATATGGGGCACCCTTCTCTGAGGTCTAGGGAGGCTGTGACCATCCCTAGTTGATAAGAACAACCCTCTTTCTACAAATACTTTCCAGACCTTGCTGTCTTTCTGCTGGTGGATGGATGGGTGTGGGGGGGAGGGGGCGTAGGGGCGTGTTTCCAAAGGCTGTGGGGTTCACAGGGGTGGCTGGGCAGAGCTGAGACAGACTCCTGTAAAACTTTGCAAAAAAACAGCCCAACCAACCCTATTCACTGCGGGCATGAAAGAACAAATGACTCGTCCTGCACCTTTCAAAACATGCTTTTCTCTGGAGTAGTGGAGGGATTAATCCACTCCTGGGTGTTTCCAGACAGGAGGCTTTGGGGGGGATCAGGTGTACTGAGTGGAAACGGGTACTTGCCAAAGAAGGGCTGGAGGACAGTTGCCCAGGAGGGTGGGGGGGGGGGACGGGACGGACAGCGCCCAGCTGAGGTTGAAGTAGTAGAGTTGTTCCCCTCCTACATGGCTGGAGATCAGAATTACAATGGGGATCAGGGTTATGCTAAGTTAAGTAGTTAACAGTGTGTTGCTGCAGGCTGGAGAGGGAGAGAGAAAAAAAATCAAATTCCAAGCTTGGACTCATGCCAGAGGGCATTCAAAATAAAGGAAGCAAGGCTTGTAGGGGAGCTCTGGCAGAAGGTACAACTTTGGACAAGGGCAACCAGGACTGATTAAGGCAGGGGTCTCCAACCTTGGCAACTTTAATTAAGACTTGTGGACTTCAACTCCCAGATGTTCCTCAGCCAGTTTGAGTTGCAGTCCACAAGTCTTAAAAGTTGCCAAGGTTGGAGACCCCTGGGTTAGGGGGACCAGAAAAAATTACAGATGGAGGAGGGGTGCTTTTGTTTTTAGGCTTGGAGAGAGGGAGAGACGGGCACGGGTGTACATACACACACACAAACCACAAGAGAAGTGTATTAAAAAACTCACACAATGGAGAAAAAGTAGACGAGGAGGGGGGTCTACTCTAGGGCAGGGGTCTCCAACCTCGACAACTTTTAAGACTTGTGGACTTCAACTCCCAAAATTCCTCCCAAATTCCTGAAGTCCACAAGTCTTAAAGTCGCCAAGGTTGGAGACCCCTGCCCGAGGGGCCATCCCTGAAAACAAAATGCTGGGAAATTCAGGAAGGATTTTTTTAAAAAAAGGAGATATCCTTGCCATTCGTTGCTCAGCCATACAATCCGTACTCCTAAGATTGGTTAAAGGCCACCAGTTGGAAGTTTTCCGACAGAACTGGATGGATTCCTAATACAGTCACAGTGGCTATCCAGGGTCTTGACAGAATAGAATAGAATAGAATAGAATAGAATAGAATAGAATAGAATAGAATAGAATTTTTTTTTTATTGGGCAAGTGTGATTGGACACACAAGGAATTTGTCTTGGTGCATATGCTCTCAGTGTACATAAAAGAAAAGATACCTTCATCAAGGTATAACACTTACAACACTTAATGATAGTCATAGGGTACAATTAGCAATCAGGAAACAATCAATATCAGTATAAATCATAAGGATTACCAGCAACAAAGTTAGGGTCCTTGAGTGGCGCAGGCTGCTAAACAGCCTGTTATTAACAACAGCTGCCTGCAATTATTGCAGGTTCAAGTCCCACCAGGCCCAAGGTTGACTCAGCCTTCCATCCTTTATAAGGTAGGTAAAATGAGGACCCAGATTGTTGGGGGCAATAAGTTGACTTTGTATACAAATAGATTGAAGACTATTGCTTAACATAGTGTAAGCCGCCCTGAGTCTTCGGAGAAGGGCGGGGTATAAATGTAAAAAAAAACAAAAAACAGTCATAAGTGGAAGGAGATGGGTGATGGGAACGATAAGAAGATTAATAGTAGTGCAGATTTAGTCAATAGTTTGACAGTGTTGAGGGAATTATTTGTTTAGCAGAGTGATGGCCTTCGGGAAAAAACTGTTCTTGTGTCTAGTTGTTCTGGTGTGCAGTGCTCCATAGTGTCCTTTTGAGGGTAGGAATTGAAACAGTTTTTGTCCAGGATGTGAGGTAGCCCTTGACTTACAACTTTTTGTTTTACTGACTCTTCAAAGTTAGACCGGCACTGGGGAAAAAAAGTAACTTACCACCTTTTTTTCATACTTAAAACCATCCCAGTATCCCCGTGGTCATGTGATCTAAAAATTCAGAATCTTGCGGACTGATTTATGACGGTCGCATTGCCCCGGGGTCATGGGATCACTCTTTGTGACCTTCTGACAAGCCAAGTCAATGGGGGAAGCCAGATTCATTTAACGACTGCGCTGCTCACTTAACAGCTGGAGTGATTAACTATTGTGATAAAGAATGGTGGTAAAATAAGACAAAACTCATTCGACTGTCTCCCTTTAGCAATGGACATGCTGGGCTCAATTGGGGTCGTAAGTCGAGGACTAGCTGTTGCTTCTGGAACCATGCATGCCAACTGCTAGGGAGCAAGAGTGGAAGGGAAATATTTACCTCCCGTCCATGGTGTTGTGTTTAAATGCTCCTGATTAGATATTTTACTATGCCAAATTGCTGGATTAGCATTTGGCCTAATCCAGGTGAGCATTTCTTAAAATACTTTCCTTCTACATAGTTTGCTTTCCTCTTTTGGGTTGTAAGTATTGTACCTTGATGAAGGTATCTTTTCTTTTATGTACACTGAGAGCGTATGCACCAAGACAAATTTCTCGTGTGTCCAATCACACTTGGCCAATAAAAACATTATATTCTATTCTTGCTTCTTCTTGTAACCATGATGGCTTCTTTTTACCTTCAAAACAACGTTATAGAACATTGCACACCAGAACAACTAGACACAAGGATAGTTTCCCCCCGCATGCCATTACTCTGTTTAACAACCAATTCCCACTATTTACTAAGACTGTGTTGGTATTATTCTTCTCATCCTTCCTATTACCTATCCTCTCTCTTTTTTTACTTATGACTATAACCTTGTTGCTTGTATCTTTACAATTATATTGTTTTATTTAGTTTCCTACTACGATTTTGATCGCTTATTTAGCATCCTATGACTATTGCTAAGTGTTGTATCTTATGATTCTTGATGAATGTATTTTTTATGTACACTGAGAGCTTATGCACCAAAGACAAATTCCTTGTGTGTCCAATCACACTTGGCCAATAAACTACCCTACCCTACCCTACCCTACCCTACCCTACCCTACCCTACCCTACCCTACCCTACCCTATCCTATTCCATTCCATTCCATTCGAAAGCAGGGGTGTCAAACTCACATCATCATGGCAGCATCACTTGATATATCTGAACTTTTTCCCCCTTCACTAAACTGGGCGTGGCTAGCGCTTGATGCATCCAGCCCACGGGCTAGGAGTTTGACAGCCCTGGCCTAAACCAACATCAATATCCTAGTTTCCACTGGTCGGTTGCAATTCTGGAGTGATGGCGGTTGCACTCAGATATATCCCCGGCGCAAATAGGTGTGCGTTGACATAATCGGTGGCATAATTTGGTGGGGCCTGGCTTTGGTGAGAATTTAAACAGATTAACAGAGTTGGAAGGGATTTTATAGGTCATCTAGTCCAATCCCTCGCCTAAGCGTTAGATCCTACACCATTTCTGACAAATGGCAGTCCAGTCTTTTCTTGAAAGTTTCAAGTGATGAAGCTCCCACAACTTCCAAAGGCAACTTCTGTTCCATTGGTTGGTTGTTCTCACTGTCAGAAAGTTCCTCCTTATTTCCAGGTTGAATCTCTCCTTGGTCAGTTTCCATCCATTATTCCTTGTCTGGCCTTCAGGTGCTTTGGAAAATAGCTTGAGCCCCTCCTCTCTGTGGCAGCTCCTCAAATATTGGAAGATCCTGCTATTCTGTTTCCCCTGGTCCTTCTCTTCACTAGACTAGCCATGCCCAGTCCCTGCAACCGTTCTTCATATGTTTTAGTCTCTAGTCCCCTAATCATCCTGGTTGCTCTCCTCTGCACTTTTTCTAGAGTCTCAACTTGATGAGACTCTTGGAAAGTGACCTTCCAGAAGACCTGTAAATTTCAGTGTATCCCCATTTATGAAGGAGGAGAGCCTGTATCTCAGTTCAGTCCATGAACCCAGGTTGTCCTAATCCAGCATAGAAACAATTGTGTTAGATTTTAAAAAATTTAATGTATGACTGTTTGTTTATTGAACTATACCTTGTGTTTGCTCCGGGAAGTCGGGGGAGGGGGAGGGGGTTTTTGGAGAGAGGGGTGAAGGTGGGGGAGGGGGGAGGGGAGGGGAAAAAAATTTAATTGTTGTTGTAAAACTTTTTCAATAAAAAAGAAAAAAAGAAATGCCTTCGCTTTTTTAATCATTTCCCTGCCTGCCTATGAGACCCGCATCACGTACAGGTGAATCCTAAACTTACAACCACAAAGCTCACATTTCTGTTGCTAATTGAGGCAGTTTGTCCCCTTGACAACCTTCCTTGCCACCGTCGTTAAGCGAATCACTGCAGTTGTAGCACGGTAGTCAGTAACACCGTTGGGAAGTGAAACCTGGCTTCCCCGTTAACTTGCTTCTCAGAAGGTTGTGAAAGTTGATCACATGACTCCCCCAGGACTCTGCAATCGTCATCAATACGAGTCAACGGTGGCCAACGGACTGAATTTTGATCACGTGACCAAGGACAATGCTGCACCAATCGTAAGGGCAATAATAAGTCACCCTTTTTTTCAGTGCAATTGTCACCAGACCTGTATCTCTTCCAGAAGAGAAGAGTATGAAACCAGAACCCAGTGGATGTATTGCAAGCTCACCCAGCATCAGGCTTAGTGAAGTCCTTGCTTAGAACAAACTTAGACGTTTCGCTGTCTTGAGAGTTGCTCTATCTCTCTACACTATTTTTAAGGAGAGGCTAAAGTCATCTTAGGTCACTTCTTAGACTTTTCCGTGAACCAGCAAACAGCATATCTTCGTTTTCCACTGTTGTTGTTGTTTTGCAATCACAATCAGCATATTGTGTTTCCCGTCCGTGAGTCTCTTTCTTTCTCACTCACTGCCATGGCATGGCAATTTGGAAGCTAAAGCCAGAACAGAGTTGGAAGGGTCCTCGGAGGTCTTCTAGTCCAGCCCCCTGCTCAAGCAGGAGAGACCCTATACCCGTGATGGCGAACCAATGGCACGCGTGCCACAGGTGGCATGCTGAGCCATATCTATGGGCACGCGAGCTTTGCCCTAACTCAGCTTCAATGCACGTGCACGCACTGGCCAGCTAATTTTTGGACCTTCTGGGCCCACTGGAAGTTGATAAGGGGCTGTTTCTGGTCTCCAGGGGGCCTCCGGGGGGGGGAAGGTTTTTTTCGCCCTCCCCAGGCTCCAAGAAAGCCTCTGGAGCCTGTGGAGGGCGAAAAACAGGTCAACTGGGCCCTCTGTGCCATCACGTGCCAAAAGTGGGGGGGGGAGCGCAGGGGGGCAGTGCACGCATGCACAGGGGACAGGGCACAGTAAATTATGAATGGGGGCACACATGTGCATGACCTCCCCCGCACTCCTCCGCTTTTGGCACGCGACGGCAAAAAGGTTAACCACCACTGCCCTATTCTGTTTCAGACAAATGGCTATCCAGTCTCTTCTTAAAAACCTCCAGTGATGAAACACCCACAATTTCTGGAGGCAAGCCGTTCCACTGGTTAATTATCCTCACTGTTAGGAAGTTTTTCCTTAGTTCCAGGCAGCTTCTCTCCTTGATTCGTTTCCATCCACTGTTTCTTTTCTTGCCTTCTGGTGCTTTGGAAAATAAGTTGACCCCTTCTTCTTAATGGCAAATGCAAATGCAAGTAGATGAAGAGGTACCACCTCGGTGGGAAGGTCACAGCATTCCATGTCCCTTAGGCCTCATGAACATGGAAATGTCTTCCGACAACCCTCGTTCTCTTGGCTAACAGCAATAACACTTAGACTTATATACTGATTCACAGTTCTTTTACAGCCCTTTCTAAATGGTTTACAGAGTCAGCCTGTTGCCCCCAGCAATCTGGGTCCTCGTTTTACCCACCTCGGAAGGATGGAAGGCTGAGTCAACCTTGAGCCTGGGTGAGATTCGAACTGCCGAACTGCTGGCAATCTGCAGTCAGCAGAAGTAGCTTGCCGTACTGCACTCTAAACATTGCGCCACCTCGGCTCGTAATGTTTGTGATGAAAATCATAGCAAGAAAAATGAAGCTTGTATACTCCCCAGAGTCATGGCATCACTGAATGAAATGGGTGGCTGTGTAAATTTGTTTAATAAATAAAATAAATGTTATTGTGGAGAGAAAACTGCAAACTGGACACATTTGATCAAACTTTGCTAGAATAGAATAGAATAGAATAGAATAGAATAGAATAGAATAGAATAGAATAGAATAGAATAGAATAGAATAGAATAGAATTTTTTATTGGCCAAGTGTGATTGGACACACAAGGAATTTGTCTTGGTGCATATGCTCTCAGTGTACATAAAAGAAAAGATACGTTCATCAAGGTACAACATTTACAACACAACTGATGGTCAATATCGAAAGAGCAGGGGACAGGTCCGTGTTTAGTTCCATCTTCTTCTCCCTTCCCTTCTCATCATGCTTTGCTGCTCGTGGTTAAGCCTTCTTTTCCCAAAATGGCACCAGGAAGTTAACGGCCAACTTGGAAGACACGCATCTTAGCCCGGTCTGGTATGCGCTTACTTTCCCTACCGGTTCGCAAATGTGAATGCGCTGGCATGCATGCCTTCCGTTCATGCGCCCAGTCTCAAAAACGTGCTTAAATATGATGGCATAGAGCTGGGATGGGTAGATGGGCAGGCCAACCCACTATTTCCATTACCGGTTCGGACAAACCGGTCTGAACCAGCTGAGTATCATTTCCGATCTTAGTTGTCCGAAGTAAGAAGACCAGAAATAGAGTCAAGATTGATAAATTGCATTTCCCCCCCTTTCTTTCTTTGTGCTTTCAAAGAGTCCTAAGTATCAGCTCAGGGAAATTTACAACACCCCTGTGAGGAAGATTCACTGAGAAAATTAAAAAGCCGCAGAGTTAGTGAATGTCTAACCAAGGATCTTGGTCTCTGCAGACTCTACCTATCCTTTTAGTATTTTGTTCAGGTAGTCCTTGACTTACAACCATCCGTTTAGTGACCGTTCAAAGCTCCAAGATACTGAAAAAGTGACTGTTGCTGGGTTTTTTTGCACTGTTGCAGCATTCCCCAGGATCAAAATTGGGACATTTGGCAACTAGCTTGTGTTTATGGCAATTGCGGTGTCCGGGGTCATGTGATCATTTTTTGCGACCTTCTGACTATTCACTGAACAACTGTGTGACTAACTTAACGACCATAGTGATTCACTTAGCAACTGTGGCAAGAAAAGTCATAAAATGGAGCAAAACTCCCTTAACAACTGTCTCATTGAACAATGGACCATGTTGGGGGTCCATTGTGGTCATAAGTGAAGGGCTACCTGTGCGAGCAGGTTTAGAAAAGGAATGGTGCAAACCAGTGGTGAAATCCAATTTTTTTTACTACTGGTTCTGTGGGCATGGCTTGGTGGACGTGGCAGGGGAAGGATACTGCAAAATCTTCATTCCCACCCCACTCCAGGGGAAGGATACTGCAAAATCCCGATTCCCTCTCCACTCCTGGAGGAAAGATATTACAAAATCTCAATTCACACCCCACTCTGGGGCCAGCCAGAGGTGGCATATGCCGGTTCTCTGAGCTACTCAAAATTTCCGCTCCCGGTTCTCTAAACTACTCAAAATTTCTGCTACCGGTTCTCCAGAATCTGCTGGGTTTCACCCCTGGCGCAAACCCATTTTCTTGTTTGGAGTAAAAACTGAAGAGCAAAGTGAAAGAACAGTAGCAAAGTTTTCCACTGGGTGTGAATCTGCCAAGATAAGAAACAGACTTGCAATAACATCTCAATCCACAAAAGGCTGGTGGTGTGTGGTTTTTTTTCTTTCCCCAAAGCTGTAATGCAATCTTTCTAAAGTTTTTCTCCTTCTCTCTCTCTCTCTCTCTCTCTCTCTCTCTCTCTCCCCCCTCTGCCTCTCTCTCTCTTCCTCTCCCTCTCTCTCTCTCCAGCCTCCCCCTCCCTCTTCCTCTCTTCAGTTTAATTTGCACACGGAGGCAAAAAAAAAAAAGTTGTTTGTCTTTGAAAAGAATATCTCAGGTTTGTCTTAGGTAGGAGATTGGCAGGTTATCCCAGCAAAGAGTGTTTGTTTGCTCAGGTAGCTCAGGAATTTAGACAACCGCACTCAGCTCCGACACCAGAGTGGGTGCTCCAAAATTGACATTAATAAACAAAAGACAAACCAGCAGTTGCCTTAAAGTATGTCAGATGTGTTCACCTTAATGGAGGCGAAATCCCCTCCGTTTAAACACGCACGGAAACAAAACTGCCGGGGAGCAACAGGCAGTCACTCAGTTTGGGCCACGCTAAATAAGTGCTGGCTTTTAAAAACACATTCGAAAACAGCTTCGCAGGTCAAATGCATTCAGGCATGTTTCTAGCCCACATTAATAATTAGCGACTTGCAACTGCAATAAAGCTTTCCATGTCCTTGGACACGTCACTGGTTCATTTGCTTGTTGCTAGCAGCTAGAATGGACCAGTTTTGGGTGGCTTTTTCAGGGAAGGCGGTAAGATGTTAACAAGTTTTCCAGTTTACATAAAACTGGGGTGGGGGTGGGGGCAATTTATATCTCCTTTTGGATGCAGAGATTGAAAGCGTGAATCAGGGGGACTCTGGGTTCAGATCTAACTTCTACTTTTTTCCATTCAGCCTTCTGAATTTCTTTGGTGTGTCCTATCAAAGTGCAGGTAAGTCCTCGGCTTACAACAGTTCATTTAGTGACCGTTCAAAGCAACAGCGGCACGGGAAAAAGTGACTTATGACCATTTTCCACACAGCATCCCCCCCCCCATGGTGACGTGATCAAAATTCAGCCGCTTGGCAACTGGCTCGCAGTTATGACGGTTGCAGTGTCCCTGGGGTCACGTGATCCCCTTTTGCGATCTCCTGACAAGCAAAGTCAATGGCGACGCCGGATTCACTTAACAGCCGGGGGACCAACTTAAAACAATTGCAGTGATTCGCTTAACAACCTGCGGCAAGGAAAGTCGTAAAATGGGGCAAAGCTCACTTAAGCAACGTTTCACTTAGCCACAGGGATTTTGAGCTCCATTTGGAGTCATGCGTTGGGCTCGATTGTGATCGAAAAGTTGTGGACTACCTGTATGAATCATTTGGGGGTGGAATGATGTCGGCTTAAGACAGTGGTGGGATTGCAGGAACTGGGTATGTCTAGTTTAATAAAAAGAAGGACTAGGGGAGACATGATAGCAGTCTTCCAATATCTCAGGGGTTGCCACAAAGAAGAGGGAGTCGGGCTGTTCTCCAAAGCACCTGAGGGTAGAACAAGAAGCAATGGGTGGAAACTAATCAAGGAGAGAAGCAACTTAGAACTAAGGAGAAATTTCCTGACAGTTAGAACAATTAATAAGTGGAACGACTTGCCTTCAGAAGTTGTGAATGCTCCAACACTGGAAATTTTTAAGAAAATGTTGGATAACCATCTGACTGAGATGATGTAGGGTTTCCTGCCTGGGCAGGGGGTTGGACTAGAAGGCCTCCAAGGTCTCTTCCAACTCTGTTGTTATATATAAATTATATACAAGTAATTTAACAACCGGTTCTCTGCCCTAATGATTTCTTCCAACCACCAGTTTACCAGACTGCTCCGAAAGTTAACAGCCGGTTCTGCCGAAGTGGTGCGAACTGGCTGAATCCCACCACTGGCTTAAGAGCCATTCTCCATGTCTAGGTCAATAACGGTGAAGGGCAAACACAACCTTTGTAGATCTAGAAATATTTATATTAAATTCAGTAGATATTTCTTGCTGCTTCTGTTTTTAAGGCCACACTCATATTTCCAAAGATCCAGTTTGGTGTGTGCGTGCGCATGCCAAAACCCATAATGCAATGCCTCCCCCCTCCCCGCAGGTCAAGCCCCCCGCACATGCATCCGTGACCCCCCCTACGCTCCTCCCGCCCCCTGCGTACGCACGCATGACCTTCGTTTTTGTGCTAGCAGGCCTCCCTTAAGCCTCCTGAAACCAAAAATTGGGCACGGGGAAGTGCTGCACCCCACCGCCACCCCCGCACGTGATCGTGCGACACCCCCACCACATGCATGCACAACCCCCACCCCCTGCGCATGTGTGCGTCTCCTGGCAGAGAGCTGAAAATCAGCTGGCTGGCGGTTGGCACGCAGGCATGCGCGATGGAGCTGATCTAGGTATCTGTTCTGTTTCCCTCCCCCAATACTCCCATCAAAGAGTCAGTCAAAGGCCTTCTCTTCTAAGTTATTTACATAGATAAATGTCCTGGCCACGTCTACCCACGGGCCTGCCAATTTCTGGAGATAACGAGGAAATTATAGATAAGGCCAGAATTACTCACGAATATATTCTTCCCTCCATTGATACAGTTTGCCACAAGAATTCATTGCTTTGTCCAAGACAAAAAACCAGGAAGTCCCGCCTCCTATTTATAGTCTCTGCAGATGTCACTGCATGACCATCATTCCTTGGCTTTATTCCAACGCTGCTTCTGCTGCGCGCGCCGGTCACGTCTGCACAGTCTTGCATCACTCCAAAACTGTTCTTGGGGCATTGCCAAATCAGAAGAAGGCTCCAGAGAATCAGGCCTTGCCGGCCCCTCCTCCTCCCTTTGAGTGGGTGCCAGGGAGGGAGAGGGCCCAAGAGAAGCAGGGCTTGCCAGGTCTTCTCCCTTACTTTCTGAATCATCCGAGTCCAGGAGTCCGGGTCCAGGAACCTGGGTCACAACAGTATCAGGTTGTGTGCCTGCAGAGATTACTCCGTGTGCCACCTGTGGCACACGTGCCATAGGTTCGCCATGACAGGTGTAGTAGTTAAGACATCAGGCTAGAAACTGGGAGATTGGGAGTTCTAGTCCTGCCTTAAACATGAAGTCAGATGGATGACCTTGAGCCGGTCACTTTCTCTCAGCTCTAAGAAGGAGACAATAACAAACCACCGTTGAAATCTTGCCAAGAAAACTGCAGGAACCTGTGTAGGCAGTCTGACTCAAAAGGGCACACATGCATACACATACCCACACACACACACATTCATGGCCTGGCTTTTTCCACGACTGAGTTTGTGATCCTAAGTAAATGTGTCTACTTGGAGGCAAGCATCAAGGGTTTCACTGAGACTGAGTAAAAACGCAAACAGTTGTATTGCAAGTGAAATATATGAGAAGATGTTGAACAAGAACTCGTCTGTATCTGTTACTCTGAGGCAAACTTGATAATTTTAAGACTTGTGGACTTCCAACTCCCAGAATTCCTCAGCTGGGAGTTGAAGTCCGCAAGTCTTAAAGTTGCCAACTTTGGACATTAGGGGTGAAATCCAGCAGGTTCTGACAGGTTCTGGAGAACCAGTAGCGGAAATTTTGAATAGTTCAGAGAACTGGCAAAATACCACCTCTGGCTAGTCCCAGAGTGGGGTGGGAATGGAGATTTTGCAATATCCTTCCTCCAGGAGTCCAGAGGGAATGGGGATTTTGCAGTATCCTTCCCCTGCCATGCCTACCAAGCCACACCCACCAAGCCACACCACACCATCCCTACCAAGCCACGCCCACAGAACCAGTAGTAAAAAAATTTGAATTTCACCACTGTTGGACACCCTTGTTCTACGACCATATACAGTAATTCTCGAATTATGACCAGTTGGTCGAAGTTACAAGTCAAAAGCTATTTGGCATCCAGATTCAAAGCTATCCCTCTCTGTGTGTGTGTCTCTCTCTCACACACACACACAGCACATCACATGATCATAATTTGGGAGCTCAGCAACTGGCCTGCATTTATGGCCATTTGCAAGGCCTAGAGGTCACATGACCGCAATTTACTATGTTTTTGCAAGAAACCAGCATTACTTCCAGGTTTCCAGCAAAAATTGGTTGGGTTCACTTTACAACTGTTAGTGTGTTCCCTAACACCAACAGCAAAAAAAAATTATTTGAATCTTTAGAATAGAATAGAATTCTTTATTGGCCAAGTGTGATTGGACACACAAGGGATTTGTCTTGGTGCATACGCTCTCAGTGTACATAAAAGAAAAGATACCTTCATCGAGGTCTTAAATTCTTATGTCTTAAATTCAGCTGCGGTCATTTGGTAACCCACGTTATGACTGTTGTGACTTACAACCAAAATTGGGGGCTCAGTTACCGTCGTAAGTAGAGGACAATCTGTATTAAGCCTGAATAAAAATGGTTCAGACTTCTTTCTGGCTCTGCATTAATCCCAGTTATTTCTGGTGGCAGCTTCAAACATTTCTTGATCCGGTGAAGTTTTTATAAAGTTCTTGGCTGGGATATCGCCATGCATATACATGTTTAGCATTTGGGAGGGGACATATTTTTCTTCTGTGTTCTCTGTACATTTGTGTGTGAAAATAACTTCCTATGTATAGAACTATGTATATAGTTAGGGCAACCCCCCCCCCAATGTTTAAACTTCTAATTAGACTAGCTTTATCAATGTTAAATAAAATACAGTTATCAACATTATAACATAACATAACATAACAACAGAGTTGGAAGGGACCTTGGAGGCCTTCTAGTCCAACCCCCTGCCCAGGCAGGAAACCCTACACCATCTCAGTCAGATGGTTATCCAACATTTTCTAATCATCAATCCTGCAACTGGGCTTCTCCAATATAGGGGGTGGAGCATAAGCAGCAAAAAAAAAATCATTTTTACGGAATTTCTCCCCTTTAAAAAGGATATATTTCAATATTCTTTCTTCATGTCATGTTTAATGTGGTGAATTAACAAGCCTGCATTAATCTGGGCTTGGTTGTGGTGAGGGAGCATATTTGGAGGGGAGGAAACTTTGAGTAAAATCCAGAATCTTTCAGTTCTCATTTTTAATGGGGAAAGAAACTTGAGTCTGTTGTCCTGTCGTTCTTGGATGGGCTGATAACCCTGAAGCTCAGGAGGGTTAGGCCTGGCTAATATTTGGATGGGCAAGTAGCAGGAGAACCCAGGCTGGGAATGTGGTTCAACCTGGGCTGATTTTATTTTTTATTTATTTATCCATATCCCGCCTTCATTATTTTTACTCAAGGCGGTGAACATATCCTCCATTTTCTCCGCAGCAACAACCCTGTGAGGTGGGTTGGGCTGAGAGAGTGACGGGCCCAAGATCACCCCACTGGCTTTCATGCCTAAGGCGGGACTAGAAATCACCATCTCCTGTTGATTGCCCAGATTCATCCCACTGGCTTTCATGCCTAAGGCGGGACTAGAAATCACCATCTCCTGTTGATTGGCCCAGATTCATCCCACTGGCTTTCATGCCTAAGGCGGGACTAGAAATCACCATCTCCTGTTGATTGGCCCAGATTCATCCCACTGGCTTTCATGCCTAAGGCGGGACTAGAAATCACCATCTCCTGTTGATTGCCCAGATTCACCCCACTGGCTTTCATACCTAAGGCGGGACTAGAAATCACCATCTCCTGTTGATTGCCCAGATTCACCCCACTGGCTTTCATACCTAAGGCGGGACTAGAAATCACCATCTCCTGTTGATTGCCCAGATTCACCCCACTGGCTTTCATGCCTAAGGCGGGACTAGAAATCACCATCTCCTGTTGATTGGCCCAGATTCACCCCACTGGCTTTCATGCCTAAGGCGGGACTAGAAATCACCATCTCCTGTTGATTGGCCCAGATTCACCCCACTGGCTTTCATGCCTAAGGCGGGACTAGAAATCACCATCTCCTGTTGATTGGCCCAGATTTACCCAACTGGCTTTCATGCCTAAAGCGGGACTAAAAATCACCATCTCCTCGTGATTGGCCCAGATTCACCCAACTGGCTAAGGTGGGACTTGAACTCGCAATCTGCTGCTTTCTAGCCTAGTGCCTTAACCACTAGACCAAACTGGCTCTTCAGGCTGGCAACCTGAAAAGACATTCCAGTAATAGCAAATCACTGTTGCCAAGAAAAATACATGGATGGGTCCATTACACCAGTAGGAGCCAAGCCGTATTTGGTTTGGAGATTTCGGTTTAGCTGGGGTTGATCTGTTTTCGTACACAAAACCTACCTACTTATGTTAAGGAAGACAAAGGATGTGCTTTGGGCTATGTCCCTGATTGTTGATTTCTATACAGGTAACCCTTGACTTACAACCCCATTTGAGCCCAAAATTTTCGTTGCTAAGGAAGACAGTTGTTAAGTGAATCTGGACTCATTTTACGACCTTTCTTGCCACGGTTGTTAAAGTGAATCACTTTAAGTTAATAGCAGGGCGGTTGACTTTGCTTGTCCGAAGGTCACAAGAGGGGATCACGAGACTTTTGGGATCCTGCGACTATCCTAAATACATGCCAGAGCCAAGCGTCTCGATTTTGATTTGTATGGCCTTCAATTCCCAAAATTCTCTATGCCACCCATGCTGGCTGGCATGGAGAATTCTGGGAGTTGAAGTCCACCCTTCTTAAAGTACCCAAGTTTGGGAAACACACGGAAGGTTAGGATGCAGGACTTTGGGAAGACAGCATCGCATGCACTTTTCTGAAGTTGACTTGTCCTTTTTTTCCCTCCTCCAGTTCTTCCTGTGCTCCGTCTACGTCCCCATGTGCACCGAGCAAATCAACATCCCGATCGGCCCTTGTAGCGGTATGTGCCTCTCCGTCAAAAGGCGATGCGAGCCGGTCCTGAAAGAATTTGGGTTCTCCTGGCCAGAAAACCTGAATTGCAGCAAGTTCCCCCCACATAACGACCACAATCACATGTGCATGGAGGGGCCAGGAGACGAAGACGTCCCGCTCCACAGCAAGGCCCCCTTGCACCCTGGAGAGGAATGCCAGAGCGTCGGCTCGAACGCAGATCAATACATCTGGGTCCGGAGAAGCTTGACCTGCGTCCTCAAGTGCGGCTACGACGCTGGCCTCTACAGCCGGTCCGCCAAGGCGTTCACCGACATCTGGATGGCCGTGTGGGCGAGCCTGTGTTTCATATCCACCGCCTTCACAGTCTTGACCTTTCTGATCGATTCCACTCGGTTTTCCTATCCAGAGCGGCCCATCATATTCCTGAGCATGTGCTACAATATTTATAGCGTCGCTTATATCGTCCGGCTGACCGTAGGCCGAGAAAGGATTTCCTGTGACTTCGACGAGGCCGTAGAACCTGTCCTCATCCAGGAGGGCTTGAAGAACACCGGATGTGCCATCATTTTTTTGCTGATGTACTTTTTCGGCATGGCGAGCTCCATCTGGTGGGTGATTCTCACCCTGACGTGGTTCCTGGCCGCCGGGCTCAAGTGGGGCCACGAGGCCATCGAGATGCACAGCTCCTATTTCCACATTGCTGCCTGGGCTATCCCCGCGGTGAAGACCATCGTCATCCTGATCATGAGGCTGGTCGACGCCGACGAGCTGACGGGCCTGTGCTACGTGGGCAACCAGAACCTTGATGCCTTGACGGGTTTTGTGGTGGCTCCCCTGTTCACTTACTTGGTCATCGGCACCCTCTTCATTGCGGCTGGCTTGGTGGCTTTGTTTAAGATCAGATCCAACCTCCAGAAGGACGGGACCAAAACGGACAAGCTGGAGAGGTTGATGGTGAAGATTGGGGTGTTTTCCGTGCTGTACACGGTGCCTGCAACTTGCGTCATTGCCTGTTACTTCTACGAGATCTCCAACTGGGGAATCTTCCGCTACTCCGCCGATGCCTCCAACATGGCCGTGGAGATGCTCAAGATGTTCATGTCCCTCCTGGTGGGCATCACATCCAGCATGTGGATTTGGTCGGCCAAGACGCTGCACACTTGGCAAAAGTGTTCCAATCGACTGGTGAATTCAGGGAGGGTAAAACGGGGAGCAAAGAGGGCGGACGGGTGGATGAAACCCGGGAAAGGAAACGAGACAGTGGTATAAAGAAAGGACAGGGACCAGCACACATTCTCTTCCCTTCGGTAGCAGCATCTGGAGAAGGAGCGTCAGAACGAATCCTCTTATTGAGAAATATTTTGAGTTTTTTGCAGAATTTTGAAGGAGAGGAGAGGAGAGGAGAGGAGCAAAGGGAACTGGACCAGGCTGGGGAGGGAGAAAAAAACAGTGGCTCCACAGAGTTGTGAAGGTAGAGCCTCTTGGATGTTTATCAACAAGCGGCCATTTTAGGATTCACGGGCCTTTGCGCCTCCTCATAACGCACCATGTGCCTTCTCTCACTCCCTTTCTTCTTCCCCTTATCCTCTTCTGACTCACATTTATCACTGTCTTGTATAAAGTAGCACAAGAGAACAAAATGGAGAGAGGAAGAAATTCCTACAAATTCCTTGCAAGGTTTGAGGAGAATTGCTGGTGTCGGGGAATCCTACATCCAAGGTCTCTCAACTTGATGTCCAGAGCAGGGGTCTCCAATCTTGGCAATTTTAAGACTTGTGGACTTCAACTCCCAGAGTTCCTCAACCAGCTTTGCTGGCTGAGGAATTCTGGGAGTTGAAGTCCACAAGTCTTAAAGTTGCCAAGGTTGGAGACCCCTGGTCCAGAGCTTTGGAGAGCTGCATAAAGTTGCGGTTTAGGATGCAAACTTTGGAGTTCTGCAGAATTCTTTCAACCACCCAGATAAAGGGCCCGGGATTCAAGCGAAGAAGTCAAATTTGCCTTTAGCGTCATCGACTAAAAAAACGATTAAGGTTTCAGGCTGCATTTCGGGTGAGGAAACAAACACAGAATGGAAACAGGATGTCTTTCTAATCAGGATGAGCCTCAAATGACATCAAGATGTCACAATGCAAGAGATAAGGTCATCAAATCCACGAAACCCTTGCCTTGATAGATTTATTTCAGTTTGTGGGGGGAGGAGGGGAGAAACCCCAAGAAACTTTAAAACACAATAGTTCCAAAGAAACATTTAAGCACAATAGCTGCAGGATTCTTTTCGGATTCGGTAGGAGCAGTTACAAAAACAAGATTAACCTTCAAACATCACAGGAGGATAGCAGTGATATCACAAGCCCCTGCAGGGGCAACAGCTGGTTTCCAAGTTCTTGGGGAAATTTTGAGAGGTGATGAAGTTCTTTCCTTAAAAAAAAAAACCAAAACCAAAAAAGCAACCCAGAGCATAATACATCTATTTTCCTTCTTAATTTAACTTTCAAGTCTCACACAGCCACTAAAAAAGTTGCTGGCGGAAGTTTGGCTCAGGAATTCAACTTTTAGCCTCAACTATCGAGGCGGGAGTTTAACATTTTCCAAGAAATGGAACAATTCTTCCTTTTTTTTTTTGTACTAAATCCCTGCTTTAACCAATGTCTGGCAGCTTTTTCCAAATTGGAGGCCTGAAGGCATCCAATATGTGGTGTTTCCTTTGTAGAGCTGTAGAGCTTATGGCTTAAAATGTTTAGCTGGTTTTTATTCTCAAAGAGGTTAAGAGTAGAGGCGGGAACTTCTCAATACCCATTGCCATGCTTTTAAATAGCATCTTCAAAATGAAGCTTTTGGGGGCCTGTTTTCGCGTTTGTCGACCTTGGTCCCTTTAAGATTGTAGGGACTTCAGTTCCCAGAATATCTCAGCCAGCATGCTAGCTAGGGAATTCTGGGAGTCCACACATCTTAGAGGCACTAAAGTCGAGAAATACCGACTAGCCAATGGTAAAATCTGAACCAGTTTGCTACCGGTTTACTGGCTCTGCATGTGCGCTGCACGCCAAGCGCATGTGGATGTACATCAAATGTGCGCTGTGTGGGCATATGCAGTGCACACCAAATGCGCACTCTGTGCGTGTGCACATGCACAGTGCACATCAAAAAGAGGCTTGGGAAGGTAAGTAGAACAGCGAGTGGGGATCAGCTGTGTGGCGCGATTTAGCTTCGCTAGACAGCAGCATTTCCTGGTTTCTAGCAAAGCTAAACCGCGCGGCACAGCTGACCCCCCCCTCGCTGTTCTACTTAAATTCCCAAGCCTCCTTTTGGTACGTGCTGCGCACACGCACGCACTGCGCATTTAGTTCGATTCCACCGAACCAATAGCTTTTTCTTTACTACAGGTTTGCCCAAACCGGTAGTTTTTATCACTACCGGTTCGCCCGAACTGGAGCGAACCGATAGCATTTCACTCCTGCAACTAGCCCAGTGCTTCTCAAATAGTGGGGCGGGCCCCCCAGGGGGGGCGCGAGGCTCCCTAAAGGGGGGCGCGTTTGACCTCGGCAAACACTGTCATAACAAGCTAAGCCCCGTGTTTACAGTCGCGCAGGGGGGCGCGAAAAATGTTTTCTTCTTCCTAGGGGGGCATGACAGAAAATAATTGAGAAGCACTGGACTAGCCAATGGTGTTTAAGGTTGTGAAGAGGTGTTTTTCACCGTGCTCCTATTCTGAACCCTTATTTTCATGTTTTTAAGCCGAAAATCCTCCTGAAATCCATTTACTTGGCTCTCGTTTGAGGTTAAAGATAGCCTTCAACCTGCAGACATGCTGAGCCAATCCACTGGTGTCACCAAATTAAATTCCAAGATACAGTCTTGGGGTACAAGAAAGCCACCCATTTGCCAACTTTTGCCTTGTGACCCTCCTGAGGAACATTATCTCTAAATTTCTCCAGCTCACAAAGGCAAAAACAGTAAAAGTAGTAACAGTACAAACACAACTCCGGGACCCTGAAACCGTCAAAAATGTGACTCAGTTGTCAAGCATCCAAATATAAAATCGTGAGACCCTGAGGATGCTACAACAGTCGTAAGTGTGAAAAAAGACCTCATAAGTCACATTTTCCAGTGCTGCTGTAACTTTGAACGGTCACTAAATGAATGTTGTAAGTCGAGGACTCCCTGTACAGATAATCCTTGACCTGCCACCATTTGTTTCGGGGCTGTTCGAAATTCCAATAGCACCGAAGTGACTTACGATCGTTTTTCACCCTTACAACCGTTTGCAGCATCCATCCCCGTGATCAAAATTCAAACGTTTGCCAACTGGTTCATCTTTATGACGGTTGCAGTGTCCTGGGGGGGGAGGGGGGGCAGGTGGTCACGCGGATCACCTTTTGCAACCTTCTGACCAGCAAAGCCAATGGGGAAGCCAGATTCATTTAACAACCGTGTTACTAATTTAACATGTGCAATGATTCACTTAACAACTGTGGCCAGAAAGGTAATAAATTGGGGCAAAACTCACTTAACAACTGTCTTGCTTAGCAATGCAGTTGTGGTTTTCAGTCGAGAACTTCCCAGTGGGGAAGCCAAATTCCCTTAACAACCTTAGCAACAGCAGTGCTTCACTTCCTCGCTGTCGCAAGAAAGGTCGTACAACGCAGCAAAACTTACTTAGCAAGTCTCTTGCTCAGCAATGGAAATTTACGGCTCAGGGATGGTCATAAATCGAGGACTACCTGTGCCAGATTCCTGATTTTTCACACGTGCATGTGGAGATCTTAGAAGTGGCTTACTATTGCCACCTAATGGTGTTTTTTTTTTTAAAAAAAATTACTTCCCAGCACAGGGGGCTTTCAGCAGGTTCAGACCAGTTCTGGAGAACCGGGAGCGGAAATTCTGAGTAGTTCAGAGAACCGGTAGTAAAAATTCTGACTGGCCCCGCCCCCATCTGTTCTCTGCCTCCCAAAGTCCCAGCTGGTCGGGAGGAAATGGGGATTTTGCAGTATCCTTCCCCTGGAGTGGGGAGGGAATGGAGATTTTACAGTAACCTTCCCCTGCCACGCCCACCAAGCCACACCCACAGAACTGGTAGTAAAAATTCTGACTGGCCTCGCCCCCATCTATTCTCTGCCTTCCAAGTCCCAGCTGATCGGGAGGAAATGGGGATTTTGCAGTATCCTTCCCCTGCCACGCCCACCAAGCCACGCCCACAGAACCCCGTAGTAAAAAAAAATTTGAAACCCACCCCTGCTTCCCAGGATAAGTGATAGCCGTGGGATCCGACCATTTCTGAATCTTCCTCGCTTTGCAAAGTCACCTAGCTTGGATTTCAGGGACGGCTGGCTTATTTTCGAGATCCTTGCTACCGTCTCCAAATCTGAAAAATCTTATCTCAAGAAAACCTGTATGCAGCAGGGAAGCTAATGAGCAAAAAGGGAATAGAAAGCCACTTCTGACCATTGTCTCTCTTCAAAGCCGGTTTTGTTCTCCGTTTCTGTCTCTCTTTTCTCTCTCTTTCTCTCTCTTCCTCCCCCCAACCCCCTCCCCACCCCGCCAACCCGGTAAGCTAATCTAGCCCACCGCTGGAGACCCATTGCATTAAAGCAATTAAGGCTTAATATGTTTCACCCTGCGCGATTACATCTGTGTTGACGCCAGTCTGGGCAAACTGAAATGTTACGTTCCTTGGCAGCTTTGCATTCACACGGATCGGTTGCATAATTTGTGTGTCGGTTACAATTAAGGGGACATTCCCCAGGCCCAGGGGAGGGAAGCGCAGCTGACTTACACCTCCGAACTCAACAAAAAAAAAACTGGGAAGGTTTTCACTTCAAGAGCGCGTTTACGCTTTTTTTTTTTTTTTTTGGCCTTTGGGTCAAGGAATATCAGGGTAGCTTTATTTAAAAAAAAAAAAATCCCTCTTTTACCCTTAAAAGAAAAGGAAAAAAAAAAAGCTGGAGAGAGAATAAAATGCAGAAGATGGATGAAGTTTTAAGAATTTGGTGGCTTTGTTATTTACTCCGCCCTGAAAGGGTTTTGGTGGCTGTGACCCAGTAGTGGGTTTCTCTTACCTTCGCTACCGGTTCGCAACCGGGAGCACGCACTTGTGCGCACTTGCTTCGCTCGCGCGCGGCACTTCTGCGTATGCACAGAGCGTCCGTGATGACGGGCGGGTGGGCGGAGCCTCCCGCTGCTGCACAACCGGTTCTCCCGAACCGGGGCGAACTGGTAGAAACCCACCACTGCTGTGACCCCTTGGGCGGCTTTTGAGTCGAGGAATTTAGCTGGTTGGGAAGCTGGTTTAATTCTTAATTTTTATTTTCCATCTGAAGAGGATTTCCTAACTTCCACACACAACACTAGTTCCATCAGTCCTTGAGTCGCTGGTTAAAAAAACAACAACCGTATTTCCACCAGCCCAGTTTTGCAGGGCAGATCAATGCATCATTTTGTACTCGGGGTTACCGCGTGGTAAGATGGGCGGCCGATAAATTTTATAAACAAACAAACAAATAAAACCTTTCATGGTGAGGATTGTCTATTGCCAGCGTGGGGGGTGTTCATTTCCAAACAGTCCTCAACTTAAGCGCAATTGGGACTGGAACTTCCAATGAGGCTGCCGTTCACCAGATTGTGCCCAATTTTATGAACGGCTTCGCCAAGTTTGTTAAGCGAATCATCCTGGTTGTTAAAGTGAATCCGCCTTCCACCATTGACTTCGCTTGCGGGAAGGTCACAAAAAGGCAATCACGTGACACCCCAACCCCCACAGGATGCTGCAATTATTATAAATACATGCCGGTAGACAAGCAACCCAAATTTTGATCACATGACCTTGGGGAATCCTGCGATGGTTGTAAAAGCGAGGAGCGGTCCGAAATCAAAAAAAAATTTGCAGCGTCATCGTAACTTCGAACAGTCGCTAAATGAATGGTTATACATCAAGGATAATAGTGGAATGGAGGCTTGTTTTTTTTAACCTGCAGAGTTGCAGCTTGCTCTGCCATGTACCTGCCCTGTTTCTCGCTGAAACGCATGGCAGCTTTTAGCGTTCCCGGTTGGCATTAGGGGAGAACCGATGCGTAAATACCTATTTCGTTTTCTGCTTCTCACTGCTCACAAAACGACCGGTCACAAAACCTGACCCTTCTACTTCATTTCTTAACTGGAGGGTCTTGTATTTTCCTTTGATTCAAGGGCAGACCTCAACTTGCGACTGCGTGAAGTTACGATGGACCCCAAAAATGAAACAATCTGAAATTCGAAGTTTTGATGTCCTGCGTGACACCCCACCCCCCCAGTCATGTGATCGCATTTTGGTTGCTTGGCAACCAGCCTGCATTTATGGCCGTTTGCAGCACCCGGCTACAGTCATGTGACCACGATTTTCAATGTTTTTGTTGGAAATCGGTGTTGACTTCTGGTTCCCAGCAAAAACAACAACAACAACAACCGTTTCACAATGAACAATGGGCTAGCACAAAAAAAGCTTGTAAAATCAGGTGCGCTCACATTATGCAAGTTATGACCATCATAACTTGCAACCGAATTTATGAGTTCAATTCCGGCCATAAAATGAGGACTACCTGTAGTTAAAAAAAGACCTGAGCCTTTCTACTCCTGCTTTTTTTTTCTTTTTCTTTTGAAAATCCTCTTTCAAGCATGCTTATAGAAGCGACAGAAAAGACCTTGCATTCTTTTTGGCTTCTAAAATTTTTATTCTTCGATCGGAAATCCTAGCTTGCCGGCTGGGGAATTCTGGGAGTTGAAGTCCGCGCATCTTAAAAAAGTTGCAGAGGTTGAAAAACCCTGATTTTGAAGAAATATTAAAAAAAACAAAAAACCTGATCACCAAACTACCTTTTTAGATGGCCGGTGTTTTATATAATCATTTCTAAATAGGAAGTTCTTTCCCTTTATTGTTCCATCGGTAATCCTAGCGTGCTGACTGGGGAATTCTGGGAGTTGAAGTCTGAGCATCTTAAAAGTTGCAAAGCTTGAAAAACCCTGATCTTGAAGAACTATTTTTTTTTTCAAAAAAAGAAAAGAAAACCTGATCGTTAAATTCCCTTTTTAGGTGGCCCATGTTATGTAGGGGGGAAAAGTTATTTGTGAAAGAACAAACCATTCCCCATTGTAAATTTGCTGCTAAGTTGAAAAGTGTGATTATTATTTTTATTTTTTGGTCATTGGTTTCATTTTGCATTTGCAAATTACAAAATGATGAAGGCAGAAAGGGCAACAATGTGAAGTGGATGATGTCTTTTCGAAGCGTATTGCCATCCCACATCTTAGCATGAGATGTTTGTACCCTAGCATGAGACGACCGCATTGGTGGATCTGTGTTCTACAGGTACCTCCCAACAGGTACCCTGTTTCCCCGAAAATAAAACCCAACTGGAAAATAAGTCCAAAATAAGCCCCAGTTATGATTGTCAGCCAGATGGATGCATTTAGTACCATATTTCCCCCAAAATAAGACCCAACCAGAAAATAAGTCCTAGCATGACTTTTCAGGATGCTCGTAATATAAGCCCTACCCCCAAAATAAGCCCCAGTTGTCGGCCAGATGGATGCATTTAGTACCGTATTTCCCGCAAAATAAGACCCAACCAGAAAATAAGTCCTAGCATGACTTTTCAGGATGCTCGTAATATAAGCCCTACCCCCAAAATAAGCCCCAGTTGTCGGCCAGATGGATGCATTTAGTACCGTATTTCCCCCAAAATAAGACCCAACCGGAAAATAAGTCCTAGCATGATTTTTCAGGATGCTCGTAATATAAGCCCTACCCCCAAAACAAGCCCCAGTTAAGGTTGTCAAACCAGATGGGTGCATTTAATCCCGTATCCCCCCCCCAAAATAAGACCTAACCAGAAAATAAGCCCTAATGCGCCTTTTGGAGCAAAAATTAATATAAAACCCGGTCTAATTTTTTGGGGAAACACATTATATGAATAAAAAGTTCGTGGAAGTGCAATTTGTGAACCTTCCTTTGACAAAGGCAGACAGCCTCCTTTGTCACAGTCTGCAAGGTTTAAGGGGAGTGGGGACTTGGAGATACTCAAAGCTCTGGAAGGAGTAAAGCCACTGGAATTTGACCTTAGTAGACTGGATGGTCGAATTCAGATTACAGTCGGGAGCCCCTGGGTAGAAATGTTTCCTGCAATTATTTTTAAGCAACCTGGGAGAGTGACTGGGGCCAGCTCATTGACGTCTTTAGTTGGATGTGAGGGGTGTGGGAGTAGACTGAATATACAGGAACACTTTTTTAAAAAAAGGGCAGCCCTCTTGTTCACTGCAGTGACACAACCCATTTGTTCTGTGAGTGTTTTCCACTTTCCTTGGCTTGGCATGTTGAAGCAAGGGGTGGAAAAAAACAACAACAACCAACCAGCACTGAATTGCAATTACCGTATTTTTTCGTGTATAAAACGCACTCCCCCCCAAAAAAATGTGGGTGGAAATGTCTGTGCGTCTTATAGAGTGAGTGTTGCCAAAGCCCCGCCCACTTGCCCGCCGACACCCTTCGGGTTCTGCCTCCCAGCAATTTGCCTCCTTGCAGCAAACAGCCCGGTCAGCTTCAGCACAGCCTGATTTAGCACGAGCAGCTGACTGGAGGTTGGATCGGCCTCCCGGAATACCTCCTATCAGCTGTTCCAGGCTGCAGGGATCGCCACTGTCCATCAGCGCCGGTGCCACTTATCGCCGCCTCTGCATGCCCCATTTTCAGCCTCTCCCTGCCCCAATTTTGGCTCGTTCCAGGCGGTATGGATAGGGAGCAGTGGCAATCCCTGCCGCCTGGAACGGGCTGAAAATGGGGTGTGCAGAGACCGAAAATAGGGTGTGGAGCCTGAAAATGGGGCACGCAGAGGTGACAATATGTGGTGGCGGCAATGGCGGCGGCGATCCCTGCAGCCTGGAACAGCTGATAGGTGGTATTCTGGGAGGTCTATCCAACCGCCAATCAGCTGCTTGTGCTAAATTTATTTATTTTATTTAATTCAATTTGTATACCGCCCTTCTCCCGAAGGACTCAGGGCGGTTCACAGCCAATAAAATACATATAAAAGACATATCAAACAAATTAAGAACAATATAAAAAACTGATTCAATTTATGGCCAATAAAAAACTAAAATAAGAATAAAAACCCCATTTAAAACTATTAAACATTTAAAATCCCATAAAAACATTTAAGACCCCATTTAAAACCCCATTTAAAATTGTATTTAAGCTAAATCAGGTTGTGCTGAAGCTGAGCAGACTGTTTGCTGCAAGGAGGTAAATTGTTGGGAGGCAGAGGCAGATTTTTTTTTCTTGCTTTCCTCCCTAGGTGCGTCTTTTAGTCCGGAGTGTTTTTATAGTCTGAAAAGTACGGTATATTCCTGCTCACTCTTAAAACACATGCAAATGTTTTAATCCCCTGCCTAAGTTACAATTTAAGCATATTTACTCAGTTCCTCTCCCACCGTTTTCTGTTCTCGAGTGATTCTGGCTACGTATTTTTTCTATTATAGTATCAGAGATTTTTTTAAAAAAAAGACTTGTAAATTAAAGGCATGGGTGATTTCATGGAATCAGGTTGGCCAGCGCCGGCTGAGATTGTGACACTGAGGTACCTGTTTTGTGTCTTAAGACAAATATTGCAGAGAATTCCCACCCGATTTTTTTTTAAGTTAAAATGGACACAACGGGAGGTGGGAGGGGTGGGCGGAGGGACGTTTGCCAGCAATTGTACAGAGGAATAGCTACGTCTACTGTAAATTTCTTAATTTATCATTGTACAAAAAAAAAAGTCTTTCCTATTTAATTTTTGTATCAAAATAAATTTTTTTTGTTTTATTAAAGCGTGTGACGTGGTAATGAGTTATCTTGCATCCTAAGTCACAATAAAGAAGAATTGTGGAACTTTGGATACGCTAAGTGGTTCCTTATCGCGGAAAAACGCACGAAAGGGTTACTCTCTAGCCAGGGTTGGGAGGGACTTCAAGGATCATCCGGCCCTTTTTGATGGGAGAAGATTGGACGCCATTAATAGCCTTCACAGGAGAAAATAATCTAATTATGCTGTGAATCAAAACAAAATTTGGACGGTTTCCCCATAGCAGAGCTGGGGAGTCCAGCAGCCAGAAGGTCATTTAGATCAGGGATCACCAACCTTTAGGATCTCAGGGACCACTACAATCATAATTTTAAATCCCACGGACCACTAATATGAATTAGTGACAGGATGGGGTCCTTCAGGCACTTAGCTTGGCCACCTGTTAGCGGAGAGAAGTGCCTGGGGTCAACCCTAGCTTTGCTCTCCATTGCAGCTAAGAATCTCAAATACAATGTTTGTCTTGTAGCCAGCCTGGACGCTAGATCAGCCCCCTGCAAACACTTAAGCGGTTTCACAGCGTCAGCATATTGGCCCCAACAATCTGGGTCCGTGACAAAGGCGCCATTGTCATGTCATAAGCTTTATCCTTCTAAATGCACATTTTGATATTGTGTACGGTTTGAAAGCATGCAAATGCAAGTACATAAAGAGGTACCACCTCGGTGGGAAGGTCACAGCATTCCATGCCCCTTAGGCCTCATGATCATGGAAATGTCTTCCGACAACCCTCGCTCCATTGGCTAATAGCAATAGCACTTAGACTTATATATCGCTTCACAGTCTTTTACAGCCCTCCCTATGTGGTTTTACAGCAGTGGTTCTCAACCTTTATAGTGCTGCGACCCCTTTAATACAATTCCCCACGATGTGGCAACCCCAACCATAACATTATTTTCATTTTGAATTTATTGTGCCTGAAGCCGTATTGGCCAGCAATCTGAACTGCTTGTGATTGCCTTGAGGACGGAGGCATTAAAGCAGAGACTCCTCCCCTATTAAATTTATCACGCCTGAAGCCAGATTAGGCTAGCGATTGGGAGTGATTGCAGCTGGCTTGAGAGGGAGACATCAGAGCAAAGATTTCTCTCTTTTTTAATTCATCGTGCCTGAAGCCAAATTCGGCTAGCGATTTGAAGAGCCTGCAGCTGGCTTGTGGAGTCAACCATTGGAGCGCGATTCTTCGACTTGCAAGTATACTTCCCATATTTCCGATGGTCTTAGGCGACCCCTGGCAAATGGTCATTCGACCCCCAATGGGGTCCCGACCCATAGGTTGAGAACCGCTGTTTTACAGAGTCAGCCTATTGCCCCTCAACAATCCGGGTCCTCATTTTACCGACCTCAGAAGGATGGAAGGCTGAGTCAACCTTGAGCCCGGTGAGATTCGAACTGCCAAATTGCAGGCAACCGGCTTTCAGCAGAAGTAGCCTGTAGTACTGCACTCTAACCACTGCACCACCACAGCTCTTTAAGAAATGGAAACGAGCACTGCCCCTACAGGTGGAGAAAGGAAATCACTACCTTTTTTTTTAATGAATGGACACAAAAACCTGTGGCACAGCGCTCTTCTGCCATTTTGGCGGAAGCCTTGGATTGTGCCAAGAGCTCTGGGGGTTGCAACGGAAAGAAATGGCGATTTGCATTAAAAAGTCCCCTCTTCTTGTCCAAAAAGATAACAGGCTGATGTGCATGACGGAGAGCAAAATTCATGGTTAATTTAATAGCAAGCCTGCCACTACGTCAAAACCAGCAAAGTTCCCACCTAATACAAGTAATAATCGACTCACGACTGACTGTTTAGCAACTATTCCAACAGACCTGCCTGGGGAATAGTTACAGCCTAAATTTGAAGTGCTGACAATCGCCATATTGCCCCACAGTCACATGATCAAACTTCAGGTGCTTAGCAACCAGCCAGTTTTAGTATTTTACAATGATTTTGCTGGAAAACCGCCTTTACTTCCAATTTTCAGCTTCCCTTTTGCCTTTCAGCCCCAATCCAGGAGCCCTCACAGGCAGTCATTTTCACAACAAACAAAACAAAATGCACAGGTATCGTATATATGGTACCTTGCTCAATAGTAGTATCTATGAGAGGGATCTTGGAGTCCTAGTGGACAACCATTTAGATATGAGCCAGCAGTGTGCAGCAGCTGCCAAAAAAGCCAACACAGTTCTGGGCTGCATAAACAGAGGGATAGAATCAAGATCACGTGAAGTGTTAATACCACTTTATAATGCCTTGGTAAAGCCACACTTGGAATACTGCATTCAGTTTTGGTCGCCACGATGTAAAAAAGATGCTGAGACTCTAGAAAGAGTGCAGAGAAGAGCAACAAAGATGATTAGGGGACTGGAGGCTAAAACACATGAAGAACGGTTGCAGGAACTGGGTATATCTAGTTTAATGAAAAGAAGGACTAGGGGAGACATGATAGCAGTGTTCCAATATCTCAGGGGTTGCCACAAAGCAGAGGGAGTCGGGCTGTTCTCCAAAGCACCTGAGGATAGAACAAGAAGCAATGGGTGGAAACTGATCAAGGAAAGAAGCAACTTAGAACTAAGGAGAAATTTCCTGACAGTCAGAACAATTAATAAGTGGAACGACGTGCCTGCAGAAGTTGTGAATGCTCCAACGCTGGAAATGTTTAAGAAAATGTTGGATAATCATCTGTCTGAGATGGTGTAGGGTTTCTTGCCTGGGCAGGGGGTTGGACTAGAAGGCCTCCAAGGTCCCTTCCAACTCTGTTGTTATTATTAAACTATTTTGTGTTAAATTTATATTTACTGACAAAGAAATAAAGGGAGACTAGTATAGATCTATTTCAAGCTATTTAGTTCTCATCAGCTAGCCATACCCTTCTGGGATTCGAACTTCGGCTTGCTTGCATATTAGGCAGATGTTTTAACCTCTAAGCCACAGGTTCTCCTTGCTTTGTCAGCTGTACCAGGGAAAAGATTAAGTGGCTTTTAAGTTTATTGTCATTGTACATATATACACAGTATACCCATACAATGAAATTCACATAACACCCAGAGACCAAGACCAACACACATAACAATCCCCAGACACACCCCTACCCACCAAAAATTCCCCACACCTAAACCACCCAAACATCCACACAACAGACCAAGTAATGCTGTCCAACAGCTCACTGATGGTGGCCCATTAGTTCATTGTTGAGTGCAATTATAGCGCTGGGATAAAAACTATTCAGAAAACATGTGGTCCGAGTTTTAATTGTTCTGTATCTTCTGCCGTTTTTTAACGTTTCTAATGTTTTTAAACGTTCTTTAACGTTACGATATTTGCTTAAGGGCTACAATGGTTAGTTTACAAGCAGTACAACCACTACAAAAAACTCATAAAATTAAGTTGGTCACATGACCATCACAAGTAACAATGATGATGGGCAGGCTCCATTATGGTCATAACATGACACCTATCCTGCGCAGACTGCACTGGCTACCTGTGGCCTTCCGGGTGCGCTTCAAGGTCTTGGTACCACCTTTAAAGCGCTCCATGGCATAGGGCCGGGTTACTTACGGGACCGCCTACTGCTACCGAATACCTCTCACCGACCCGTGCGCTCTCACAGAGAGGGACTCCTCAGGGTGCCGTCAGCGAGGCAGTGTCGTCTGGCGACGCCCAGGGGAAGGGCCTTCTCTGTGGGGGCTCCCACCCTCTGGAACGAACTCCCCCCAGGACTCCGTCAACTTCCGGACCTCCGAACCTTCCGTCGCGAGCTTAAAACACATTTATTCATCTGCGCAGGACTGGATTAGATTTTAAATTTATTGGTTTTAAATGGGTTTTATTATTTATACTATTTTTAATAATTCGGCCTTGTAGAATAAGTTTTTTAATTGTTATCTTAATCTGTATTTATATGTTTTTTATTTGCCTGTGAACCGCCCTGAGTCCTTCGGGAGATAGGGCGGTATATAAATGTGATTAATAAATAAATAAATAAATAAATAAGTTGAGAATTACCTGTAATATGCTTTTAGGGGATCTCTTGCTTCTGCAGTTCATAAAAAGCAAACCTCACAACTTTCATGCGTAAAGTCTCACAGGAGTAAGGCCCCTGTGGTCTTCTTGATACTACTGAACTATACTTCCTATCAGCAGAGCTGGTTAATAGCGGTAGTCCTCAACTTATGACCACAATCAAGCCCAAAATTTCTACTGCTAAGCAAGACGGTTGGTAAGTGAGTTTTGCCCCATTTTACGACTTTCCTTGACCCCGTTATGTCAATCCTTGCAAGTTGTTCAGTTAGTAACACGGTCGTTAAGTGAATCCAGCTTCCCCATTGATTTTGTTTGTCAGAAAGTCAGAAAACAAATGATCCCAGGACTCCGGGACAACTACAACCATCATAAATCCATGCCAGTTGCCAAGTGTTCGAATTTTGATCATGTGACCATGGGGAATGATTGAAAAATTGTCATAAGTCACATTTGCAGTGTCCTTGTGAGGTCTCTAAATCAGGGGGGTCTCCAATCTTGGCAACTTTAAGCCTGGAGAACTTCAACTCCCAGAATTCCCCAGAGTTCTCCAGGCTTAAAGTTGCCAAGGTTGGAGACTCTGCTCTAAATTGTTGTTGTTAGTTGCGAAGTCATGTCTGACCCATCGCAACCCCATGGACAATGTTCCTCCAGGCCTTCCTATCCGCTACCATCCTCTGGAGTCCATTTAAGCTCACGCCTGCTGCCTCAGTGACTCTATCCAGCCACCTTGTTCTCTGTCCTCCCTTTCTTCTTTTTCCCTCAATCATTCCCAGCATTAGGCTCTTCTCCAGTGAGTCCTTCCTTCTCATTAGGTGGCCAAAGGATTTCAGTTTCATCTTCAGGATCTGGCCTTCAAAAGAGCAATCAGGGTTGATCTCCTCTAGGACTGACCGGTTTGATCGTCTTGCAATCCAAGGGACTCGCAGGAGTCTTCTCCAGCACCAGAGTTCAAAGGCCTCAATTCTTTGGCACTCAGCCTTTCTTATGGTCCAGCCTTCATAGCCATACATTGCAACTGGGAAAACCATAGCTTTGACTATACGCGCTTTTGTTGGCAGGGTGAGGTCTCTGCTTTTTAGTACGCTGTCTAGATTTGCCATAGCTTTCCTCCCCAGGATCTAAATAAAAGATTGTAAGTCAAGGACTCTATACCTAACAGCTGCAATAAGAAACCTGAAGATAATCTTTGTGGAAAGGGCAGTTGTGCCTCTCAATTTTTTTTTCCTGCCCTCAAACTGTTCCTTCCATGGCTCACATCCCTCTTCTCGTTCCTCTATGCTAGAGATAACCCCAAATTTTCCAATTGCAAACCCGTTCCCCCCAACAGGAATTTTAGTTTGCAGGCTAGTCTCTTCTCTGCTGAAATCACAGTGTTCAGGAGGGCAAATTTTTGACCGCTAGCCAAAAGAGCACTTAAGGATCCAGCTTCCTTAAAACACCGATGCATAAAAAGTTCACCGGGCCACGATTTCTTCACGCAAACAAACAGTTTGTACCGTTTTGCTTTTCAACGCAAGGGAAATTGGTAATCCAGCTTCAATGCAGAGCCTGTTACAAAAACCCAAAGCCTTTTCTATTTACATTAACCCGTTAGCTAATTTCCTGAGGTCTACTCCCATTTCCTTAAGGAAGTGACATGTCCTTCCTGAAATTTAATTGAAAATCTGACTTGGAATGTCCCTAAATCAGAAAAGCCCAGGCTGTTTATTTTAATACACGTTGATGAACTGATCCTGCAATTATTCCACAGTTTGTTTGTTTGGTTGGTTTTTTTGTCTGTTTAGTTAATTAGTTAGTTGTGTATGTTTCACATTTCTTAACCACCCATCTCCCTCAATGAAGGGCTCTGGGTGGTGTACAATTTGCAAGTTTTTACAATGCTTTTTTTACAATTTGCAATTTTTTTTAAAATTTGCATTTTTTTAAAACAAATTTAAATTGAACAAATTGAACAAATTGCAATTTTTTTTTCAATTTGCAAGTTCTATGACACGGTGGCTCAGGGGCTAAGACAGCTGAGCTTGTTGATCGAAAGGTCGGCAGCTCGGCGGTTCGAATCCCTAGTGCTGCCGTGTAACGGGGTGAGCTCCCGTTACTTGTCCCAGCTTCTGCCAACCTAGCAGTTTCGAAAGCACGTAAAAATGCAAATAGAAAAAATAGGGACCACCTTTGGTGGGAAGGGAACAGCGTTCCGTGCGCCTTTGGCATTGAGTCATGCCGGCCACATGACCACGGAGACGTCTTCGGACAGCGCTGGCTCTTCGGCTTTGAAACAGAGATGAGCAGCGCCCCCTAGAGTCAGCAACGACTAGCATTTATGTGCGAGGGGAACCTTTACCTTTACCTTTTATGATGCTTAAATTCTTGAATGTTCTTACTTTCCATCCATTGTTTCTTGTCTTGCCTTTTGGTTCCAAAGCATACCGCAAGACAAGAAGCAATGGATAGAAACTAATCATGGAGAGAAGCAACCTAGAACTAGAGAGAAACTCCCTAACGCTGAGAACAATCAATCAAAGGAACAGCTTGCCTTCAGAGGTTATTGGGTACTCCATCACTGGAGACTTCCCAAAAGAGACTCGGAGAACCATTTGTCAGAAATGCTATAGGGTCTCCTGCTTGAGCAAGGGGTTGGACTAGAAGACCCCCAAGGTCCCTCCCAAATCTATTATTCTGTTCTTTTTTTCCCCATGTTTTATTTACTTTATTTGAATAACATATAAAAATTCCATTTCAATGAAACGGTGTGTTGTCTGGATACAGTTGTTTTTAGGCAATCGTAATCAAAATGTTTACGATAGCATTCATCACAATAACATTGATACTATAATAACAATAATATTTTGTTTGTCTATTTTATCAAATTTCCATTTTAACATTTATCCTTTTTTATGTCCCTGCATTTGTAACTTCTGTTTTTATTATCTGACCATTGGTAAAATAAGTCCCATGTCAAAAAGTATTCAGTTTCTTCTTTGCCCTTAATAGTAAATGTTAGTCTATCCATTTCTTCACATTCTAATATTTTCTTTATTACACTCTCATCTGTCGGGATTTATTTATTTATTTTATTTTATTTATTTTATTAGATTTTTATACCGCCCTTCTCCCGAAGGACTCAGGGCGGTGTACAGCCAGAATAAAATACAGAATATATACAATTAAAAGAATTTAAAATAAACTATTACTAAACGGCCGATAATTTAAAAGATTTAAAAATTTAAAAGATTACTAAAACCCCAATTTAAAATCAACTATTTATGCCAGTCCTGCTGGGATCTCATCACGCTTCCATTGTTGAGCATATACAATTCTAGCTGTATTTAATACCTGTAAAATCAAGTATATAGTCACTTAGAGAACCATTTGTCAGAAATGGTATAGAGTCTTCTGCTCGAGAAAGGGGTTGGACTAGAAGACCTCCAAGGTCCCTCCCAAATCTATTATTCTATCTGTTCTTAATATCCAGGAGAGAAGCTGCATTGGGGAGCTTAAAAATAAAAAGGATGCTACAATGTTTTGCACAATGGGCAAGAGTTTTGGTAATTTGTGACTTATTTGTGAGTGTGAGTGAAACAATATTATTAATCAAGAGAAGAGTTGAGCAAAACAGTTTATAGACATACATATAAATCAAATAGACCAAGGGTCTCCAACCTTGGCAACTTTAAGACTTGTGGACTTCAATTCCCAGAGAGTTGAAATCCACAAGTCTTAAAGTTGTCAAGGTTGGAGACCCCTGAAATAGACCATTCCAAGCAGTGGTGGGATTCAGATAATTTAACAACCGGTTCTCTGCCCTAATGATTTCTTCCAACAACCAGTTCATCAAACTGCTCAGAAAGTTAACAACTGGTTCTCCCGAAGTGGTGCGAACTGGCTGAATCCCATCACTAGCCTTTCAAGGCAACAGCACCTCATTTTTCAAAAGAAGCAGCCAATTTCAACCAAGTCTTCATTTCCTTCAGCAAATGTTAACTGGAAAAGGGGATGATTTTCTGTAATTCTTTACAAAAGGTAGAAGCAACACCCTTTAGTTCTAGTTCCCCAAAATGTAATTCCCAACAACTGGCAGATGACCTGAATGAGTTTTACTGCAGGTTTGAAAGGAAACTACAGCCACCTATCTCCACAACCCCCATCTCAGACACACCAACAACAGCCAAGCCTCCTACAACTGTTCCCATTTCATTGGGTTCACAACCCCTAGTGATCACAGAAAAGGAAGTGCAGGACCTATTTCACAGACAAAAACCAGGAAAAGCTCCAGGCCCAGACAAGATAACTCCTTCTTGCTTAAAAGTCTGTGCTGACCAATTGGCCCCGATCTTCACCCATATTTTCAATAAATCACTAGAGATGTGCTATGTTTCTTCTTGCTTCAAACGCTCTACCATCATCCCAGTGCCGAAGAAGCCCACCATCAAGGAACTGAATGACTACAGACCAGTTGCTTTAACATCTGTAGTCATGAAAACCTTTGAAAGGCTAGTGCTTTCCTACTTGAAATCCATCACGGATCCACTATTAGACCCCTTGCAATTTGCATACCGAGCAAATAGATCAACAGATGATGCTGTTAACATGGCTCTGCACGACATCCTACAACATCTTGAGTCTCCAAAGACCTATGCAAGGGTCCTTTTGTAGACTTTAGTTCAGCATTCAATACCATCATTCCAGACATTCTTCTAACTAAGCTAAACCAGCGACAGGTACCGGAACAGACTTGTAAGTGGATCATAAGCTTCCTAAGAAACAGGAAGCAGCAGGTGAAGCTAAGCAAGATCACATCAAATACCTGTACAATTAATACAGGGCCCCCCAAGGCTGTGTGCTCTCCCCACTTCTCTCTGCATACCAATGATTGCATCTCCAACGATCCATCTGTTAAGCTACTGAAGTTCGCAGATGACACAACAGTGATTGGTCTCATTCGAGACAATGACGAATCTGCATATAGACGAGAGGTCGAACGACTAGCCTTGTGGTGCAACCAAAACAATCTGGAACTGCACACCAGAACAACTAGACACAAGAACAGTTTTTTCCCGAAGGCCATCACTCTGCTAAACAAATAATTCCCTCAACACTGTCAAACTATTTACTAAATCTGCACTACTATTAATCTTCTCATCCTTCCCATCACCAATCTCTTTCCACTTATGACTGTATGACTGTAACTTTGTTGCTGGCAATCCTTATGATTTATATTGATATATTGACCATCAATTGTGTTGTAAATGTTGTACCTTGATGAACGTATCTTTTCTTTTATGTACACTGAGAGCGTATGCACCAAGACAAATTCCTTGTGTGTCCAATCAAACTTGGCCAATAAAATTCTATTCTATTCTATTCATTGGATGTACAAGTAAGTGTAAACTATTGGTTTCGTTTTCGGAAGATGGCAGAACAATCCAGAAATGGACCTTAATAGCAATAGCACTCAGACTTATATACTGCTTCGTAGTGCTTTACAGCCCTTTCTAAGCGGTTCACAGAGTCAGCCTCTTGCCCCCAACAATTTGGGTCCACATTTTACCGACCTTGGAAGGATGGAAGGCTGAGTCAACCTTGAGCCTGGTGAGATTCGAACTGCCAAGTTGCAGGCAGCCGGCAGTCAGCAGAAGTAGCCTGCAGTACTGCATTCTAACCACTGCGCCACCATGCCTCTTAAAGCCTCTTGCAGGCTTCTGCAAATGTTCTAAGGATACATCTTGAACATTTAAAGGAAGTAGGTATGTCTAGTTAAAATTGAAGAGAAGGTTTAGAGGTGATAGGATAGCTGCCTTCCAATACAAGTAGTCCTCAATTTATGACCACAATTGAGCCCAAAATTTATGTTGCTAAGTAAGAAATTTGTCAAGTCAGTTTTGCCTCGTTTTATGACTTTTCTCGGCACATTTGTTTCAGTGAATCACTGCATTTCTTAAATTTAGTAACACACGGTTGTTAAGTGAGTCTGGTTCCCCTATTGAGTTTCCTTGGCCAGAAGGTCGCAAAAGGGGATCATATGACTTCAGGACACTACAAACGTCATAAATATGAGTTGTCAACCATCCAAATGTAAATCATGTGGTTGTGGGGTTGCCACAATGGTCATAAGTGTGAAAAAATGGTCATAAGCCACTTTTTTCTGTGCCGCCGTTGTAATTTCGAACGGTCACTAAACGAACTGTTGTAAGTCGAGGACCTGTAATCAGACAAACAGCTTGCCTCCCAGAGTTGTGAGGGCTCCGTTGCTGGAGGCTTTCAAAAGAAGTTTGGACAACCATTTGTCTGGGATGGTATAAGGTCTCCTACCTTGGATAGGTGGTTGGCCTAAAAGACCTCAAAGGTCCCTTCTAATGAGTCTTCCTAATCTTTGGTCTACTACTCTAATGTAATATCCAGGATCCAAATCTCTGGTCTCAAATGCTTAACTTTCCGCTTTTGTGATGAATTGGTGACATCTAGTGGAAAATTCAGGCATCCATCATCACTTTAAAAAAAATCATCTACTGCAATGGCTCTCAATCTTTTCTTCAGCACGGACGTTCTTTCAATAACTTTTGTGGCCAGGGACCCCACAGAAGTTAACTCAAGATTTAATTCATAACATTTCTTGAAGTCTTCACGGCTCCTCTATGGTAATGTAGGAAGTTAGCACCCACCCCTCCTAGGAAAATGAAATATTCTAGGAAATATTAAAAATGCAGAAGATTTCCCCCCCCCCCCGAAAGAGAAATAGAAAACTTAAGACCGAAACTCAGCCCCAGATCCCTGCCCCCAGCAGATACTTTGGTTATTTACAAGACAAAAGGCTGGGCCAGCTTATCCACAACACAAAAGACATGGCCCTCAGGACATGATAGGATTAGCTCTCACTCAAGATCCAAACCAGGACAAAGCCATTAAGCCATCATAGGAATTGCCCAAAGCCCCTTCATTACATCATCACCCAGCAAGGTTCAACCAGGTCTAGGACATAGACAGCCTACAAAGTTAGCTAAGACCCCCATCCCCTTGGAGTCTGACAGCCAATGGGATATATTTCTTGTACAGGAACAGGAAACTCTAAGGCAGGGCGCAAGAGAGTGTATAAATATATCCCTCTCTCCATTCCATGTTCTTTTTTTTGCCCAGGACCTCAAACCACATCATCCTGTCCACCATTAAACCATCTTTCCAAGCAGTCTCCATGTTTCCAGTGTCTTTTTCCCCGCTTGGAAATGAACGCAGATGGATATTTCTTCCAACAGTAACATCACGGTCCCCCAGGTGTCCTCGGACCGCAGGTTAAGAACCACTGGTCTACTGTGTAGTAAAGGAAAATAGGAATGAGATTCAAAATTTTGCCTAGTTCCAGGGCTCCAACAAAGCCCATCACAATATTAACCCTGAGTTATGGTTGAGCCACAAGGGTACAAATAGAACCATTTCCTGGATATTTAATTTCAAGCCGGAATATTTTCTGTTCAGTCTCCTGCTGTCTTCTTGAGTCAGAGGGGTTGTGGCGGTCAAAATGGCGGTCTCATCAAGATATAGGTCATGTCCCAACCAAGTAAGCTGCATGTAAGTCCTATCCCAAAGTAGTCTTCCAATATTTAAGGGGCTGTCACAAACAAGAGGGGGGTCAATCTATTCCCCAAAGCACCTGAAGGCAGGACAAGAAGCAGTATGTTGTGACCCAGGCCCAAGTAGATAGTAGGAAACTCAGTCCGTGAAAAAACAAAAAAAACTTTATTCAAACAGCTGAGAATTACTTCATTCCCAGCGTAGTTCAACTAAATTAAAACAAATTCCTCCCAACACAAATTCCTCAGTCCTATCGCCAACCTTGGTCCAATTAGGCAAAGTGCCAAAGGCCTTTCTTGGCAAACGTTCAGAAGTCACAGAAATAAATGCAAGACATAGACGAAGCAGAAGATGCAGCTACCAACGTTGTTTTCCGGCAAAGCCCAAATGCTGGTCTGTTTTAAGCTTTTATGGGAGAGGTCAATCATCTCTTAGCCCTACTCCCGAGTCGTCCTCTTTGCTTGAGCTGCTCTTGCCTTCTGGCAGCTCTTCTCATGCATGCATTAGGAACAGGCTCCTCCTGTTCCTCTGCCTCACTGCTATCAATCTCTGGAGGCTCTGGAGTCCGCACCTCACTCCCCGATGGCCCTGGCCTCACCTCAGCCTCATCGCTGTCCGACTCCGGTGCCGGCTCTGCAGGCTGCTGGCGGACCACAACACTGTGGATGAAACTAATCAACTAAACTAACCCAACCTAAAAAATAAGGAGAATTTTCCTGACTGTGAGAACAATTAATCATTTCAATGGCTTGCCTTCAGAAATTGTGGATGCTCCATCGCTGGAGGTTTTTAAGAAGAGATTGGACAGTCACTTGTCTGGAATGGGATAGGGTCTCCGGCTTATTTATTTATTTATTTAATTTATATACCGCCCTTCTCCCGAAGGACTCAGGGCGGTTTACAGCCAAATAAAACAGAGTTACAAAAATTAAAACCATATTAAAAATCCAAATTCAAATTAGGCCGAAACGGATAAAACAGTGATAAAACCATAATAAAACCCGCATTTAAAATAAGTTAGGCCAGCCCTGCACGATCAAACAAGAAGGTCTTCAGCTCGCGTCGAAAGGTCCGGAGGTCGGGGAGTTGACGTATCCCCGGAGGCAGCTCATTCCAGAGGGCAAGAGCCCCCACGGAGAAGGCCCTCCCTCTGGGCGTCGCCAATCGACATTGTTTGATTGACGGTACCCTGAGGAGGCCCTCCCTATGGGAGCGCACAGATCGCTGGGAGGCTATTGGTGACAGCAGGCAGTCCCGTAAATAACCCGGTCCTATGCCATGGAGCGCTTTAAAGATGGTAACCAACACCTTGAATTGCACCCGGAAGATCACCGGAAGCCAGTGCAGCTTGTGCAGGAGAGGTGTTACATGGGAGCTTCGAGTCACTCCCTCTATTACCCGCGCAGCCGCATCCTGGACCAGTTGGAGCCTCCGGGTGCTCTTCAAGGGGAGCCCCATGTACAGAGCGTTACAGTAGGCTTGAGCAGGGGGTTGGGCTAGAAGTCCTCCCAAGTCCCTTCCAGCTCTGTTATTCTGTAAATTATATACCCGTGATGGTGAACTTATGGCACACATGCTACAGATTGCATGTGGAGCCATCTCTGCGGGCACATGAGCCGACACCTAAGTAAACTCCACCGCGCATGCCCAGGTGCCTCCCATCAACCAGCTGATTTTTGGATCTCTGCCAGGAGATGCTTGTGCATGTGTGGGGATGGGGGGGGTGTCACACATGCATGCATAGGGGGGTAGGGTGTGGTGCTCCCCCCCCCCCGTGTCCCATTTTTTTTTAAAATTTACATTTATATCCCGCCCTTCTCTGGAGACTCAGGGCGGCTTACAGTGTGTAAGGCAATAGTCTCATTCTATTTGTATATTTACAAAGTCAACTTATTGCCCCCCCAACAATCTGGGTCCTCATTTTACCTACCTTATAAAGGGTGGAAGGCTGAGTCAACCTCGGGCCTGGTGGGACTAGAACCTGCAGTAATTGCAGGCAGCTGTGTTTTAATAACAGGCTTCTTACAGCCTGAGCCACACCGTGGCCCTTTGGTTCCAGGAGGCTTCAGGGAGGCCTGCTAGCACCAAAATGGGGGTCATGTGTGCATGCATGGGGCAGGGGGGGGAGTGTAGCGGGTCGCATGCGCATGTGCGGGGGGAGGGACCTGCGGGGGGGGGGCATTGCATTATGGGTGTTGTGCTATCGCGTGCACCTGAGGGAAAAAAAGGTTTGCCATTGTTGTTCTATACCTATCTTGCCTTTGGTTTTTCCAATCTATCCAGCAAGCCTGTCTCAACACAATTGCAACAATACACGAGCACACAATAGAATTTTTTTTTATTTATTTACATTTATATCCCACCCTTCTCCGAAGACTCAGGGCGGCTTACAGTGTATAAGGCAATAGTCTCATTCTATTTGTATATTTTTACAAAGTCAACTTATTGCCCCCACCAACAATCTGGGTCCTCATTTTACCTACCTTATAAAGGATGGAAGGCTGAGTCAACCTTGGGCCGGGCTTGAACCTGCAATAATTGCAGGCTGCTGTGTTTTAATAACAGGCTTCTTACAGCCTGAGCTACCACGGCCCCATTTAAGCTTAATGTGAACCGCTCCAATCTTGATTGCAGAAAATATGACTTCAGTAACAGAGTTGTTAATGCTTGGAACTCACTACCTGACTCTGTGGTCTCTCTTCCCAAAATCCCCAAAGCTTCAACCAAAAACTGTCTACTATTGACTTCACCCCATTCCTAAGAGGTCCGTAAGTGGGGTGAATAAGAGCACAAACGTGCCTACCGTTCCTGTCCTATTGTTTCCTTTCACTATATCCAATTAATATAGTTATTACATATATATATATTATATATATATGCTTATATATATATATGCTTATATATTGTATAGTTATTTCATGCTTATGCTTATATATACTGTGTGACAAAATAAATAAATAAAAATAATAAACAATATCTCACACTTGTCCGCCAGATGGCAGTGGTGGACAACAGACACAAGGTGAAGTTTTAAACAGGTAACTTTAAAGACAGAAGGACTAAACTTTCAACGGCCCTGGGTTTATCTTTCTAAAGGTAAGCATACTCTCATTTTAAAAATAATCTTCAGTGTTGGAGCACCCACAATGTCTGGAAGCAAGCCGTTCCACTGATTAGTTATTCTCTCAGGAGATTTCTCCTTAGTTCAAGGTTGCTTCTTTCCTTGATCAGTTTCCATCCATTTGGAGTCTAAAGGTAAGGCCGGTATTAACAGTAACAGAGTTGGAAGGGACCTTCGAGGTCATCTAGTCCAACCCCCCTTCTCATGCAGGAGACCTGTACTAGGGATTCGAACCGCCGAACTGCCGACCTTTCTGATCGACAAGCTCAGTGTGTTAGCCACTGAGCCACCTCAGGTAGGTGGGAAGGAAGGAAGGGAGGGAGGGAGGGAGGGAGATCTATTTCTGTTTTTTTCCTACAAAGCTCTCATGAAATCAACAGGAGACTAATTATTTTTAGATACTTGCTTTACAGAATTGTTGTTTTCTGCAGAAGGTGAACGTTGAGCCAGGAGTTTACTCTGTTGGCGCTGACATAAGACTGTGATTTACTGGAAAGGAGGATTTTTGGAAAAGGAATGGTTACCCCCACTTCTATTATCCCACAGGAAGGATTTAACCCTTTGGAGCAGATTCAGTTCAACATCTCTATCCAAGCTGCTAAACTTGGCTCTTTTTTGATAGCCCATGAGATCCATAAGTACCAAAACATGTATTGTGGATGCTGCAGAAAGATGAATAAAATGACTAATGGAAGACGAATGGAAGATGATTAAAACAATCTGAACAATATCAGGGATTAACGTGTTGGCTTCGTTGTAAAGTAAAGAAACAGGCACAGGAAATGGCCAATTTCATTATTGATGACATTATTTGTATTATGACTTTTTTTCCCCCTGAAGTTTGAATCCCGATCCAATTCCAAGAATGATGTCAACCAATTCCTTTCATATCTCAAAATAACTTACTTTAATGGGAATTGTTACATCGTTTTTTTCAGAGACAATGGGAAGGAAATTTGGCCCAAAAAGGGAGAAAAGGAAGAAAGAAAAGTTTGTAACATCTCTACAATGTGTTTTTCATCCAGATGATTGGCCAGAGACAACAGGATAAACGGACATTTAGGAGTCCTCCATGGTTAGATGTTTATGGAGATACTCAATCTTCCAGGTCATGGTTGTCCCAAAGGTGCTTTTTCAAAAGGCAACTGGACTTTTTTTGTTTTGCTTGAAAATGTTTCGCTTCTCATCCAAGAAGCTTCTTCAGTTCTGACTGAATAGTGGGAAATGGAAGGATTTCTATTCTTTGTCAGCTTTGGAAGCCATACTAGGCCGGAGCCTTCCGCGCTGCCATTTTCCCATGTGTGGAAAAGTAGGAGGGGGGGTTGCTAGAGGGGGCCATTAGACATAATAACATTCTTCCTGCCGGTCAAGGTCAGGCCAGGACCGCGTCTGGAGAAGGAGTGGTCGGAGTGATGTCTCGAGATGGGACGGTTGGCGATTGGAGCACGTGATTGGCAGAGGGCTCAAGGAGGTGGTGTTTCTGGAGTTTGTCTTGCTGAGGAAAAACCCGGATCCCCAGATTCGGAGTTTCCCCAGTTATGCCAATTTACTTATGCTAGTAAAAGAACTTTGAAAGATGTTGGCTTTGGAGTTTTTTCTGCAGGAGGGGGTTTTCTGGAATGCTGACAATATACTATATACTATATAATGGAATAGTCAACCTTTTTATACCTACCGCCCACTTTTGTATCTCTGTTAGTAGTAAAATTTTCTAACCGCTCACTGGTTCTGGGGGAGATGCGCAAGCTGTTCTGGGATGAGGCTCTTTTGTTTGCGGTCGCACTGTAACGCCATTTAGTTTCACTTACATAACGTGAACTAAACTTACGCGCGGGCGATACAAATAGTACATTTTCAGAAATTTAAATTGTCACGGGGAATTTTATGAAAACCTAATGAAAATGTTTTTAAATAATGCTATGATTTTTTTTTTTAAAAAGTCAATTAAATTAAAAAAAAAGGATAGTGCTTCAGTATCGGACAAAACCCCTACCGCCCACCATGAAAGCTGGAACGCCCACTAAGTGGCCAGTAGGGACCAGGTTGACTACCACTGCTATATAATATAAATCCTTCCATCCTTCGCCATTCAGTCAGAACTGAAGTAGCTTCTCAGATAAGAAGCGAAACGTCTTCAAGGAAAAACAAAGAAGTCCAGTTGCTTTTTGAAAAAGCACCTTTGGGACAACCATGATTAGAGTGCTCAAAAAATTTGGAAAAGATTGTTCTATCTGAAATTTTCCCCGTATGGAACCTGTGAATATGGTTAAAAAAAAAAAACACCCTTCATCAGAACAACAATAATGAAAAGTAATTTAATTCAAAATTTTGTGACCACAGTACTAGAATAAGAATCTCACAAAAAGGACCAAAAATATGGCTGCGGATCATAAGCTTTTAACATCTAGATGTGGAGACTCTAGAAAGAGTGTAGAGAAGAGCGACAAAGATTTGATAAAGCATTTGATAAAGTAGACCATAACCTACTATTAGATAAAGTAGAAAAATGTGGGTTAGACAGCACCACCACCAGATGGATTCATAACTGGCTGACCAACCGCACTCAATGTGTAGTCCTCAATGGAACTACATCCACATGGAGGGAAGTATGCAGTGGAGTACCCCAAGGCTCTGTTTTAGGCCCAGTACTCTTCAACATCTTCATCAATGACTTGGACGAGGGGATAGATGGGGAACTCATCAAATTTGCAGATGACACCAAGCTGGCAGGAATAGCCAACACTCCAGAAGATAGACTCAAGATGCAGAAAGATCTTAACAGACTTGAACATTGGGCACTATCTAACAAAATGAAATTCAACAGTGAAAAAAGTAAGGTTCAACATTTAGGCCAAAAAAACAAAATACACAGGTACCAGATATGTGGTACCTTGCTCAATAGTAGTACCTGTGAGAGGGATCTTGGAGTCCTAGTGGATAACCATTTAGATATGAGCCAGCAGTGTGAAGCAGCTGCCAAAAAAGCCAACACAGTTCTGGGCTGCATAAACAGAGGGATAGAATCAGGATCACATGAAGCATTAGTGCCACTTTATAATGCCTTGGTAAGGCCCCACTTGGAATACTGCATTCAGTTTTGGTTGCCGCGATGTAAAAAAGATGTGGAAACTCTAGAAAGAGTGCAGAGAAGAGCAACAAAGATGATTAAGGGACTGGAGGCTAAAACATATGAAGAATGGTTGCAGGAACTCGGTATGCCTAGTTTAAGGAAAAGAAGGACTAGGGGAGACATGATAGCAGTGTTCCAATATCTCAGGAGCTGCCACAAAGAAGAGGGAGTCAAACTATTCTCCAAAGCACTTGAAGGCAGGACAAGAAGCAATGGGTGGAAACTAATCAAGGAGAGAAGCAACCTTGAAACTAAGGAGAAATTTCCTGACAGTTAGAACAATTGATCAGTGGAACGACTTGCCTCCAGAAGTTGTGAATGCTCCAACACTGGAAGTTTTTAAGAAGAGGTTGGATAACCATTCGTCTGAAGTGGTGTGGAGTTTCCTGCCTAAGCAGGGGGATAACTTGGAGACGGGGCACGTGGGCAGCCTGACTAGCAATTGCCACTACCGATTCTCCTGAACCAGTGCAAACCGGCTGAATACCACCTCTGGCCCCCATCTCTGGTTTATTTATTTATTTATTTATTTATTTATTTATTTATTTATTTATTTATTTATTTATTTATTTATTTATTTATTTATTTATTTATTTATTAATCAAATTTTTATACCGCCCTTCTCCCGAAGGACTCAGGGCGGTTTACAGCCAGATAAAACACCAAACAAAATAAATACAGAATAAAAATACAATTTAAAAAACTAATTCAATTTGGCTCATATTAAAATCATTAAAAGATTAAAACCCAATCAATTAAAACCAATAAAAACTATAAACCTATGCCAGACCTGTGCGGATGAACAAATATGTCTTCAGCTCGCGGCGGAAGGTTCGAAGGTCTGGAAGTGGGCAAAGTCCTGGGGGAAGTTCATTCCATAGGGTGGGAGCCCCCACAGAGAAGGCCCTACTTCTGGGGGCCGCCAGCCAACATTGTCTGGCGGACAGCACCCTAAGGAGTCCCTCTCTGTGGGAGCGCACGGGTCGGTGAGAGGCAATCGGTGGCAGTAGGCGGTCCCGTAAGTAACCCGGCCCTACGCCATGGAGCGCTTTAAAGATAGTAATCAGCACCTTGAAGTGCACCCGGAAGATCACAGGTAGCCAGTGCAGTCTGCGCAGGAGTGGTGTCACATGGGAGCCACGAGAGGCTCCCTCTATCACCCGCGCAGCTGCATTCTGAACCAACTGGAACCTCCGGGTGCTCTTCAAGGGGAGCCCCATGTAGAGAGCATTGCAGTAATCCAAGCGAGAGGTAACCAGAGCATGAGTGACCATGCATAAGGCATCCCGGTCAAGGAAGGGGCGCAACTGGCGAATCAGGGAAACCTGATAAAAAGCTCTCCTGGATATGGTCATCAAATGATCTTAAAAAGACAACCGTCCATCCAGGAGAACACCCAAGTTGCGCACCCTTTCCATCGGGGCCAATGACTCGCCCCCAACAGCCAGCCGCAATTGCAGCTGACTGTACCGGGGTGCCGGCATCCACAGCCACTCCGTCTTGGAGGGATTGAGCTTGAGCCTGTTTCTCCCCATCCAGACCCGTACGGCTTCCAGACACCGGGACAGTACATCGACAGCTTCGTTGGGGTGGCCTGGGGTGGAAAAGTACAGCTGCGTGTCATCAGCGTACAGTTGGTACCTCACCCCAAAACCACTGATGATCTCACCCAACGGCTTCATATAGATGTTGAACAGGAGAGGCGAGAGAATCGACCCCTGCGGCACCCCACAAGTGAGGCGCCTCAGGGCAGATCTCTGCCCCCCTGTCAACACCGTTTGCAACCGGTCGGAGAGATAGGAGGAGAACCACCGATAAACGGTGCCTCCCACTCCCAAACTCTCCAACCGGTGCAGCAGGATACCGTGATCGACGGTATCAAAAGCCGCTGAGAGGTCTAATAGGACCAGGGCAGAGGAATAACCCCTATCCCTGGCCCTCCAGAGATCATCCACCAACGCGACCAAAGCTGTCTCCGTAACTGTATCCGGGCCGAAAGCAGGACTGGAACGGGTCTAGATAGACAGTTTCATCCAGGTATTGGGGTAATTGACGTGGTGAGTTAGAGAACAAAACATATAGAGACAGTTTGGCCTAATGGCTAAGGCACCAGGCTAGAAAGCAGGAGAACGTCAGTTCTAGTCCTGTGTGAGAAGTCACCCACTCCCAGAAGAATGAAATATTTTAGGAAATATTAAAAAGGCAGAATATTATATTTCCCTAAAGGAGAAATAGAGAAACATGTTCTTTGAGACAGAAAGCAGTCCCCAAGTCTTTCTTAACAGCCCCTAGCAGATATTTTGTGCCCATTGAGAAAGACTGGGCCAGCCTATCTACAAAACAAAAGACATGTTCAGCTCCAGAGTGAAGGGATTAAGACATGACCCTTCAGGACATAATAGGATTAACCCTCTATCCTCTAGCAGCAGAGCTAACCACATTGCACAATCACCTGGGGGTATTGGATCAGCCCAAACTTCAACCAAACTTAGCTTAGACAAACTCCTAGGATTTGTACATGGCCCCATGGGAGTCTGACAACAGCCAATAGAATACATCTTCTTGCACAGGAACAGGAAGCTCAAGTTCAAAGCCCAAGAGAAGGTATAAAAGCCCCTCACTCTCAACTCCATGTGGTCAGCTGCCCAGGACCTCAAACCCATGTGGTTCTGCTTCATCATTAAACCACCTTTTCAGTCAAACTCCAAGTTTCCAGTATCTTTCTCCTGGCTTGGAACTGAACCAGATGCAGAGGTGGTATTCAGCCAGTTCACACCAGTTTGGGCGAACCGGTAGCGGCGATCGCAGGTGGACCCACCCATTCGCCCTCGGCCCAAGTCGTACTATTTAGGCACGTTTTCAAGGCCGGGCGCATATGTGGAAAATGCTTAAGCAAGTACATGTGGAAAAGGCCGGGGTGCATGCGCGGACAGCGTGCAAGCGCAAAAAGCGAGCGTGTGCCCACGAGGCGAACCGGTGGTAAAGGTAAATGAAACCCACTGCTGACCAGATGGATATTTCTTCTAAACACCTGCCTTAACATGAACGAATGAATGAATGAACGAATGAACAGAACAGAATAAAATTTTATTAGCCAAGTGTGATTGGACACACAAGGAATTTGTTTTGGTGCATACGCTCTCAGGGTACATAAAAGAAAAGATACCTTCATCAAGGTACAACATTTACAACACAAATGATGGTCAATATATCAATATAAATCATAAGGATTGCCAGCAACAAAGTTACAGTCATACAGTCATAAGTGGAAGGAGATGGGTGATGGGAACGATGAGAAGATTAATAGTAGTGCAGATTTAGTAAATAGTTTGACAGTGTTGAGGGAATTATTTGTTTAGCAGAGTAATAACGATCAGAAAAAAACTGTTCTTGTGTCTAGTTGTTCTGGTGTGCAGTGCTCTATAGCGTCGTTTTGAGGGTAGGAGTTGAAACGGTTTATGTCCCGGATGCGAGGGGTCTGTAAATATTTTCACGGCCCTCTTCTTGATTCATGCAGTATACAGGTCCTCAATGGAAGGCAGGTTGGTAGCAATTATTTTTTCTGCAGTTCTAATTATCCTCTGAAATCTGTGTCTTTCTTGTTGGGTTGCAGAACCGAATGAATGAATGAATGAATGAAAAATTTGTTGCTTTCTAACTGCACTTTTGCAGGAGATTCTTGAGAGTCCCTTGAACCACAAGGATCCAATCAGTCAATCCTAAAGCCAGACATCAACCCTGTTCTTTGGAAGAACAGATAATGAAGCTGAAGCTAAAATACTTTGACCACCAAATGATAAGAGAAGACTCCTTGGAAAAGACTTTGATGTTGGGAAAGATGGAAGGAAAAAGGAGAAGCAGACAGCAGAAGAGGAGATGGGGTCGCAAAGATTCAGACACAACTTAGCATCTGAGCAATAATATAATCATCATAATTTCCTTAACTCAACAACCCACCTCACAGGATTGCATTTGCAGGAAAAAGGGCCTCTGGTGGCTCAGCAGACTAAGTCTGTCTGTTATTAACACAGCTGCTTGTAATTACTGCAATCTCAAGCCCCACCAGGCCCAAGGTTGACTCAGCCTTCCATCCTTTATAAGGTAGGTAAAATGAGGACCCAGATTGTTGGGGGCAATAAGCTGACTTTGTATATAATATACAAAAAATGGATGAAGACTATTGCTTAACACATGGTAAGCCACCCTGAGTCTTCGGAGAAGGGCGGGGTATAAATTAAAAAAAATAATAATAATTGGAGGAAGAAAGTTATGTTGGATATTTGCAGCCTTGAGTTATTTATAAAAATAATAAAAGTGGGATAGAAATAACTCATTGATCGATGAGCTCAGCCACCACGTCCCTCTCCCACCTATAGCCTGTATTTAATTTTTTCTCTATCTGGCATCCAGGATCATTTTCATTATCCTTAGTATTGCAAGACATTGTCGACAGTTATGTGTTCTTGCAAGCTTTCTAGATTGCTCTGTAATAGTTATTGACTTCAAATTGTTCAGTCCACAGTCACATTGCAAACCTGCTTTTTCCAACCATGTGCTGGTGGTATAATTTTACTTGCTTCCCAAGCATTAATGAAATTGAAGATAGCTACTTTTAAATTTTCATTTCTGAAGTGTTGCACAATTGTCTGCCTTTTGTGTCTGTCTCTTTATTAGACTGTCTTCCAACACAACCAATCCAAAAATTTCTTCTCACTTTTATTGCCAGAATGATCCCCAGTCCATGAACTGAACAAAGCTGTATTTTAGGTGCAAAAAAAGAGGGGGATTTCAACTTTCCTGTACATTTTTTTAATCAAGGTGAGGGTTGTCAGGAATAAGGAAAGTCTTTATGTTTCAGGTGAAATTTTCAGGATGTTGTCTTAATATCTTCAAATCTATGGCCCGAAGAGATTGAATGCGTCACCTTTAAAATGTGGTGATGTAAACCCTTCCTTTTAAAGACCACACTTGGAATACTGCATCCATCTTTTGGTCATCATATTATAAAAAAGATCTAGAGACTCTGGGAAGAGTACAGAGAAGAGCAACAAAGATTATTTGGGGACTGGAGGCTAAAACATATGAAGAATGGTTGAAGAATTGGGTTTGTCTAGTCTAGTGAAAAGAAGGACTAGGGGTGACAGAATAGCAGTGTTCCAATATCTCAGGGGCTACAACAAAAAAGAGAGAGTCAAACTATTCTTCAAAGCACATGAAGGCAGGACAAGAAGCAACGGGTAGAAACTAATCAAGAAGAGAAGCAACTTAGAACTAAGGATAATTTTCCTGACTGTGAGAACAATTAATTGGTGGAACAACTTACCTCCAGAAGTTGTGGATGCTCCAACACTGGAGGTTTTCAAGAAGAGATTGAACAATTACTTGTCTGATACGGTAAAGGGTCTCCTGATTGAGCAGGGGGGTTGGGCTAGAAGACCTCCAAGGTCCCTTCCAGCTCTGTTATTCTGTTAGTTTCTGAATATGTAACTGGAACACTTGATGTCTTTCAACAGTCTTGGATAACGTGACCTAACCACCATGACTAGGGTTAAGCTACCCTATTTCCCCCAAAATAAGACATCCCCTGATAACAAGCCCAATTGGGCTTTTGAGTGCATGGCAATGAGGCCAAGCGCTTATTTCAGGGTTCAGAAAAATATAAGACAGGGTCTTATTTTCAGGGAAACACGGTATATATAAAATAACGTTGAGATATTCTCCTTGCTGACTTGTCATCCTGCCGTTGAGCTTTCGTTCTCAAATGCTCGAATGAATTTGGAAGCCGAGCACAGAACAAAGCAGTTGCATCAAAAATAAATAAATCTGTAAGCCATCAGTAGGTGCTGCAAATTTTGGGACTGCATGAGGTATTCATTATTGGCATGTAATGTGTTCCTTAATGGCTTCTCTATTCTAGTCAATTACTCACAGAAGGTTCACTGCTTAACAAGCAGCTTTTCCGAAATTGCCACAGCCATCCGTCACCAGCTCTGAAAATTACATTCTGTGTGGCTGGTGATATTTATTTATTTATTTATTTATTTATTCGAATTTTTATACTGCCCTATCTCCCGAAGGACTCAGGGCGGTTCACAGCCAGATAAAAACATGCAAATAATACAGGTAAAAACAACAATTAAAAAACTTATTAATTAGGCCGAATTAAAAATATCACTAGAATAAAATAATATAAAACCCCATTAAAAACTAAATTTAAAAACTAAAACCCTAGGCTAGCCCTGTGCAAATAAATAGATGTGTCTTAAGCTCGTGGCGGAAGGTTCGGAGGTCAGGAAGTTGACGAAGCCCTGGGGGAAGCTCGTTCCAGAGGGTGGGAGCCCCCACAGAGAAAGCCCTTCCTCGGGGTGTTGCCAGTCGGCACTGCCTGGCGGACGGCACCCTAAGGAGTCCCTCTCTGTGAGAGCGTACGGGTCGGTGGGAGATGATCGGTGGCAGTAGGCAGTCCCGTAAATAACCTGGCCCTATGCCATGGAGCGCTTTAAAGATGGTAACCAAGACCTTGAAGCGCACCCGAAAGGCCACAGATAGCCAGTGCAGTCTGCGCAGGAGTGGTGTAACATGGGAGCCACGAGGGGCTCCCTCTATCACCTGCACAGCTGCATTCTGAACCAACTGAAGCCTCCGGATGCCCTTCAAGGGGAGCCCCATGTAGAGAGCATTGCAGTAATCCAAGCGAGATGTCACGAGCGCATGAGTGACTGTGCATAAGGCATCCCGGTCTAGGAAGGGGCGCAACTGGCGAACCAGGTGAACCTGGTAAAAAGCTCTCCTGGAGATGGCCGTCAAATGATCTTCAAAAGACAGCCGTCCATCCAGGAGAACGCCCAAGTTGCGCACCCTTCCCATCGGGGCCAATAACTCGCCCCCAACAGTCAGCCGCGGATGCGACTGACTGTACTGGGGTGCCGGCATCCACATATATTTATTGCTTTTCCCAATGCCATTCCTGAACATTGCTGAACATGTCAATTTACCACTTTTGTGTCGTTTCCCAGTTTTCTTGCCCAAATGCCGTCCATTGAACTCATGTGCAATGCATGTCTTCTCAAGTTCTCAAGGTTTCAGCAATTGGGTACGTCTAATCTACTGAAAAGAAAGATTAGAGATGAAAAGAAGAGGAAGAGGCAAACCAGACGTGGTATTCAGCCGATTCGGAGAGGTTCGGGTGAACCGGTAGCGGAAATCGTGGGTGGGCCTTGAACAGAAGCAACCACAGTCTGGATACTTTGAGAATAAGAGAATCGTCTATTGTTTGGTGCCTAAGTATCTGAATTAAATTGTTGTCTATTCTGCTCCAAGTCCACCGAATAGTAGACTTGGGATAAAAGTCTATGGAGATCCTCTGTCATCCAGGTCATGGTTGTCCCAAAGGTGATTTTTTTCCAAGAGGCAACTGGACTTTCTGGTTTTTCTTTGAAGACGTTTCGCTTCTGATCCAAGAAGCTTCTTCGGCTCTGACTGGAGATGGTGGGGAATGGAAGGATTTATATTCCTTGCAGACAGCTGGTCATTTGCATCCTTTTTAGAGAGTCGTTGAGGCCACTTGGAGGTTTATCTGTGTCCTCAGGGTCACCTGAGTGGTGCTAATGGTTCTTGTAGTCTGCAATTTTTTTCTCTGGAAATCCATTCATAGTGCATGGCTAAAGGTCTACGGAGATTCTAAGTCATCGAGGTCATGGTTGTCCCAAAGGTGCTTATTCAGGAGGACTGTGATGAGTTGAGCTGAATAAGCTTCTTGGATGAGAAGCGAAATGTCTTCAAAGGAAAAAAGGAAAAAACAAGAAAAGTCCAGTTGCCTCCTGAAAAAGCACCTTTGGGTAGACTTGGGATAGCTAAAGGAGGATAAAGCAGCCACTACTAAGTTTGAGTTAGATTGAAGTATAGGGAAATGATGTGCTGCCTATGTGTATAGACCAGGGGTGGGTTTTACTTACCTTTACTACTGGTTTGCAATGGGGCCGTGCATGCACACACGCTTCTGTGCATGCGCAGAAACTTCCTGATGACATCGGGGTCAGTGGGTGGAGCCTCCTGCCAGTTTTACTACCGGTTCTTGCGAACCGGTCTGAACCGGGGGCAACCCACCACTGGTATAGACTCCTGCGAGTCCCTTGGACTGCAAGGCGACCAAACCGGTCAGTCCTAGAGGAGATCAACCCTGACTGCTCTTTAGAAGGCCAGATCCTGAAGATGAAACTGAAATACTTTGGCCACCTAATGAGAAAGAAGGACTCATTGGAGAAGAGCCTAATGCTGGGAATGATTGAGGGCAAAAGAAGAAGGGGACGACAGAGAACGAGGTGGCTGGATGGAGTCACTGAAGCAGTAGGCATGAGTTTAAATGGACACCAGAGGATTGTAGAGGACAGGAAGGCCCAGAGGAACCTTGTCCATGGGGTCGTGATGGGTCGGACACGACTTTGCGACTAACAACAACAACAACAACAACATGTATATAGGTAATTCTAGACTTACAACAGTTCATTTAGTGACCGTTCAAATTTACAACAGCACTGAAAAAAGTGACTTACGGCCATTTTTCACACTTACAACCATTGCAGCATCCCCACAGTCACATGAACAAAATTGAGATGTTTGGCAACCAACTCATATTTATGACGGTTACCATGTCATGTCATGTGATCGCCTTTTGTGAACTTCTGACCGGCAAAATCAATGGGGAATCCAGATTCACTTAACAGTTGTGTTTCTAACTTAAGTGATTCCCTTAAGAGCTGTGGCAAGAAAAGTCGTAAAATGGGGCAAATTTCACTTGACAAACATCTCCCTCAGCGACAGAAAGTTTGGGTTCAATTGTAGTCATAAGTGGAGGACTACCTGAATTACCTGTGGCTGAACTCTCTAACCTGGGTTTCCTGAAGATATGTAGACATTAATAGTCCAAGGACACTATCCCACAAGGCCAGTGGTGAAGTCCAAATTTTTTTACTACTGGTTCTGTGAGCGTGGTGGGCGTGACAGGGGAAGGATCCTGCAAAATCTCCACTCCCTCCTCACTCCTGGGGGAAGGATACTGCAAAATCTCCGTTCCCTCCCCACTCCAGGGGAAGGATACTGCAAAATCTCCGTTCCCTCCCCACTCTAGGGGAAGGATACTGCAAAATCTCCGTTCCCTCCCCACTCTAGGGGAAGGATACTGCAAAATCTCCATTCCCACCACACTCCAGGGGAAGGATACTGCAAAATCTCCATTCCCTCCTCACTCCTGGGGGAAGGATATTGCAAAATCTCCATTCCCACCTCACTTCAGGGGAAGGATACTGCAAAATCTCCATTCCCTCCCCACTCCTGGGGGAAGGATATTGCAAAATTTCCATTCCCACCACACTCCAGGGGAAGGATACGGCAAAATCTCCATTCCCTCCTCACTCCTGGGGGAAGGATATTGCAAAATCTCCATTCCCACCTCACTTCAGGGAAAAGATACTGCAAAATCTCCATTTCCACCCCACTCTGGGGCCAGCCAGAGGTGGTATTTGCAGGTTCTCTGAATTACTCAAAATTTCCTCTAGAACCTTTCAGAACCTGCTGGATTTCACCCCTGTACAAGGCCATTGCTGAGAATTCTGGAATATTGAAACCATACTTCTTAAGGATATCAAAATTGGAGAAGTTCTTTTATGTTTGAGAGGCTGCAACTCAAAATTACCTGCCTTATTTTGGCTTGGCAGATTGGGTTCTACTTTTGAATTTCCCAACTAGCATTCATCTATTTGATTTTTAGAAGACTAAACTTATAATTTCCAGCCTGGTAATTAAGAGGAATGAAATCTGTTGATTACTTTCTGGCTAGTACATAGATTACAGATATGTGAGATGGAAACTAATTTTTTTTTCAACATAACCATTCCATCTTTTTTAACGACTTCTTAGAAAATAGAAAAATGTTCGTGCACTATTTTCCCTAGCCTAATGTACTTTTTTTAGATTTTTATGCAAATTGCCCAAGAACTTTAATTTTATGAACTTTATACTTATTTCCAAATTTAAAACATAAAGTTTATCAGTGTACCAACTCCATGGTACATATCCAGCACGCCTTCCTCTTCCAATTTTTCCCACAACAACTTTGTGAAGTGGGTTGGGCTGAGAAAGAGTGATTGGTCCTCCCCTCCCCTCCCCTCCCCTCTCCCCTCCCCTCCCCTCTCTCCTCTCCTCCACACCCTTCCCCTTTTCTCCCCTCCTCTCCTCCTACTCTCCCCTCCCCTCCCCCTCCTCTCCCCTCCATCCTCTCCTCTCCTCTCCCCTCCATCCTCTCCTCCCCTCCCCCCTCCCCTCTTTTCCTCCTACCTACCCTCACCTTACCTCACCTCTCCTCTCACCCTTCCCTATCCTATCCTATCCTACTCATGTAGGACAAATGTTAAGAAGAAAAACAACCACAGCAACATAAATTGCTGATTGGGAAGGACTTATCCATTTAACAAGCAATCAACATTATATAAAATTGTAAACCCAAAAAGAGAGTCCACAGGCGCCACTGTTTAGAAACTCTGCACTCACCCATCAGCATAATTGCCAAACTACAGTGGTTTGTAGGTAGCAAAACAATTGCACCAGGTCATGCGGTAATTATTGCTTTCCTCAATGAGCAGACATTTTAACACGGAAATGTTGTACATTGATATTTTCTGGCAAACGTGCAATGTAACTATGAAACATGGGGTTGCCAGCTCTGTAGGCTGCTGACGGACCACAACACTTGTTCCTAGTAAGTCTGCAAGGGCAACACACTGTAAATTTCCCTTAGATATAAATTTGATTCAAAATCAGTACCACCAATGACTCAGATACACAGTGTTAAACCATTATTAAAAAGGTAAGGGTTTCCTTTGACTAGTTGTGTCCTTTAGGGGGATGTTTCTCATCTCTGTTTCTTAGCCGAGGGAGCCTGTGTTGTCCGTCGACATGACAACACACCGAGGCACACGGAATGCTGTTACACCTTCCCGCCAAAGTAGTACCTATTGATCTACTCGCATTTGCATGTTTTCAAAGAGTGGTGCGGTGGCCTTGAGGTGGAGCTCTCGAATCATAATCAGGAGGCTGTGAGTTCGATTTTACGTTGTTGTTGTTGGTTGCGAAGTCGTGTCCGACCCATCGCGACCCCATCGATAACGTTCCTCCAGGCCTTCCTGTCCTCTACCATCCTCTGAAGTCCATTTAATCTCACACCGACTGCTTCAGTGATTCCATCCAGCCACCTCATTCTCTGCCGTCCCATTCTTCTTTTTCCCTCAGTCTTTCCAGCATTAGGCTCTTCTCTGGTGAGTCGATTTTAGGTAGAGGCAGATATTTCTCTCTCTGGACATACTGAGAATATATCTGCTGAAAAAAACTCTGCATTGATGACAGGAAGGGCATCTGGCCAGTAAACATTCAGTTGCCCAGACTCCACCCCACAAGGGATTATCGAGTCATTAACAGATAATGATGGTGTTGATGAGTTGCATGCTTTCAACTGCTAGGTGGGCAGAAACTGGAGTAAGTGATGGGAACTCACCCCATCACACAGTGCTCGGGTCTCATACCGACTATCAGCTTTCCAGCTGACAAGCTCCGTGCCTTTAACCCCTGATCTATCACGTCCCCTATAAACCATTATTAAAGAGAAACAAATGCAATACAACCACCAAAGGATTAAAAATGACCATATGGGGTCACTAAGAGTTAAAGATTTAATAACATTCCAATATTATATCATCCTCAAAAGATGCCAAAACAAAGAAAAGGCCATTTGAAGTCGCTGGCTTTTAAAATCTGTTTGAGCTGCTTTGGATTCAGCCCCAGGAACGCTGCTTCTGAAACTGGCTTAGATCAAAAAAAACCAGCCCTATTCTTTTTTTGGCTTCAGGGCAGCGACGCTAAGGAGTGACAAAGTATTAAAGGACAAAGCTTCCTCCACTACCCATAGTACTAGAACCGGAGTTTCACCCACCAAAATTGAAACCTGAAAGAATCAGGACAATTTTTTTTACACAACATGTACTTAAACTCAGTGGTGGGATGCTGCCGATTCTACCCGGTTCGGGAGAACCGGTAGCTGGGGCTGCGGGAGGCTCCGCTCACCCACCCACCCGCCTGGACGTCATCACATCCTTTTTTTTTATGCTCTGCGCATGCGCAGAAGGTCCTGCGCATGTGCAGAGGTGGCACGCGTGGAGGTGGTTGCTCACATTTGCAAACCAGTTGTTAAGATAAGTCAATACCACTCCTGCTTAAACTCTGCAGTTGGTCACCATGCTTGGTAGAGTTCAAAAAAGGATCGGGCCAATTCATGAAAGTCTTGATGGTCTTGGGATTTCCTTGAAGCCATCTGCTGGGAGCCTTGCACAGTTGGTTGACCACTGGGAAAATAAACTGCTGAAGTACATGGGCCAGCAAGGGTGCAACTAAGCAAGGTGTTGTTTCTCCTCTCCTCTCCTCTCCTCTCCTCTCCTCTCCTCTCCTCTCCTCTCCTCTCCTCTCCTGTCCCCTTTGCTTCCTTTCCTTTCCTTTTCCTTCCCTTCTCCCCACTTCTCCTCCCCTCCTGCTCCTGCTCCTGCTCCTGCTCCTCCTCCTCCTCCTTCCTCTCCTCCTCTCCTCCTCCTCTTCTCCCTCCTCTGTCCTCCCTCCGCCTGTCCTATCCACTCCCCTCTTCCCTTCCCCTTCCCCTCCCCTTCCCTCGCCTCCTCTCCTCTCACCCCCTCTCCTTTGCCGCCTCCATTCCCCCCCCCTCCCCTCCTCTTTCCTTCCCCTTCTCCTTCTTCTCCCCTCCCTTCGTCTCCTCTCCCTCCCCTCCCCTCCCCTTCTCCCCTCCCCTCTGAAGTTCTTATGTACTCTACCGTCCTCAGAAAAGTACTTTGTTACAAGTGATATTTTTTGCACAATTATTGTTTAGTCTGCAGCTCTTCCTCCTGTCTCCCAAGATCATTCCCACATTCCATTCCAGGTAATTTTTCCATCCTTCAGTAGTAGACGGGGCGGTGGTGGGGAATGCCTCTTGGCTATCTTTGCCTTGTATGGCCTACAGGTGCCATCTCTCCAACTCTATGATTCCTTTGGAGACGTTCTGAGATAGTGAACTACAATCCCCAGCAGCCCTTACTAGAATGGCTAATGATTAAAACAAAATACCCGCAGGGTACGTCTTTTCTGGGTTTAATGCAAATGTAATTTTTTTTTTTTAAAAAAAAGGGGTGCTTAAAACAGATAGCGCAATCCCAGATTTTTACCAGGAACAAAACATTCAGAGTCCAAAATGTCTCCATCTGCACGCCAGATGCCATGCCGTTAATTGAGACCAAGCGAAGAAGAAATTCAACAGAAGAAGTACGGCCTATAAGGGAAGGAAGGACATGGACTTGAAACTACTTCATCATAATAAGAGCTAAAAGGAAAAAGTTAGGAGCCTGATAACATTTTAGGATTAAAAAGTAGTTCATTGAGAAAAGACAAGCTCATTTCAAATGAATAAAAGAGGATTGATTTCTCCCGTTACCGGCTCACCTCTTGAGAAGTTTAATAGACAGGCATTGACTAATTTTCTCAGAAGGAGTAAATCTGGAAACAATGGTGCTAATTTTTCTTCTGATTATAATTGTCCTTTGGTCTTTGTTCCTTCCTGCCTCTGATAAGATTAGTGGACGCTTCTTTTGAAGTGCAGCTTAAAAGCAGATACCAAATTCTGCCATTCTTTTCTCTGTTCGTGGTTTTTATACTGTTCCAACCACTTCACTCATCTGGGGATGAGAGCAGCTAGTGGAAATGGAGGTGACCATAAAAACTTTAGATGGTGGCCACAATGGGTGCAATCAAAACTCTGTCTATTTTTATATGTGTTGCAGACATGCAGTGGTGGGATTCTACTGGTCTGGACCGGTTCGGGCGAACTGGTAGCTCTGACGATCAGCTGGGAGTGAACCAGTTCGCCCTGATGATCAGATGGGCCCATCCGCCAGTCCACGCTATTTTTCTACCTTTATCTCCTCAGCTAACTCAAATATTTTGGCCACCTAATGAGAAGGAAGGACTCATTGGAGAAGAGCCTAATGCTGGGAAAGATTGAGGGCAAAAGAAGAAGGGGACGGCAGAGAAGGAGGTGGCTGGATGGAGTCACTGAAGCAGTCGGTGTGACTTAAATGAACTCCGGAGGATGGTAGAGGAGACGAAGGCCTGGAAGAACATTGTCCATGGGATCGCGATGAGTCAGACACGACTTCGCAACTAACAACAACAACAATCTCCTCAGCTAGGGCTAGGGCTAGGGCTAGGGCTAGGGCTAGGGCTAGGGCTAGGGCTAGGGTTAGGGCTAGGGTTAGGGTTAGGGTTAGGGTTAGGGTTAGGGTTAGGGTTAGGGCTAGGGTTAGGGTTAGGGTTAGGGTTAGGGCTAGGGCTAGGGCTAGGCCTAGGGTTAGGGTTAATGCTAGGGGTAGGGGTAGGGGTAGGGGTAGGGTTAGGGTTAATGCTAGGGGTAGGGGTAGGGGTAGGCCTAGGGTTAGGGTTAAGTTCGGGAAGTAACGAGGCTGGAGACCAGGGTAGTGACAACAGCTCTTTAATATAGGGTGAACCCAGCAACAGGCTGGGGAACAAACCTCTCCTTTTATACAGTTCTACTGGCGGCTTCGTCCAATCAGCAACGTGCTGATTTCCCGCCCAAATATTTAAAGGAACATACAAGAATACATAACACTCCTCCCCTCCCAGAAAACACTTTGCTTCTATTTGCTTGTTATTTTTCGACGTAGTCACGCAAATAACCTGGGCGTCTCCTAGTTCTTTCAGACCTGCGCGGTTCAGTCCTGGGTGGTGTTTTGAGCTGTTCGGAGGGTCTGTTTTCTCCTCCCAGCTCTTTCTCTAGGCCATCGGGCCCTGGATTATTTGCAGATTCTTTTTCTTGGCCATCCGGCCCTGGATTATTTTTGTAATTTTCCCTGTCGTTTCCCTCGGGAACCTGATGGCGTCGCTGGACCTCTGGGACCTCAGCTAAGTCTTGCGCCTCCCCCGGGTCATGGTCGGCTGTGGGTTCAAATAAGGAGGGGTCATAATTTGTTTCCTGTGGTTTAGTTTGTTCAGTTATTCGTCTCCTTATCTGATCTATGTGGCGCCTCCATACTCGGTTGTCTTGTAATTCGACCAAATAAGACTTTGGGCCGGTTGCTTTTATTATTTGCCCTGCGAGCCAACTTGGGCCGTCCCCATAGTTGCGGGCCCACACTCGGTCGCCTATGCCTAATTCCCTTGTTTTGTCTATTTCCCCCTTGTAACCCTCTGGTGTGTAATGGGGACTCAGGCGGTCAAGTGGGCACCGGAGTTTCCGTCCCATCAATAATTCGGCTGGGCTTCTGCCTGTAGCAGTGCTTGGGGTTCTGTGCTGAACGGCCAGAAAGAAGTCTATCTTTGTTTGCCAGTCACCTGGCTTGAGCCTGGACAATGCCTCCTTAGCGCTCCGGACGGAACGCTCTGCAAGGCCATTCGACGCAGGGTGGAAAGGCGCAGAGAGGGCATGTCGGATCCCCTCCCTTGCCAAGTATTCTTGGAACTGGGCTGCCGTGAATTGCGGGCCGTTGTCGGACACCAGAGTGTCAGGCAACCCGTGGGTTGCGAATAGGTGGCGCAGGGCTGCGATTACTGCCTCGGCCGTAGTGGATTTCATGAGTATGATCTCCAACCATTTAGAGAATGCGCCGACCACCACTAGGAAAGTTTGGCCATGGAAAGGGCCAGCAAAATCAATGTGGATTCTTGACCAGGGCCCTTGGGGTTTTCCCATTCCTGACTGGGGCTGTTGGGGTAGGGGTCTGGACTCTTGGCAAGCCTGGCATTTCCCCACCCTCTCAGCAATCTCTGAGTCCATGAGTGGCCACCACATAGCTTCTCGCTAGCCCCTTCATCCGACGATCCCTGGGTGGCCTCGTGGAGGAGGTCCAGTACCTTTCCCTTAATTTATCGGGATTACCACACGATCACCCCATAACAGGCACCCCTTGAGCCGAGAGCTCATCCCGTTTTTAACAAATTCCTTAAAGCGTTAGCCCGGCGCAGCGGCCACCCTCTTGTACCCAACCGAGTACAGTCCTTAACATAATGTCCGGTATGATGCCGAGCCACTTCCTTAGATGTGACTGGGCCAGAGTCCAAAGAGTCAATAAGCAGGATGGGCGTCCCGGAGTGGGGTCTTCGATGGCCCCTGGTAGTGGGCATCTGCTTAACGCGTCTGCATGCCCACTTCTTTCCTGGTCGATGCTGCAGCTTGTGCGAATAAGCGGCTAAGAAAATAGTCCATCGGGTCAAGCGTGGCGAAAGTGCCACAGGCGTTGGCGATCGCCAGCCAGTATCCCTAGTAGCGGTCTGTGGTCAGTCACGATTTCAAAATCCGCCCAAAAACATATTCGTGGAATTTTTCACCCTGACACAATGGCTAGTGCTTCTTTATCTAATTGGCTGTAGTTCCTCTCTGGGAGGACATCGTTCTAGAGTAAAAGCTATAGGGGCTTCTGTGCCGTTTGGAAGTCTATGGCTGAGTACAGCCCCACCCGTAAGGGGAGGCATCGCAAACCAGCACTAGGGCAATGAGTTGTGATATTGTATGAGCAGGCTGTCACTTGAGAGCAGGTTTTTTACTGCTTCGAAAGCCCTATTTTCCGACTTTCCCCAAGACCAAACAGTATTTTTTCCTAAGAGCCTATGCAGCGGTTCAGCAACGGTCGCTTTGTTTTTTAAAAAGGCCGCGTAAAAATTCACTAGCCCCAGGAATGCCTGTAGCTCTGTTTTGTTTTTGGGCGCTGGGGCCTTTCTAATTGCCTTGACCTTGCTCTCTGTGGGGTGAATTCCTTTCTTGTCTATGCGGTAGCCCAAGAAGATTCGACCCCTATCTGGCATTTGTTTACCTTGACTTTTAATCCGGCTGTCCGGAAAATGCCCAGAACCTTTCTCAAACGCTCCCCAATTCCTCGTTTTCCCTGAAATCAGGACACCATCGAAGTAGGGAACTACCCCTGGGAGTCCCTGCAGAAGTCGTTCCATTAGGTTTTGGAACAGCCCTGGTGCCACACTCACCCCAAATTGCAATCGGGTGCACTTGAAGGCCCCCCTGTGCGTTACAATCGTTTGGGCTTGGCTGTGCGGGCGTCTACGGGCAGTTGTTGGTAGGCTTGGGCCAAGTCTAACTTTGCAAAGACTTGCCCTTGCCCCAAAGAGTGCAGCAAGTGTTGCACCACGGAACCGGTGGCGCTTTTCTGTAAGGCTTTGTTAAGCGTCGCCTTGTAGTCAGCGCAAATTCTAATTGACCCGTCTGGTTTTATTGGGGTGACGATTGGCGTCTCCCACTTTGCGTGATCGACTGGCACCAAAATCCCCTGATTTATGAGCTTATCTAGCTCCTTGTCAATTTTTGGTTTTAGGGCAAAAGGGACTCTCCTCGTCTTAAGCCTAATGGGAGCTACCTGGGGGTCTAAGTTGAAGGAAATAGGGGTCCCCTTGTACTTGCCCAGGCAGTCCTTGAAGACATCTTCGAACTCGTTAAAGAGAATGTCTTTCAGGTTACAGTCACTTCTGTAGATGCCAGTCACTCCCATGCCCAGGGCACGAAACCAGTCTAGTCCCAACAGACTGGGCAGGGTCCCTTCGACGATCGTGATGGGCAGGGTCTTCTTGTGTGGTCCGTACTCGACTCGGATGGAGGTGGTCCCTCGAACAGGGATGCGATTCCCTTGGTAGTCGTGGACTCGTAGCCGTTGTGCTTGCAGGTGGCGCTTCGCGACTGACGGCAGTGACTTCGCCAAAGTGTCCCAGGACATGATGGTGATCGCTGATCCCGTGTCTACTTCGAGCCGGCACCGTACTCCCTCTATTTTTGGTTTGGTGAAGATCTTCTTCTCCACTCGGGTCGAGGCGCGGCCTATGACCACAGTCGTTTGGTTTGAATCCGCGCCTTTTCTGTTTGAGCCAATCGCGGGTCGCCTTGCCGATTCCGTGCTCTGATTGGCCGATTTGAATTTTCGGCGGGAAGGTTGGGCTGCTCGACAAACTTGAGCTAGATGCCCTTTCTTCCCGCACCGCCGACATGTTGCGTCCTTAAACTTGCAGCGTTGGCGCTGGTGTTGACCACCGCAGCTTCCGCATTCGTCTCGGTCCCCTTTGTCGCGTTTCCCGGTTCGGCAGACCCCTTCCTCATCTTCACCGTCGGATTAGGTCTGAACCTCCTCCTGGTGCACTGGAGTTGGCTTCACGCTCGCCTTTAGTGGGACAGGCTTTTGCAGTGTCTCCGCCGCTTGGGTGGACATTTCATGTGCTCTGGCTTCGTCCAGAGCGGTGGCCAGCGTTAGGTTGCTCTTTGCTAGCAGCCACCGCCACAACCGGATGTCTTTGACCCCTCGGATGAGTTGCTCGAGGAGCACCTCGTCTAGGTCGCGGTATCTGCAGTCCTTGGACGCTTTCCTTAGGGCGGCCATGTAGTCACCGATGGATTCGCCCTCCATCTGCCTTCGCTCTCCGAATTCAAACCGCCGCACGTATTTGGACGGCGTTGGTGCGAAGTGGTTTTTAAGTAAAGTCTGTAGAGTTGGCCACGACACCGATTATCGGCGTTGGCTCTGCCAGGCTTCGCGATATCAATGACCTCAGGACCACAGTGGCTTAAGAAATAAGCCCTTTTGCGGTTATCTGGAACTCCTTGCAGTTCGTTGGCTTCTAGAAAGCTTTCGAAACGGGTCATATACGTTCCCCATTTCTCTTTAGCCGGGTCAAACGGTGCGGGCGGAGTGTAACTGGCCATCTCCGCTTTTCTGCCCTGTGTTTGCTGGGTTCGGGTCTATCGTGCTTCAACTCGGTTCTGGTTCTCCTTAGCCTCGAAATCCCATCCTCGTCGCCAGTGTTAAGTTTGGGAAGTAACGAGGCTGGAGACCAGGGTAGTGACAACAGCTCTTTAATATAGGGTGAACCCAGCAACAGGCTGGGGAACAAACCTCTCCTTTTATACAGTTCTACTGGCGGCTTCGTCCAATCAGCAACGTGCTGATTTCCCGCCCAAATATTTAAAGGAACATACAAGAATACATAACAGTTAGGGTTAGGGTTAAGGTTAGGGTTAGGGTTAACCCTAACCCTACTCCAACCCCCAACTGCTTAAGCAGCAGATCCTGTGCCAAATGGCTATTCAATCTCTTCTTTAAAACCTTCAGTGTTGGAGAATTCACAACTTCTGAAGGCAAGCCCTTCCACTGGTTAATTGTCCCCACTATCCATAAGTTTCTCCTTAATTCCAGCTTGCTTCTCTCCTTGATTAGTTTCCATCCATTGCTTCTTGTCCTGCCTTCAGGTGCTTTACAAGCCATGGTGCACATTCCATCCTTATCAGACAAATGGATGGCAGCGTATCCTCTGTATCAAGAGATTTTTAGAGAAAGACTCAAAGGAATTTAAGAAGGCCTGTCTAAACCAGGGGTGTCAAACTCGGTTTCATTGTAGGCTGAATCAGGGTTGTGTCTGACCTCTGGGGGGGTGAGTGGGCGTGGCCAGGTTGGGCACGGCCAGTTTGACATCCTGCCAGCAAAAATGGGCTCTGTTTTCACTGGCAGAGGGCTGCAGGACATCAAGCTGGCCACGCCCACCCTGGCCACGCCTACCCGAGTCACACCGGGGTCCGTTTTTGCAAAGGCACCGAGGACTGGTCCTTCTCTGTTTCCAGAGCAGCCCTGAGGGCCAGATCTAAGCACTCCGTGGACTGGTTCTGGCCCACAGATCTTGAGTTTGACACCCCTGGTCTAAACACTGAGCTAAAATATCAGTAGTCCTCAACTTACGTTCGTTTAGTGACCGTTCAAAGTTACAATGGCACTGAAAAAAGTGAGTTAGGATAGTTTTTCACAGAACGACATAGTAGCATCTATACCTAGTTAGTACTACACTTAGTAGCATCTATAGTTAATTAGTATCTATAATGCGTTGGTTCCCATATCATAGTAGTTATGGGCAGTGGTGGTATTCAGGCAATTTGGGCCGGTTCGGGTGAACCGGTAGTTAAATTGCTTGCTGGCCCCACCCCTCCCCATCCTGCCTCTTCCAGGAGTCCCCACGCGGCCCGTTCTCGCTCCTACGAGGCTGCAGCGAGGCCTACTAGGCCCAAAACAGGACATGGAGAAGAGCGTTTCCCTCCGTGGCCCGTTTTTGCTCCCAGGGGTGTGCAGGAGGCTGAGTGTTGCCTGTCACACCCCCTGGCCATGCCCACCCTGCTAGTCATTTGAGCAGAGAACCGGTTATTAAATTATTTGAATCCCACCACTGGTTATGGGGCAGATTTTACAAGCATGGAAAGACATTTGAGGCTAAAAGAATAGAATAGAATAGAATAGAATAGAATTTTTTATTGGCCAAGTGTGATTGGACACACAAGGAATTTGTCTTGGTGCATATGCTCTCAGTGTACATAAAAGAAAAGATACGTTCATCAAGGTACAACATTTATAATACAAATGATGGTCAATATATCAATATAAATCATAAGGATTGCCAGCAACAAAGTTACAGTCATAGTCATAAGTGGAAAGAGATGGGTGATGGGAATGATGAGAAGATTAATAGTAGTGCAGATTTAGTAAATAGTTTGACAGTGTTGAGGGAATTATTTGTTTAGCAGAGTGATGGCCTTTGGGAAAAAACTTCTTGTATCTAGTTGTTCTGGTGTGCACTGCTCTATAGCGTCGTTTTGAGGGTAGGAGTTGAAACAGTTTATGTCCTGGATGTGAGGGATCTGTAAATATTTTCACGGCCCTCTTTTTGACTCGTGCAGTATACAAGTCCTCAATGGAAGGCAGGTTGGTAGCAATTATTTTTTCTGTAGTTCTAATTATCCTCTGAAGTCTGTGTCTGTCTTGTTGGGTTGCAGAACCGAACCAGACAGTTATAGAGGTGCAAATGACAGACTCAATAATTCCTCTGTAGAACTGAATGCAAGACAACTGCAATCTTTACTTTTCCTAGCCATTTATGTTTCGAAGACTAAGAAATCAGTGTTGAAACTCATCTGAAAGACATCAAACTCCTGTGCTGCTGCTTGTACTGATGAAAGCAGAAGCCTGAAGCTACCAAAAATCTCGTTTATCATTGCTGATTTAACTATCATGTCTACATGTATTGAAGCTAACTCCAGCTCTGCTAACTGGTCTCAGCCTGATCTCTAGTAGGAGCTCTAAAGGATTTATAAAGCATTGGTATTGCCAGCCACGTCTCTGAATATCTTCTGCTCTTACCCGCATAAAATAAGAGATAATTTCCAGAAATAATACTGCGCCAACTCAGAAAGCTCAAACTGCCCAAGGAGCTGCTGATCCAGTTCTACAGAGGAATTATTGAGTCTGTCATCTGCACCTCTATAACTGTCTGGATTGGTTCTGCAACCCAACAAGACAGACACAGACGTCAGAGGATCATTAGAACTGCAGAAAAAACAGTGGCTACCAACCTGCCTTTCCCTGAAGACCTGTATACTGTACGAGTCAAAAAGAGGGCTGTGAAAATATTTACAGACCCCTCACATCCTGGACATAAATTATTTCAACTCCTACCCTCAAAACGACGCTATAGAGCACTGCACACAGAACAACTAGACACAAGAACAGTTTCTTCCTGAACGCCATCACTCTGCTAAACAAATACTTCCCTCAACACTGTCAAACTATTGACTAAATCTGCACTACTATTAATCTTCTCATTGTTCCCATCACCCATCTCTTTCCACTTATGACTGTATGACTGTAACTTTGTTGCTTGTATCCTTACGATTTATATTTATATTGGTTCCTGCTTGCTTTTTTGTACCCTATGGCTATCATTAAGTGTTGTACCTTAGAATTCTTGATGATCTTTTCTTTTATGTACACTGAGAGCATATGCACCAAAGACAAATTCCTTGTGTGTCCAATCACACTTGGCCAATAAAAAATTCTATTCTATTCTATTCTAGTAAGGAAGCGAAAGGAGAAAAACCAGAGGTACAAGTACAGATTAGGTGGGTCCAATCATGTCGCTACACAAGCACGCGGGAATATGAATGTAGCATGTGTCTGCAACTCTTTAAAGCAAGCTCACTATAGAGAGTATTTTAACTTACTGCACCTGTGTGTGTACAATTGTACAGTGTACAACTGTATTGTACAGTGGCAGATACGGCAGCGCTCCAGAGGGTCAACGTCATTGCCCAGAGGATCTTGATTGACCTCTCCCCTCTTTGGAAGAGTTATACTTCCCGCTGCCTTAAGAAAGTTCAAAACATTCGTAAAGATCCATCTCATCCTGAGCACCTTTTTTTTTTTGTACTATTACCATCTGGCAGACGGTACAGGATAATAAAAACAAGGACAAATAGGCTGAAAAAACAGCTTCTACCCCACAGCAGTAACCATATTGAATTCTACTGTATAGTTTATATTAGTACAGTATCAGGGGCTTTCAATTCAATTGTATAGAATGTGAAGGCTTTTTAAAAAAAAAAAAATGTTTCCTTAGGTATGATGT